>NW_018127932.1:2828565-2885584 GCF_001952655.1 Monopterus albus | reverse complement strand
TAACCAGCTAGAGGAGCCCCATCACCACCACCACCCCCACCACCCCCCATTCTACTCCTCACTCTCCCTGTTTGTGGTTTCTTTCACTGTCAATTTTCATCCTCTCTCTTTCACACAAACACCTTTTTTCTGTTTCTCTTTAATTCTCTGCTTCTCTCTCTCTCTCTCCCTTTCTCACCTCCTCTTCCCTCCCTCCCCCCTCTCTTGCCCCAGGGCCAAATAGACTCCCACATAATTCTGGATGTATACAGGGTTGGTGTTGTCACAGTGCACAGTGTGTGGCTATGGGTCCAATCATTCTGAAACATCATTGTTTCCTGTGTGTTTGTACACCGTGTGTGCGTGTGTGTGTGTGTGTGTATACCTGATAGGGTACGTGTCTACCTTACGCAGACATTCATATGTGAAAGACATACATTTGTCTATATGTGGAATATCCTTATAACAACGTATGTGTGCCTACAGTATGCATGTCCATATGTGTGTATGGTAATAGGATTACTCCTGGCACAGGGAGGGGACACAAACTAGTGCAAAATGGAGGAGGTAGCCAGCAGGGTATGGAGCTTAGCTGGGCCTAATTGACTAAATCCAAATTAAATATGCCATCACCAGAGGTGTGACCAATGGATTTGACTTATTCAGTTTACAAAAATAGAGACCATTAACCCTCCACAGAATGTGTGTGCATTTGAGCTTGTGCAACCTTGAAACAAAGAGAAAATCTCACATCGAATGGCATCTTTCAGCTTGGAAATGCTGGGAAACATGATAATAGAAAGCCTGTGCTTCACAATGACGTGTGTCTGTGTTTATGTGTGAGAGTGTGTAAACATGACGGCTGGGTTGCCGTGTCCAAGAAGCCTCTTTCCAGCAGCTGCTAGCCTTCCCAGCAGACCTTGCTTTTAAACAGCCTCAATTTGCCTGCTGAATCTTGTAATTGGGCCACCAGAGGAATCCTCTGCGACAAGGCAAAGCACAGAGAAGCAAGTAGACAGTAGAGGGAAAAGACAGAGGGGACAGATAGAAAGAGGGAGGGCCAATGAAGAGTAAATCACAAGGAGGAGTGAATAGAGGAAGTAAGGGAGGATGAGGGAGAAAAGAAAAGAAAAGATGCTGGGAAAGTGATGGTGAAATATGTCTACTCTTCCTCCTGAATAGTTGTTTGCAGCCTCATCAGCTAGCCGTTGCTAGCTTGAATCCGTCAAATATTGCTACTTTACTTTCTAGGTCAATTAAATGTAAGTGATGTGTTATTTTCTTTCATAACCAATTAAATTAATAGGTTATTACGTGAGGGAGGGGGAAGGACACTTATCTTATTTGATTAAGAGAGCTTAGGTTCATTATATTTTATAAGTAGTTTTCATTAGCAGAGTTGAGGTTTTGTTACCGTGGGGCTAAATTGAGCGGTTATTTTGCTGGGGAGTGCTGAGCCTTCATACAGAAGGTGTGCCTTACAGTCACACTGCAACATTAGTTAAAACTAAAGCCAATTAGTCCTGCTTAGTGAGGAGTGTTAATGCGTTCCACCCAATGACGACTGCAGAGCTTATATCCCTTTGCGAAACAATACACCTGTCAGCAGAGATGAAGCCCATCCAGTGAAGCAGAAGTGGGCCGAGCCTTTGATAGTGACGAGAATGACTCAGCTGACCCTTGCCCCCTTTCCCTTCGTGCTCTCCCCTGCTTTTCTTCAAAGGGCGGCCCCTGAAAACTCTAATTTTCAGTTTCAGGACAACAGTTATCTAAGGGCTGCAGAATTAATTGTGTGGATGCTGAGTAAGCATCCACACTATTGTTATCCGGTTCTTTATTATTCTTCTATACGTTTTTTTGCCACTCAACTCCTCCCACATACTTTCAGCTAGAAAAACCATTCAAATATCAAAATGTTCAGATTTTTAATGACATTATGGCTTTTTTTTAACTTTGTTTTTTCTTTTATACTTTTTTAAATATTAAGCTTTTTTTCAACATTTTTTATAATGGAAGTCTGTGGGAGAATCTTCCTCCTCTTTCAGCCCAAATAGCTTCAGCATACTTTAAGCTAGAAAAACCATTCAACCTTTAAACAAGTCACAACAAGTTCAACTATTCATTTGCATTTTTGTATCTTTTTTTGTACGGTTTTTGAATTATCACGGTTGTTTTTATGTTGATTTAGGACATTTCTCTGCCTCTCCATTAATTTGAATGAGACAAGCTAGAGTCGGGGACATCACTCACTTGCTAGCTCTGTCCTACAGCCTTTTTACAATTTTCCAGACGCTAAGCCCTATTGACCAGTAGCAGAAACAAGTAAAAGTTCTAAATGTGTGCCTATACAGTGGGCGGATAACTCAGCGGTGACTTTGGCACAGCAGGCTGGGGTTTGTTTCCTTGTCAGGGTGCAGTCAATAGCTGGTGTGGACTACAGTAGGTAGTTTACCACATACTATATATAGTAAGGCATTTTTTTCAGGATAGGGTTGGACTTCATTTTTACGATATACTACAGTAAGACATTTTATGGGAGGTGGTCAGACCCCATTATTACGATATGCTATAGTATGGCAGTTTTCAGGAGAGGGTCTGACTCCGTGCAGCCCAGGTGAAAACAGTTTGATGAGGGGAAAAACAAATGAGGGCCCTTGTGTTAACTCCTCTATTGTCCTCCATCCACTGCACTTCCTTGTCCTCTTCCCTGCCAGCCTTTGTGTCAGTTGTAGAGCCCCACTTGTGCCTGCGGTGAACACGTGGATGGGCCCTGGGTGCTCTCAGGTGACAGGCGGCTGTAAGCCTTACCTTTCCACTTTGGTTTTGACAACAATGGCTGTGGCTTCTTGGGAGTGACTTTGCAACTGCAGAGATGGATGGCAGCTATTGTTGGCTTTAGAGAGAAGAATGTAGAGAGGGAAGAAGGTGAAGATGGATTTATTTACTTCATTTTTCATTGTATGAGGTCCTTTGTTATAGAGGTGGAGTCGAATACAAATATAGTATTTGGAAAAGCACAAATAGTGGATTACAGATATTTATTTCCTACAAATATTTTAAAAACTGGTTTGGGGAGAAAAACAAAAGAATTATAAAATAGCTGATGATCCTCATACCTGTGAGCATGCTGAGTATTTATGCTCCACCTGCTTGTGCTGACCTAGACAAGACAATAAGAGAGTGGAGGGGAGAGAGAGAGAGCACAGAGTGAAGAGGAGCAACACAGCCTGATTAAAATATAGACATTCAGCAAAATATAGTATGTTGCTAAGCCAGTTATATCAATTATTATCAATTATATCAGTTATTTAACTTAACTGGTCTGCTGAGGAAGTTTATTATAATGTTAATTGTCTTTTGTTTTCCTGTCAGTCCTGCAATATGTGAAGGGGAGCTTGTTTGACCGCGAGGAGGAGATTAGTCTATGTTAGCTCTGGCAGTGCAGTTACTAGCTAGTTTACACTGTGCTCGCTGCTCAGTCAGTCTGTGTCACATGGTTGCAGATATCACACTGGAGAAACAGAGTGCTATTTATAGCTGTTCTCGCAAAGTTGCTGTGCCACTGTTTCTACTTAGAACACAGATGCAGCAGAGCTTGTTTAACCAGGAAGAAATTAGGCTGGCATTCCCGACGTTAGCTCTGTAACTTACCCTTATATTAACACTTTAATATTCTAAAATAAGTGTAACATAAACAAAAACAGGATTGTTATGCTTTTCACTTTTATTCTAATATAAATAAATACAGATACTGTGTTCTCTGCACCTCCTAGTTTGTAAGCATGCACAGGTTGCACCATTTTAAGAGTTTTGGATGATATGTTACTCAGGGGTGGCCAATTCCAGTCCTCGAGGGCCACTGTCCTGCTTGTTTTTCAACTATCCTTGCCTGACCTGCTGCTGATTACCTGGCTCAGGTGTGTTCAGTCAGTCAGAAGCTGGAAGATACCAATTCACTTTCTTTCCTCACTCCACTTTCATCTAAGATGGTATCTTCCAGCTTCTGACTGGCTGAACACACCTGAGCCAGGTAATCAGCAACAGGTCAGGCAGGGATAGTTGGGAAAACAAGCAGGACAGTGGCCCTCAAGGACTAGAATTGGCCACCTCTGTGCTATTGTGTACACGGTGTTTAATGTTGCAGCTGATAAATGGGGAGTAAGTTTTAATGAGCTTATATAATTATAATCTTAACTACTTTACAGTACATACTGCTGGGTAGCTTGTAAAATTTCCACCAGAAAATATTAAGCTTTTTTTCAACATTTTTTTATAATGGAAGTCTGTGGGAGAATCTTCCTCCTCTTTCAGCCCAAATAGCTTCAGCATACTTTAAGCTAGAAAAACCATTCAACCTTTAAACAAGTCACAACAAGTTCAACTATTCATTTGCATTTTTGCATCTTTTTTTGTACGGTTTTTGAATTATCACGGTTGTTTTTATGTTGATTTAGGACATTTCTCTGCCTCTCCATTAATTTGAATGAGACAAGCTAGAGTCGGGGACATCACTCACTTGCTAGCTCTGTCCTACAGCCTTTTTACAATTTTCCAGACGCTAAGCCCTATTGACCAGTAGCAGAAACAAGTAAAAGTTCTAAATGTGTGCCTATACAGTGGGCGGATAACTCAGCGGTGACTTTGGCACAGCAGGCTGGGGTTTGTTTCCTTGTCAGGGTGCAGTCAATAGCTGGTGTGGACTACAGTAGGTAGTTTACCACATACTATATATAGTAAGGCATTTTTTTCAGGATAGGGTTGGACTTCATTTTTACGATATACTACAGTAAGACATTTTATGGGAGGTGGTCAGACCCCATTATTACGATATGCTATAGTATGGCAGTTTTCAGGAGAGGGTCTGACTCCGTGCAGCCCAGGTGAAAACAGTTTGATGAGGGGAAAAACAAATGAGGGCCCTTGTGTTAACTCCTCTATTGTCCTCCATCCACTGCACTTCCTTGTCCTCTTCCCTGCCAGCCTTTGTGTCAGTTGTAGAGCCCCACTTGTGCCTGCGGTGAACACGTGGATGGGCCCTGGGTGCTCTCAGGTGACAGGCGGCTGTAAGCCTTACCTTTCCACTTTGGTTTTGACAACAATGGCTGTGGCTTCTTGGGAGTGACTTTGCAACTGCAGAGATGGATGGCAGCTATTGTTGGCTTTAGAGAGAAGAATGTAGAGAGGGAAGAAGGTGAAGATGGATTTATTTACTTCATTTTTCATTGTATGAGGTCCTTTGTTATAGAGGTGGAGTCGAATACAAATATAGTATTTGGAAAAGCACAAATAGTGGATTACAGATATTTATTTCCTACAAATATTTTAAAAACTGGTTTGGGGAGAAAAACAAAAGAATTATAAAATAGCTGATGATCCTCATACCTGTGAGCATGCTGAGTATTTATGCTCCACCTGCTTGTGCTGACCTAGACAAGACAATAAGAGAGTGGAGGGGAGAGAGAGAGAGCACAGAGTGAAGAGGAGCAACACAGCCTGATTAAAATATAGACATTCAGCAAAATATAGTATGTTGCTAAGCCAGTTATATCAATTATTATCAATTATATCAGTTATTTAACTTAACTGGTCTGCTGAGGAAGTTTATTATAATGTTAATTGTCTTTTGTTTTCCTGTCAGTCCTGCAATATGTGAAGGGGAGCTTGTTTGACCGCGAGGAGGAGATTAGTCTATGTTAGCTCTGGCAGTGCAGTTACTAGCTAGTTTACACTGTGCTCGCTGCTCAGTCAGTCTGTGTCACATGGTTGCAGATATCACACTGGAGAAACAGAGTGCTATTTATAGCTGTTCTCGCAAAGTTGCTGTGCCACTGTTTCTACTTAGAACACAGATGCAGCAGAGCTTGTTTAACCAGGAAGAAATTAGGCTGGCATTCCCGACGTTAGCTCTGTAACTTACCCTTATATTAACACTTTAATATTCTAAAATAAGTGTAACATAAACAAAAACAGGATTGTTATGCTTTTCACTTTTATTCTAATATAAATAAATACAGATACTGTGTTCTCTGCACCTCCTAGTTTGTAAGCATGCACAGGTTGCACCATTTTAAGAGTTTTGGATGATATGTTAGCTGTCCTGCTTGTTTTCCAACTATCCCTGCCTGACCAGTTCACTTTCTTTCCTCACTCCACTTTCATCTAAGATGGTATCTTCCAGCTTCTGACTGACTGAACACACCTGAGCCAGGTAATCAGCAGCAGGTCAGTGGCCCTTGAGGACTGGAATTGCCCACCCCTGTGTTACATAAAAAGGTAAATGCAATACATTCTAGATCTTTTAATTGATACCCCTATAAAACAAGACTGAATTGTATGCCACCTTAATATCAAATTGACTTATTCTTGTGCAGTCATCTATTTAACTAAGTGTGGACAATCACAAGATAAATCAGAAGTTTCTTTGTAGACCAGTTAAACAGATTATCCAGGACATGCTAAGTACTATTCCTTGCTGTCACTTGAGGTCGATCATGTGTGTTTGGTCCAAGTCCTTTGCTACTGTTAAAGTAGCATTACTGAGGATGTAGGATTAACTCACTAAACCCTCCAGTACATTCTCTCTCTCTCTCTCTCTCTCTCTCTCTCTCATACAGCCACACAGACTAGGAGAAGGACAGGCTTGGGTCTGTATTCTGACCCAGGTTAACACTATAGTGGGTTTGAAGCAGTTGCCACATGCTGTACTATAACTGCTCCTTCGGGGACTTATCATGAGGCCGGCCATGTTCATGTGCTATTGGCCTGAAAATGTAACCCGAGTGCCTGCATTCTGAATTCTAGTGTGATCTATTGTCCTATTTAATGAATGATTAATGACATCTAACTCATTCAATAGTTTTCTTTTAACAATTAAATGCCTTCTGCTCCAGTGGTGGAGACAATATGCCAACATGTTCAGAGCTTGACAATATTACGATGACTTTGAATGATGCACACACTGGGGTTTTTGGTTTGTTAAACTTCATACATTTATGTATTACTGCTGCCAAGTGCAACCTTGTTTGCTCAACATTTGATCAGTTATTTTAAGGGGTTTCATCCTACAGAAAACTAATTCTGGGGCCAAACACTCACCTAATGCAAATTCATTAACCAAACCACTTTGATCTTGTCTTTCCTCAGAACTTCAGGGCAAACCAGGGGATCACCTGTCTCACAGAGGCCTACACAGCATGGGAACGGGACTCCCTAACTTCCTGACGACAAGAAACAGCAGCTAACTCTCTGTCCACCTCCGGGACCCAACAACAGTTTATTTGGCTGATATCTGCAACATGGAACGCGACAATGTAGCACAGAAGATCCAACATCACCCAACCCAGATGACCCCCTGTCCTGACAGACCCCTGCTTCCTCTCTGATGGGCACTACACTTTGCCCGTTTGCCTTTGCCCACTAGTTCACCTGGATTCCTCCACTGAAACTGACTGCGATTGCAAGCATAGATGACGCACTGGGTCCTTTCCTGTACCTTCGGTGAAAGTGGCACCTGGTGATATATTCTAGACTCTTTGGCAAATAAAAGAGACTTCCTGTGAAGAGCACTCCAATCTTGTGGATGATGGAATTAAACCAAGGAGAAGCCAATGTCTGTATCGGACAGGACACTCACAAAGCAAAAGAGGTGCCCTTTCAAAATACAGTGGATTGAAACATGGAAGGAGGGAAAGCAAGAGAAAAGAAATTAAAAGTGTAACTATATCAACCCCTACTTTGGGAAATGAGTGGAGAAAAAATATACTGTATACTGTTGTAAAATGATGCTGGACTCTCACAAGAACTGGGAATTTAAGTATTGTAAATGCTATTGTATTGTTCTGCATATTATGTTGTTTCTAATAGATTTTTTTAAAAAGGATGTGAACTTTCCTCTTTTTCTGTTTTCTTTCCACACTGTGTGTGCCATCGCTCCTTCAGATCTGACCTTCTGCCCCCTCCCTCCATTAAGTCACAATGCATTTTTTAAAAGAAAAAACTAGGTGAATAAATGGACAATCTGTCATTTCTCACAGGCCGTTATTTGGATGGTAAGAGAGTGTGATGGCTGTGCAGATGTCCTTTGTGATTCTGATTTTGTTTTTTAATGCGACCCATTCCACCTACATGCATGGTGCAACTAACTTGTATCACTGTGGCTGTGTCTACACCTTGTGTGAGTTTAGTGATTTTTTTTTTTATGTTTTCATAGCAGTTGTATGTTCCTTTACTGGGGGAATATAGGTAAAGAAAATTCTTTGACAATTTCAGTCATGAACCTCTCTTTAAAACTCATTTGATTAACTCCAAACTGTTTCTGACTAGTTAACATTTTTGATACCCAAGGTTTTTAGTCCAGTTGCTACTGTCCAATTTTTCATTTCATCTGTTTTATACTCACACAAGGATAGACACAGAATGTACAGTAGGTGTCAACATCAAGACAGGCTGCAGAGTTTCATTTAATGCTCAGTCTGGAAAAAAAAGAAAACTCACAGTGGATGGGAAACCACAAATTTGTGTCCCACAAACGTTTACTGATTTTTTTTTTTCTGTCTATGACTAAGGGCCTCTGAAAGTCTATTCTAGTGTCCTATTAATGTGTTTCCTATCACAAGACGGGGCACTGGCATGGCCAGTGGGTTCCCTTCCCTTCAGTATTTGATGTGGCCGGATCACAGGGAGAGGCAGAGGCTTTGGGAAATACCATTTATACCACAGTCCATTCATTTTGATTTAACCAGATGATGTATGCTGATTGGCAGACAAGAGAGAATGTAAAAATCACTCTGTGTGTATGTGGGGGGAACGTGTGCATGAGTGTGTGCGCGCGCGCTTGTGTGGGTTATCAATGCATCCATTATCCATTGCTTCAAATATGTATAACGCACATCTTTAAGATTCCTTTGAAGACAAGTCATGATTCTTATGCTTTTACTTTGAAGGGTATATATGTACATCTGTGTTGTAAATAAATACTTTTTGTTCAAATAACAGAACTCATAACTAGTCTTACATTATGTTTCTATATGCAGATATGATATATAATTTAACTAAAAGCCGAAATCTTACAAATGAGGTGGTGACACTAAATTAGGCACAAACATGTTTACATGTCAACAGGTGCCCACTGAAAAAGGCAAATGTACATTTATACTTAAAGGAACATGCACGTAAGTCAACCTGACAACTGCTATGGATTATGTGCAGCTAATGCATGCGCTATGCTATATTTTTCACACATTGAAACGGGGGGCGAGGAAGGGGGGCGGGGGGGGACTCGGCAAGAAAGCGAATTATCCTTCATTTGGCATTAAAATTCATTTAGGTAAAATTGCTACAAACATGTAAATGAAAGGATTAGTTCTCCCTCACGCCTTGTTGCCCGCAGTCAAAGGGCTCCGCTTAGTAAAGCTCCGCGCTCTGCAGCCGATGTGTCTCCGGGATACGCTGCATTTCAGGAGGTAGAGGCTGAGCCGACCGAGGAGACATGAAGAGTAGAGCCGAGCGAGTTTTGTCTAATTGATACATTTAGGAATGCAGCCCTGGATCCCAAAGTCAGTGTCTTGTTTTTCCCCCAAAACAGCGAACAAGAGAGAGTCTGTTTTATCCATAACAATATGCGCGTATAAATCAATACTCCCTCCTTCTCCCTCTCTATTTCTATCTCCCCTCCGCGCAACTATTGTGTTTTTATAGCCATTGCCGAAGTGAATGCTATTTACACTAAAGAAGAAAGAGGAAAAAAGACACGCTCTTAAAAAACCCAGGCGACATTTTAATTGCTTCGCCTCTCCACCATGGCTGGAAAATCCGAGGATGTGAAATGTGAATTCCTGAGCCTGTGGCCGCTGGGAGTTGTGGAGACTGAGGAAAAATGCTTGACTGCCCTCTTTAGGGAGGCCTGGTAACTGTCAGGGGCAGCGACGTTTGGCGATGGCGCACAGCACAAGCCTTGCTTTTACGCACGGGCCTACAAAAACGCATAAAACGCGCAAAAACGGGTTTGGAAGTTTGTTAAAGTGGAAAACTGTGACTATTAACAAAGATTATGTGGCTGCAGTAGAAGAGTGCCCTGCATAAATACTCCAAAATACACTTTACATGTCCTTTGATCTTAAATTTCTAATGAAAAGCAGATTTTGCTTGAAACGGTTTTCAAAATAGGTGCCACTCTGGTGAAATAATTTATTTATTCATTGCATTTTCATTCAAGAAATTTTGTTGAACCCAGTGTCGGGTTCTTAAAACAAGATACTACTGTTCACAGAATCAAGACAGACATTTGATCCAATTAAATTCTTAAAATTGCGATTAATTTGCTTCACTCCTGAACATTTGAACGTTTTTTTTTTTTAGATTTTGAAGCCTAAATACTTGATTAAATATAAATGATATGTGCTTATTATACAAATGTACTTTTTCATTGTGAGTATGAATGCAACTTGGCTCTATTTTATTAGAGGTTTTGAAACAACCTTTAAACTATTTTAATTTTGCCTGTTCAGGGACATTTTTGTTCCAGTTGACCTACATTTCAAACCGCTGACATGTGAACCTAAGTTTGTGCCTTGTGTAGTTTAAAACCGTTTTACGTAGGAAACTGATGTTTGACTTGTGCTATTTTGAAAACCTGAAAGTCAAACTGTAATTTTAAGTCGGTCACTAAGCCTCTCCCCTGTGTGTGTGTCTTACACACACACACACACACACACACACACACACACACACGCTGACCACGGAGTGAACTGTCAGAGTAATGAATGGAGCAGAGAGTGTCCCAGAGCAGTGGAGGTGCCCGGGCAGGTCCGTCTTCCTCACACAACAACAGATACTTATGCCCATTATAGTTACAACAGGCAACTTGGACAATTCGAGCTGGAACAGAATTGATCCTTATTTCATGCTTATATGAATATTTTGCGTCGAGCATTTTTGTCTTTTGTAGCTTGTATTCTATTTATAATATTTTAAGATGTATTGTCACAAGCGCAACACTGAATGTTTTGTTCTGTTTATTAGCTTTTTAAAAATATTAAATCAAATTAAAATCGCCGATTTGATCCTAAAATCGTCACTAAAACTGACGCTATAACAGTGAGTTTTCTCTTTTTTTCCTGGAGTTACGGGAGTTGAATGGTGGTCATAAAACGTGCAGATTATGTGGAATAACTAAACTGGTCTCTAATACCTCCAGGCTTCAAAGTTACAAGGTCCAACTCGAGGAAAAATGATTTCATAGTAAAGATTTTACATGAGCGCGCAACAAAATACTTCACCAATCAAATTAGCAGGTTCCAAAGCGAAAATCACGACACAGTTAATATACAAAAAGCCCAAATGTCAAAATCTCAGCTACTTTAGGAAATCAATGCAGACACAAACACAAATTAAACTACAGCCTCCAGACGCCTTGTAGGACAAACTTTCCAATCCCCCCAAAAACTCCACCTTCAAAGGTCGCGCAGCAGCTGGTTTTGAAACAAAAGGAGGGAAAAGGGGAGGGAGAGAAAAACAAAAATCTGTTGGTGGAGAGAAAGAGATAGAAGAGAGGAGGACTTTTGAGCGGGGGCCATTTTAGATGTCATCTGTCTCCTTGGCGACGGGGCCCCGGCCCTCAAAAGCCCCTTGGGCGCACGGATTGTTTGAGAGGAGCCCGCTATTTTCTGCAGCATCATTTATCACTGTCACCACATAATGATTCCCCTCGCAGCTCCTTATTGATGTTTGTAATTGCATTATCTCATAAGGGAGGATGATCAATGGAGCCGAGAGGAGCATCGAGGGGTCAGAAGATGCCGGATTGCTGTTTGTCCATTTAATGCAACCAGGCTCTCATTATCTGCAGCCTCTCTGCGTTCAGGCTAAGTAACGTTTGGTCTGCTCTCCTCTGAGGTTTCACATAGAGGAGACGAAGAAGAAGAGGTGGAGGAGGGGAACAGCTCGTTTCATTTTTTTTTAAACCTAAACCCACTGCAGATAAAAAATTTGAAATGCAAAGGAGATGGGGAAGAGTGAAAGTAACGTGATTAAGTGTTGTGCTATCAGTTCCATTATGTCTGAAAAAGGAATTTCTGAATTAAGGCTCATAGCTCTGGGCTCTTGGGCATCCGTGTTGTAGTGGCCACATAACTCGGGATTATTAAACATATCTATAACAATATGCCCTCGTGGTTTAAGCGTTCAAAATGACCTTATGCACATGAAGAGGAACAAGCAGAATCTGGCAATATTTTAACCAGTGATTCATTTATTTATACACAGGCTCCGTGTCGCCTACAGAAACGGTGGGCTCGCATATTAGAAAGCGTTTTCTGACTTGTGAGATATGGAGCATCAGGGCAACACGATGCTGTTTTGCAGAGTTTCATGTTGTGCCGATGAAGTCAAGAGCTCCAGTTTCAGAGCCCGACTGAGGCCCCACATCAGATAAGATGCTATAGCTTTCTGCTTCCCAAAGACCAAAAGGAACACCTACATATTTACTGTGATATGTGTAACTTCAACTACGCTCCACCTCCACACAGACACACGAAGCAAATCTCTTCCATAAATATTTATCTGTCATACATGATCGCGTTTTGGGGGATGGACAGAAAATGTTAATATTAATGTAATGTTTAAATAAATCTTGCTTGAGCCCAAGTTATTTGAACTGACAGACCAAAATCTAAAGGTTTTAGCCTGATTAACTAAAATGGAATAAAAAGAAATTAATGGTACATGAAGGATATTTTAAAAAGCAACACTTCTGCTTTAAAACGAATGGCCACGTAAAGTCATGGTTTTATATATAATTCATATATTTCAGTGTAAACTAAGAGTCGCATGTTGTCGGAGTCAAGCATGGATTTAAGGGTTTCTTTGGCACTTTGGAATATTTAGCATGTAAACTATACCGTGATACAAAAAGCTGTTTCCCTCCTACATTTTTTTGTGGGAGACGCGACGGGGCTGCTGGGTGAGGTTCAGAAATCTTTCAGTGAAGGCGCTGCGCGTCACGGCGCACAAGGGGGGCTGTCAGCAGGTATGAGTGTGGACATGTGGGCCGGGGACTGGAGACATGCCCACTAGTGTGTGCCAGACACAGGCGGTGACAGAGAACTTAGCTCAGAAAGAGGCGAACTGGTAACAGGTCCTATGTGTGATTGGTTTGTGGAGAAATTACGCACAACTCACTTCCAGCAGCAATTTTCAGCTCAGGATTGTTTGTGAGCACGGAATGCGTTTCAGTTTATGACTAGTGACATCGGGTGTTTGGCATAACACGTTTTTGGCCTCGGTGTTTTTCCTGTTAGTTGCTCCTGCTGCGGGCAGGGAGACCCAGCTGGCAGCGCAACTTACCAGCGGAGAGAAGCAAACCGCGACTGGGTCATAACCAGAGATATTTCTGTCATTACCATCCTGAATGTCCTCCTCTCTCCACCTCTTTCTCTCCCTCCCTATAAGGTCACCTTGGCAGAGCCGGGCAGGGCAGGAGAGCCAGTGGAGCGGGGGGATGTCGGGTCCTCAGCTCACCTGGTGATAGCCAATAATAGCGAACTCACCCTCACAAACACACACACACACCACAGCCTATAAATCCCCTCCCTTCTCTAGTACTACCACCCACCTGCTAGTGGATATACAGTAATAACAATAGCTTTGGCACCGTGTACAATAATCTTGCAGTTTCGCTTGGGCTTAAAGTAAACGACTATTTACAATCACCCCACTTCCCCTTGTTCTTCTCAAACAATTCAGTTGCCTCATTCACAATTTCTTCCACAGGTTTGGTCCATTGAAATCTGAAATGGTGATTCAGCTGTTCAGAGTCCGCGGTTCGATTCCTGGGGAAGAGCTCTGGATCTCTGGAAAAACCTTCAACCTCACTGCCAAGATAGAAGACTGAAGTGACGACACAATGGCGTTGTGGTTCTAAAAAGACTAATACCAAACATTTAATTTGCAAAAAATATTCTGAATAAAACATTTATTATGTCGGCTTATAATGCATGCCACTGTAAATAAGATCTTAACGATCATCCTTCAGCATAAAAGCAGTTTTCTTGATGCCAAGCCCATTACTGACTAGTCCGTGCATCATTGCGTGCGTGAGTTTAATTCTACTGTTTTGAGGCGGACTCCAAGTGAGCGGCTACAGGGACTGACTGCTTGGCCTCCAAAAGTAAACAGTAAGGAAACAAGTCGAGACAGGACAGAGGGGCTGAATTCCAGCTACAGCACAATACTAATAAAGTATTGGCACCGCGCCACGGCTTTCATTAGTTTATTTATATGCCGAGGCTCCTAACCATTCATCATACAGTCCAAATATGTTCTAATCTCAAAATGCGTGTTGGATGGAGGTGCCAGTGACTGGGAGCATTGTTAAAGAAAGTAAAATAATACGCTTTATTATTTACAGCGTGGTGCATTGTAGCAGAGGTTTGATGTTTGCAATATGCAACATTTCTTCCTATAATATCATAAGAAACCAAGCTCAAGCGACGAATAAGAGAGAAATGTTTCACATTTTTCACATGTTGCTATGTCAGAACTGGCAAAGACCTCTCACCACATGCATGTCACCGTTCCAAAAGACAGACAAGGGGTGCTTTTCATTAAAAAAGAGTCTCTTATCTTAATATTGGAGACACATTTTTATAGACTGAACTACGTTCGCATCTGGAATTTAGTCTAAACAAAAATGAAAAGTGAAGTGGAGGTTTGTGAAAAATCTCCCCTCCGCACACTCTCTGCAGAAGCTGATGGAGCGGAGGCTGTGAATGTGCTACCCATCGCATATTCATCAACTTCAGAACAGTGATGGGTAAAGAAAAATGTCAGCTCCACGCGCTCTCACCCTGTCAGCCAGTTTCCACCCTCCACCCGTGACAATGTGCGTCTTCATCTCTGCTGTTGTTTTGTCTCAGTTTCTCTACGCCAGCTAGAAGTGTGTGTATGTGCGAGAGCGACAGAGAAGGGGCAACTCTAACAATGAAAGGAGCTTTGACCTTGCCTTGTAAGTGTAACCATAGCTCAGAAGTGTGTAGGTGGACCAAGTAACGGGACTAACCAGTGCACTCAGTAAAAACACGCAGTGTTCTCCAGCAGCCTATTTTCTGTCTGTCCCTTGTGATTCAACTTCCTTTACACTTTTCTCTAATTAGGCACTAGCTTGATTACTGGGAGCGCTTCAACAGGTTCAAACTCTTGTGCTCCACTTTGCAGACTAAATAGACTTTGCACGCTAAGTAGAGTTTCTTATTTCTATAATAATAATAACCGACTTTCGGCTGTTCCCGTCAGGGGTCGCCACAGCGAATCGTCACACTGACGGCTCGCATGGTGAAGTTTGGCGCAACCCTGAGTCGAACCCGGGCCGCAGCGTTAAGAGCTGAATCCGAGCCACTTGACCATCAGGGGGTGGTCAGAGTTTCTTCTTTCTATAGTCATTCTTTATTCAGTTAGGAAAACCATGTGCCTCTTTGCCAGTCACTCAAACTCTAACATATAACACAATATAACACATAAAGGTTAGTTTCTATGTGTGCATTCATTTTTTAAGGGATTTTTGTTCCTAAATGTTTCTGGTGGTCATTAGTATTAGAACTGCTAGAACAATTTGTCTTCTAGAACCAAATGGACCACACTATACCAACAGATATTCATAACTAAAACACACCATACATCCCATGGCAACAACCTGTTTCCTAAAGCCCCTATCTCCTATCTAGCATCTTTAAAAGTATTTTAAGTATCATAATTTGCTTGATTGTCAAAAAGTTACTACAGCCACAATTGGTGCAGGCTATGTCCTGCTTTGCACGTCATTCTCAGCATCTGAGGGAGGGCCCCTAGGGAGGAAAGTGTCTTTTAAAGCTACCATTCCATACTATGACAGGATGTGCAGGAACAAATTCACAGATTGGCGGGACTGTGGCCATGTTGCATTTAAATTTAAGCCTCTTGTGACAGTAATACAGTAGCATATATTGAATCAATTTTTATACAATAAACAGTTTATGCAAATGTTCTATTTATTCAGAATAGCTGGACATAAACATTCGGAGCTGCACACCCGATACATAGTTGGGATGAAGCCTTGTATTGTAAGTAATGTAATGGCACTCTCTAAGGTAGTATACAGCACCAAAACATCTGTAGTACTGTCTACATGGTCTGAGCTACTGTATATTTACAGACATTATAACAAGTGAAAACATCCCAGTGTTGTATGATACACACTCAGATATTATGTTAAAAACTTTTCTCTCCACCAGTTTTTTCCCCCCTGTCTTCTCTGTAAACCCGGAGATCTCATCGCACAATTTACTAAGCAAATCTCAGCCAGGGGAGTGAGAAGAGGCGGGGGCCATGTATGTGCATGTCCCTGCAGGCTGACACTGTGCAGTGTTATGCTCAGCACTGCACAATTTATGAACCATGGACAGTTTATAAGAAGCAATGTAGTCTATCAGAGAGGCAGGCAAACTGAGGACAGGGGAGATCGTTTCCATGCAGGAAGCTGTGTTTTGGAATAATATACGCCGTGATAAAGATGTTTCCCCTGTGATGTAAAACAGCAGGGAGCACCAACGGCCACTTACTATTCCAACCAAATATGAAGGAGAGGCTTTGAGCTGCCATACTTTTTTTCTCGTGAGTGCCTTGAAATGTTGAGACTGTGGTGCTTGTGGCTGCTTCTTTCTTTAGTTCTGCCTCCAAAAATAATTTTCAGTGGCATTTGAGTTAGGATGTAAAAGAAAATGATTAACATCGATAGTTTATTTATGCAGTGCAGTAGCTGGTGTGTGTACACATCGATCTAATGATAATCTAACCATAAAGGTACTACAGGTACCAGTGCAACCAAATCAGTTTACTTCTATTGTAAAGACCTGAAATATGTTCTCAAATGAAGTATATTTACTACTACAACAGTGCAAAACAACCCCTTTCTAAACAAATCCTTAAGACAAGTGAAAGACTGACAGTCCGACTGTTTCAGCCAGTTTCTAATGCAAACTTGTATCTTCTAAAAGAGTTTAATTCTGCTTTTCTAGTGCAGCAGTCTAGCTTATTATTTCTTGTAGCCAAATAAAGAAGCATTCTAAAAGTCTTAAGGCAACTTGATTTCTACTAGAAACAAGTTAGAAATGTATTCTGCACCAGTAGAGTTTTGTCAGAAATGACTTGCTAAGATGGAGATTGTTACCACTGTAGCACTAATACTAGTCCAACAGCGAGCTTTACTATGAGCTTTAAGACAGTAAAAAGAAAACAGTTATTATAGTTCATAATATGTCATATATATTTTATAATATCCCCACAGACTTGTTAGCTGAGACCAAAATAAAAGTCCTTTCATTCCAATAAAATCTACTATGAAACCTCATACATTCCCCCCTGAAAAATGATCCACTTTTATTATGTCCTCACATGATATTTATGACTGTCAAGTGTCTCCTCAAACACAGAGTCCAGCAAAGCCTCGACTCGCCTCAAAATAATGTTTACGGCAAAGCAGAGAAAGGAGCCACAACAAAACATGACAGAAGTGCAGAAGTGATGGAAAGACGCAGACAACTTTCCTCACCAGCCTGACATCTGTCGAGGCGCTGGTGTCATGACGACTACTTGTCATGCAAATGGATAATACGACCCCTCGAGACACAGTCCGACCAAACCACTAGCTAGCTTGACATCACTTGTCTAAAGTCATCACTTGTCTAGCTGGGTGGAGCACTGCTGCTCACACATCCCTCCATTCAACCGTCACTGGTGTCAGTGAAAGAGTTAAATTGAATATGAAGCCATCTTTCAACAACCAAGTTTATGCTTTTGAATTTAGCTTAAAGAAAGATTGAACTGGAAGGTGTGTAACATAAGAGCGCTGAAACAGAACTCCTAAACATGTAAGAGTTTCAATGACGTGTCACCGTCAGCACAACCTGCAGTGGTTGTTTATGTATGTGGGAAATTCTTGGCAGCAGAGTTATCAAACACATCCATCTGATAAGAGGTTTAAAAGAGCTGCAGGCTCTAGGACACACACACACACACATTTTCAAGCTGATACACACACACATAGATGAACATATGCATGCACACCCCCCCGACACACACCCAGCAGGTCTGCAGCTTTCACATAAAAAGCTTTTAGCAGTGCAGAAGCAGCTGAAGACATGCTATTGTTAAGCTCCATGATGGATGAAGTCAAAGTATGTTAGCGTTAGCTGAATTTATTAGGCTCCTGTAAGCAGGGTCATCACCTCCAAATGGAATGCCAATGAGCCAAATACAATTTCAAGGTAAATAAGAAGCACTTGTGTGACAACTGTAGGAAACCTGAGTGGCAGCCTGAAAATGTGCTGTATGCATTTACATGTGCTGGAGTACGAGTGTGCATGTGAAGCTGAAGACTGAATTTGCACTTTGAGTTCCCAACGTCCACTGTTAAAAACACCCACTCTCGTGAATTGATCGCTGGCATGAACATGAAGTACATTATGGTTCAGTATTACTGTGCAGTGAGGGCCATCTTATCCTCCAATAAAATAAAGTGAGTGCACAGTCTTTCAAAATGACTCAATGAATATAGCAGGACTTTTAATACAACTTTCATTTCAACCAGTGTAAAACACACAAAATCTCATGTTTGTAGCATTAAGAAGGTGGCACATCATTGGTAATGCCTTGTGAAGATACTGTCAGAGTACCAGCATTTCAAAGTATGTGGGACATAAAACATAACACCAAAAATCAAAGTATGAGGCTGAAACGCAGCATTTTCCCTCGCTAGATAGATATTTACATTATGATGTGGATATTCATGTCATTATCTTATTCATATTAGCAGTGTTGGGATGGTTACTTTTGAAATGTAATAGGTTACAGATTACTACATAAAGCTGATATAAGCTTTATTGCTGAATAGTCTTCACATAAATTTAAACCAGGAAGTGTAAACCTCACAACACGTATTACTGTCAAACATTTGGTTCTTCAACATAATTTCAGGCTACATAATATATTACTGTTGAAACATGCACTCTACTGAATGGGCACCAAGTTAAACCCTTTTCAGAAGGAACACACTGTTGGGTTTTCTGCCATGAAAAGCGTTCCTGTCTGACCACATGACCATTGGCCTTGGCGTGGTCACAGCCAGACTGATTTGACTGACAGATAAGAGGCGGTGCAGAGTCAAACGAGAACCAATCAAAAGCAACGTGCAAAATTTAAGGTGTGCTGCCAAATGAATGCAGCCTATCTGACACAGAAACGGCTCCTTGTTAGACGTCCTACTCTTGATTTGTTCCAGTGGCTTTGCTGATCTGCATCGTCTGAAAACATGCCAAAAGGTGAAAAGAAACGAAAACCAAAAGGAACATATTCAGATGTAACCCCTTTCTAACCATCAGCATTTTAATTAGTAACTGTAATGTAAATACATTTTCCCCTCAGTAACTGTAACTGATTACAATTCTATTTCATAATTTAATTACAGTAACCAGTTACTTCCCAACACTGCATATTACAAATAAACAAAATAGATATAAAGTTTCTCTTGTTTTGGTATAAAACTCTCACGTTTGCATATAATCAAAGCAAAGGAGAACGTGGACTGATGGGACCAGTGCAAAGGTGAGGACTTAACAAGCTGAAGAAATCTCAGCACACACCACTGTAAACAAGGCCCATTTTGCATATTCCAAACATATCCAGACAGATCATCCCATCTGGTTACACATTTACCACTACAGGGTGGTTAGTCAAGTACGAGTAAGGAATTCAGTCACAAAAGACGTGCAGCTGCCCATTCACTGAGGGATGCCAATATGACCGCTGATAGACAGTACTCGCTCCTAACATAGAAGTACTCAAAGAATACTCAGAAAGTGCTGAAAAAAAGAAATCTGTACCTTAGTGGCTATAATTTTCATCTCTCACAGAAACAACAAACAATTCTGGTGATGACACAGACAAGTAGGTAAAAAGCAGGTATGACCTGAAAACCATCTTCCTTCCCTTCCCCTTCCATCCATCTATCTTTAAAAAGCTGATGTCATTTTGTCACATCCTTTTCTCAGCACTCTTCTCCTCTCTCATCTTCCTCTGCGACCCTGAGTGGTCGACCTTGGCTTCCCTCCATGATGCCAACGATCCTGTTAACAGCGACCGTGAGTTGTGGCCCGATGTTAAACTGTGCTCCAGCCACAGTGAATGTTTATGTCTACCAATCAAAAGCAATGGGTTTATGTTATCTGGCATTATGGACAAGGAGGCTCTCTAAACAACACACATGCTGGAGGAGTACAGTCCAAGACAAGAGGTTTGTTGTTTGTTAAGCATCAGAGAAAAATGAAGCGTTAGATTCACAATGTTGAACAGTGAAGCCATTAGTGTTCGAGTCAGAACACAACCTACACCCCGAAATAAGAAGCAAAAAGGGAGTTTGGTAAATTTTTCCAAATCATTAGATGGGAATAAAAGTTGTTAAAGAAAAGGATACAACTGAGATGTAATCTGAGAAATCATGAAAAGCATGATCCTAACAGGGCAGAACTTCACGATCAAAACATTTTAGTTTGTGTCCAATTTTTAAAGATTAAATGTGTGGGCATGAATTTGGTTGTAGATGGACTGCATTTAACTGCAGTGTGAGGACAGTCGAACTGGCTTTAGTTCATTTAAATATCCAAGAGCACTGTGTGTGTGTGTTTGTGTGTATACACAGATTAGATGAGAAGATTAATCATCTCCTCCCCTTTCAGGTTTTAACTC
Organism: Monopterus albus; assembly: GCF_001952655.1. Classification (NCBI taxonomy): domain Eukaryota; kingdom Metazoa; phylum Chordata; class Actinopteri; order Synbranchiformes; family Synbranchidae; genus Monopterus; species Monopterus albus. The sequence goes on along the minus strand of NW_018127932.1, from coordinate 2,864,836 downwards.
GTCTTTGTGAGTTGCGAGGACATGTGGGGACTCAAGCTGGTTTGATCTCAGCACCATTGTGAATGCAGAGCAAACACACACTTAATCCTCCTGGATACAGAGAGTTGACATCAATTTGCCCCTGTAGGAGAGAGGCCTCAGGCCAAGTTCCTAAAACCTCGCTCCTCTCTCCGTTTCCTGGCCAAAATGTCCTCCTTTCTCTGCCTCTCTCTATTTTTCCCCTCAAAACATCTGGATGAAAGACCCGACAATACACTCTTCTCTTCTTTCAGAACTACCTTTGAGGTTTCTGTAATTGAGATACTTTGCACCCCAAATTGCTCCTGAGTGGTATAAGCAGAAGGCTGTGGTTGTACTGGGCAGCTTTCCATGACTCAGCATCTGCCTGCTCTGGAAACATCTCTGTCAGACTCGTTGTAATTGAGACTGTGTTTCCTCTTTAATTGCCTGGTGAACTGACTTGTGATTATCTGAGAAACTGTTGTATTTTTATTTTGGTGAGATCCATGGTGACAAGGGGTCGCGGACAGTTTTTGGACTCCGCCCAGTTATATGGAAGCTCATTCATGACTCAACACTTGACTGAGATTAAAACAAGTTCAAGCTGCAAGTAATCTGCATGTCAGAATGTGATTTTAAAAAAACCTTGTTTTGCTCAACATCAGCTCTCATTATTTCCTCCAGTTGTTTGTCAGATTCCCACCGGTTGAGATAATGAAAGGACACTTACTGTACCAACAACTTCTAGAAAATATCTGGCATCCCAGGCCATTTTTTTTTCCTTCCCCCACAGTTGAAGCCTGAAAAAGTGAAAATCACAAAATGAGTAACACTAGCTCACTGTTACTATCATTATGACCCTTCACTTCCAGCTTGTGTTCTACTCTGAATGTTTAGATGCAAAAGCTCATGAACTGCCAAGACTAGCAACGGACAACTTTGAAAATCGTGCCATACTGTGACTGGCCCGCTTGCTTCTTATACAATTTGTCCAAATAGTCCTCAGAACTATGGTACAAAACAACAACAGAGTCAATATGTCAGTTCTAATCTATTGCTGTGTTTAGTTTGTAATTTTATAAATCACATTTTAAAAACAGTAAACTTAAAACTCACTTTTCTGGTCACTGCTTTAACGCTATACCTAGAAAGTCGACTACATAAGTTTACTCAGATATCAGTACCCATTCCAATGATTTCCATTGCCAAGCACAAATATTAAGCCTACTACCCCCCAGTGCTTGCTTGCTGTGGGAATGAATACATGCTGCACAGAACATGTGGCAGCCTCAAGGTCTCCATTTGACAAATCACCTACAGTACTTCCAGTGCTGAAATAGTTCCTGGGAAATCAGGAAGTATTATGTTTGGAGCAGGGAATTATTGGGGGCAGGAACTAGAGATTAAGATCCACATTGTGATTGCTTTTTTTTTTTTTCCCAAAATGCAGGAAAAGTTCCAAAAAAGTTCCAGGCTGTTTCATCTTTATTGGATTTTCTGTGTATAGGGTTTCTACAGGTGATGCATTTCACTTTCTACCTCATGGGTCAAACTAAATACACAACCCTTTTGTTTATCCCAAATAATTTGTTATTCCAGAAAACTTAAATGCCTCACTTCTTGTTTGCCAGCGAGTTTTCTCATAAAAGGAACAGAGCATCTGGTTTTTGGAACAGCAGATGTAGAAACTTACATCAGTGACTGAATCCCTGCTGGTTTGAATCATTTGGTCACAGAAAGTGGCAAAAGGGACAAATAACATAAAAGATGAGGGGACTTTTTCTGCCTGACTCTCATATCGCTCATCTTTTTCTGTCTCCACCAGCTGTAAAGTGGAAGCGATAAAACAAAATGACTTTTCCAGTGCCCTTTCCTAAAATCTCCCATTTACTGAATCTAAAATGTTTTGAAAAAATCCAAATGTTCATTAGTGAATTTGGATTGATGCCATTAAAGTGTTATTGTTTTGCTATCAGTCTTTTTGTGATATACATTGTCTATATCCCTTAATGAATATCTAACTCTGGAATGAGACCATCCAATTTGTTCTGTGCCTCGGCCCTGTCTTTGTCTTCATCTAAATGCTTCTGTCTAACCCAAAGCAAAATGGATCAATTTACCTGCTTTCCCCATTTTCTCCTCAATTTTCTCCCCCCATCCAAATATTCCTTGATTCAGAGCTATATGCCACAGCAATAAATCTCCACAAGCTGGTCTCAGACAGGGTGCCGTAACTCATGTCACCACTGGAGTTAAATCTGAGCACAGCAGACAGCATGATGCAAGCACGCTGAAGATATACGCAGGGGGATTTATTGTGGTGTATTTCATCTGAGGCAATGCTGGGCCTGTTCTGATGTCTGTTTTGCACTTGTGAACTGAGATGTCATGCAGAGAGGCACATGGACAATGCTGTTTACTGTCAGTGTGATGATAAACAGTGTGAACAAGGTAGAGTAAGAAAATGCCTCCAGTTTCTAGATCTGTCTCTCTTCATTTGCTGTAATATTATCACTCTGTGGCCTTTATTAATAAGTACAGTATAAAATGTATGTGATACCATGTGACTGTTAAGTCCCAGGTATGCTGCATTATACAGTATAATAAATAAAATGTTCTGCAAGTGCAAAATTAAAGCCGAGCCACAGTCAGTCTCACTTTGTTCTTAAATCTACAAGGACTCATTGACTTGAAAGCTAGAACTAAAACTCAACCGGAGTCACAAAAGCATTCTTCCTTTGTTTTTAAATTGTTTATAATTTACAGTTTTTATTTATTTCATTGGAAAGTTATCTTTAAGATGTTCTCTATTATTCATGTTAGGTAATGTTATTTTTGGATTAGAGCGAAGCAAAGCATTAGGCAGAAAGGCAGAAAACAGTTTCTGTATATTACAATCTCTGTACTCGGGTTTGAATTATAAAAAGACATTTGCTCTTCATTAAGTACGAAGTGTACTTTGATCTTATTACTTTCTCAGATTCTGCTCTTTAAGTTAAAGAAGCTTGACCTCCTGCTGTTTGGTCACATGGTATGTTGATGAAATTTAAAAATATCTTGCCTGGAAGATTAAGCCGAGCTTTATACTGCAACTAGTTACTGAAACATGTGGGCAATGGTGAGAAGATGGAGGGAAACAAAGAGAGGTCATGGGCAGGCTTCGAACACAGACACACAGAGAAAAGTCAAAGTTAAAACAGCATCCAACACATGGGATGCTCCAGTCTCCATTACTGTTTAGATATGCATACTTGCCAGTGTTTGATGGTAGATAAACATAAACATCCTGTTCTATATTTTCATCCCCTTGTCACGATGATGACCATGTAAGCCATTATTTATTTGCCTGTCTTGATGGTAGATAAACATAAACATCCTGTTTTATATTTTCATCCCCTTGTCACAATGATGACCATGTAAGCCGTTATTTATTTGCCTGTCTCTCTGATGTTAAATCATTAGAATGCTAACAGGTGGGAAACGACACTTGTTGTGTTTAGTTAATCAGTATCAATGCTAGAAGAGCCCTTTCCAGATATGGGACACGCAACACTGCGGGCTTCAAGTCTGTTAAAGCGACAGCTGTCTGTCATTCAGACATTGGTCACTGTTTATGTTAATGTTCCTCACGTCTTCGTTCAGGCACGACTGTACACACAATACTTGCCCTCTGTGAAAAATTCTTGTAATCTTGTGTCTATCCATTAATGCAACTGTAAGCACTTCAGACTTGCACCGTGTTGAAAGTGATATGTAAATATTACTAAGTCTGATCTAGAAAGACTGCGGTCAAAACTGTTTTCAGAAAAGTGACCATGGTGCTCATTCAGACATGGAGCCAACATGTTCAGATGCTGTCAGATTAATGGAAAGGAGTGCCTATCTAAAAGGGGCTAACGATTCAGATGGAACATGTGGATATTTGGAAAGAAATGCAGAAAAATCCTTCTCTGGATTACCCTCCATCCCATGTATGTGTTTTACTTTTCTTCTCTTCTTCCTTTAAAAGACTAAAGAAAAAAAACTGCAACAGTGAACCCGAGGGGTGAGGCAGAGGACACTGTCTTGTAAAACATATGCACTTAATATTATGGTCATAAAACTTGTAAAATTAAAAGCTATTTTGGAAAACAGAAGTGAAATATTTATGCATCTGGTCTGGATGGAGGTTGTTTTATCTCAGGGCAGCGAGGGCCCACCGGGGCATAGGTAACAACTGTCAACAGGCTATAGGGCTGCGTGCTCCCCATGTCTAACCAGATGTCCACATGTGTGACTGGGTTTCCCCATTTCAGTTAGCCAGAGTGGCCAGTGTTGAGGTTTGAAAGAGTGAGAGAACGAAACGTCTGCTCCTAATTACAAAAAGGAGAAACAAAAAAAAAAGAGACTCTTGGCGCTTTAGAATTTTGCTTACATTTAGACTCGAGTCACAGCAGGGTAGCTACTGACACACAGAGCAGCCCGCCTGATGACAAGGAGGAAAAATAAGGGGTGAAAAAAATACAAAAACATTGTCTACCAAGTCAAGTTGATTGAAAAGCTGCAAAAAGCAATTATGATTGTGAGAATGTGCAGACCCCTCGTCTTCGCAGCCAGCAAGCATCGTAAATCGTGCGGCTGTCTCTGTTTACACTGTGTTGACCTCTCTACGCCCTGTGGTCCTGGCTGGGCTCTCCATGCCCTCAGCACTGTTGACATACGTACACCCAGGGAGGCTGTTTCATACATACATAGGCTGTATATATGAGCTTTTAAAATTTCCATGACCTTCGTCAAGTTAAACCACTAAGTTTCCACTCAGCTTGTGTTGTCTAATTGTTTTTGTAAATGTCATTACAGTCTGTAATCCCTTGAGCTCCTCCTTCTTGCCAGTCAAGAACAAGTCATTTTTGGCATACGGTACATACACACATGGCCTGTTCCATTTTAATTTGCTTATATATCCTCAGCTAATCGGGGTGAGCCTGGGCTTGACTGTTTAAAGGCACATACTTTATATAGTCAATATTTTTCCAGTAATGGTAACATAACTGATGACTATGACATCAGAGACTGGTTCACCCTCATGTGATCACCTGAGCCAACAGCATTGTGAACTCAGGTCATGGTTTGGTCTGGGTTGGACCAGGACGTTGACTGAATCTGAGGCAGCAATAAGAACATGTATGTGCAGACTCGGCACTGCTTATGATGTCCACAACTTATAGCTCAGCAGCTGAGCTAGGTGGGCTGTGGCAGCTACATTTTTCTGCAGGTCACCTGCAAGAACACTGAGAAGCAACACTTAAGGCATCGATACAATTTAAATTGCTTGTCGAACTGCATCTGACAATTTTTGTAACTTTCCAAAACTGCCAGCTCGGTCTTTTTGTTTCATTCTGTCTCAGGCCTGCGTCTTCCTTTGTCTCATTTAACAATTGTCTTTGTCCTGTTCTCTTGCTCCACTGCCTTCTCCGCCATGCTCTCTCCATGCTCACCTGTTCGCTAACAAAAAAAGAAGTGTCCTGTGTGTAAAAAGCAAGCAGATCTCTTAAGAAAGTTTTAGGAATGTTACAGAGGGGGATATTACTATTTAGTTATTTAAATTTGTACATTTCTAACAGATCGTTCTTAAAACAGTGCACTGGTTGCATACAGCAGATACTGAATATAAATTAAAGAGAAAATGAAATAAATATAATTTTAAATAAAAAAAGTAACAAATTGCTATTGGATTATTTGAGAATATACTCATGTGTAGAGTCATGTGTGTATGTAACTGAAAAATAAGCTCATCTTGTACTTTGGAAAGTAAGTGTACATTTTAAAGAGAATATGTGATGTTCCCTAGCTGTTATACTTCTGCAATATCCGGTACGTGCACACTCCCTTTACACACTGTAGCTTCACTAAGCAGCTCTGCTTTTGGCTTAAGCAGCTCTTCAGATTTATTCCTTTGATGTAAACCACTGAAGATCAGTAGCACAATTTATTATAGTCTGGGAATGTGCAGTACAATTTGTAGGTATGTGTGTGTGCAAGTACGTGTGCACGTGTAGCTATGAACATAAGAGTTTGTGTCTTTGGCCTCAACACAACTCTGGAAGACCATTATGTTCTGAAATAAATACACACAGCCTTTCTCTGAATCTTGGACACACCAACGGACACGCTCTTATAATATACACCTTCACACACCTCAGCACGACTAAAATGCACTCAAAATTTACAACCTTAACATTCCTGTAGGGTCAGGCAATTTATCAAATCCTCCACATTCTGGTTTCAATTACACAGCCGACTGTGGAGAGCGGTTATTTTAGCAGGTTCATTTAGCCCAGTAGGGGAGGTTGAGCCTTTTTGCTTTACACCCCGTCCTCTGAACGCAACTGGCCATTACTGTCTGGACAGACGCTCGCCTCTCCTAATGCTACAGATGGCGAGAGAGAAATCGTCAGATCACTAGAAACCGAGCAGATGAGCTGTGGGTGTCATCACACAACTGACTCTCTCAATTTCTGTTCTCCTCTCGCCTTCTGGCTTTGTCCACCTTCCAGGCTTTTTCAGCAGCAAACTCAATCTCTCAGCCTGCATGTTTCTTCCTTCAGCCTGTCTGGAGTTTTACGATGATGAAGAGCCTTCATTCATTTTTGCCTCTGTCTTTATCCCTCTGCCAGTTTCTCTGTCTGCCCCTTTCTATCCTTTTCTTTCCCATGTGACCCTTCTCTACCTGACTTTCTTGATCTCGTCGCCCCTTTCTCTGCCTCACACCCTCTCCCGCCATCTCTCTCAGCTCTTTCAGTGGTAGAATGGTGATAAATCCCTGTTTTATTGCTGGAGAATTCCCCTTTCCCTGCAGGGCTGACAGCTCCCCACGTTCTAAGACACTGCTAGGACCAAACCCAATTCTCCCTCCCTCCATCACTTCATCGCTGCCTCCATCTGGCCCTGATTACTGAGAGACTGGAAGGGTGGTGGGGCAGGGAAGGGGAGTCATCACACCATTATACCCTAGGAGAGGATGGATGGATGGAGGGAGGATGTGATATGCAGGAGGAGAGGAGGAAAGGGAGGAGGAGTGTGAGGAAGAAGAGAGGAAACAGAGAGAGTACAAATGTACAAATAAAAAAGAAACAAGATGGAGACAGAGCTCTTAATGGAGGAGAAAGGAAAAAGCAGCAAGGGAATTTAAAGAAATTTTATTTTCTTAGTGTACACCCAGTACAAGTGCATTAACAGGGAACTATCGCACATCTTTGCTCTGCTTTAAGTGGAAACCAACTCAGCAAAGGTTAACAAGATTTAGTAGCAGCCGGTTGTTAAAGAAAGGGAAAAAATGTTGCTTTTGGTTTCTGGAAATAAGAAAAGGGATTAAGGAATAGTGGCATGGGTGGGAGCTGAAGCAGGAGTAACAAAGTATTCAAAGTGAAATACTGTCATGGTCTCACTGTTGTCGCAAAATAAAACAAGAAGAAAGTCAGAATTATTCCTTCAAGCAAAACAGGTTTCCAGTGGTGTGAACACAGTAGACAGATAGGCAGACAGAGGAAAAGAAAAGGAAATTAAAAGGAAGACATGAGACCATGGGCAACAGGTGACAGCCACAGGGAGCAAGCACCAAGGCGAGGAGTAAAAAATGTCCAGGCAGAGCCAAAATGTCCAATATCCTACATACAGCCCACAAGAGACGCAGACTGTGGGCAGTTTTGTGCTTTTTTAAAAGTAATTTGCATTCAAGGCTGTAAATCATCACATTAAGAATTGTCAAACTAGTTTATTAGAAACAATAAAAATACATTTTCGTTTAACAATAAAAATCATGTTCTGTTCGATTCATATTGTTGGGGTGGATATATGCAAGTGTCAACAAAACAACTGAATCCTACAGATTTAACTGACTGACCATCATCTGGGTGCAAAGTGAATGGAGGGGAGATTTTTGGAGAAATGTGTGTGTATGTGTGTGTGTGTGTGTGTGTGTCCTGGCAGGCTGACTCACTGCAGCCAGTGTCAGAGGAGTGTATAATAAACACAGATACTTTGGACAAGCTGGTCTCTCACATCAAATCATGTGTTTTGGCGATGTCCACCTCAGCAGCATGATCAACACTCAGCAGCAGTGAGAGCTTCCAAGAAAACACAACAAATTAATACGGCAGAGTCTAAGAGTGAGGCAAGGCTTCACCAGGGCATACAAGTCCAGCTTAGGTTTGGTTATGGTTCGGTTAGTGCCTGGTAACCTGTATATCAATAACTGAAGACTGTTGTACTGTATCTTTTCAGAGGAGTTACATCCCTAAAGATTGTCTGTTCTTGTCTTACACAGCAAATCAAAGTCTGACCATTTCATTGTTACCTGTTGCATTATGTACGTTGGTTAAGATCTTTGGCTAGGTGATGACTACTTCATCTTTAAGACTAGTAAGTACTTTTTTAAAGCTATTTTTCCCCTGCATAAAAAAGCAAGTCCATGGGACACCGATGACCAAGCTTTAAGCGTCATTTTATATTATGAATCACTCCCCTCCTCACTAGCTCTCCTGCCACCTCCACCAAAATAATCAGGATAATTTCTATTCATTATTATACCTCCATTTATCTGCGAGACGAGACATGGGGAGGACGGGGTATAACTCTGAGGAATAACAATACCATTAAAAAGCCTGTGCGGCAAATATCAATCATTGTTGCCGTTAATGTCCCTCCAGCCTATTCAGATGGCCTCACTCTTTACCTAATGTCCACCCATCTGTGTGTGTGTAAGTGTGCAAGTGTGTGTGGCTGTTATATTCAAAGCCCTTTAATCAACAATCACTGCATCTGGGCCAGATAATGAATGGCATTGTTTATAACCTCGCTCCTGTATTGGGTGATAAATGCATACGCGCCTAATGCTATCATTTGAATAAGAAATGAGATTGTGCTTTATTTTAATATCAAGGAAAGATTGTGTTAATATAAATTTCTTGGTAAAGTTGGGATAATGATGGTGATGTTCCATTTCATCAGGATTAAGCCATGGCAATAAAACTGAAGATGCAAAATTAAGTTATGAAGCAATTGTTTGTGATTCATAGCCTCTGACAATAAGTTACAAAAACAGGAGTAGTTAAAAGCAGAGGGAAATGCATTCACGTGGAAAATGAACCAAAAAGAAAAAAAACTGAGCATTACAAAAACTGTGAACTGACTTTCTCTAAATCTACTTAAAATTCCTCCATCACATGAGCACCGATGTTTGTGCAAAAGCTATTGTTTTGTCTATTTTCTGTTCTGACAGATTTGTAAAAAAAAAAAAGCTGCTTCGCCATGTAACACAGGATCCTCTGTGCATTTTAATCTCGTAAATAGGTGGAGGGAAAGTAAATTGAGCTGAAACATCAACAAGACTGTGCAGGGGAAAAATATCATGCTCCGTTTAGATTAAATATTGTGTTGACAGACTACAAAAGTTCAGTGTCACTCACATATCTGTGTGTTTTTTTTTTTTTTTTAGAGCAGCAACACTCATAAGAATTACCCACCAGTCCAGTAGCGTTGAAGCAGTAGGCAGAGGCTGAAACATTCATTATGTAATTCTTTACAAATTTTTATATAGTCATGACAACATCTAAACTGAGTTAATATACACATGGTGCGAGGTCTGACAGTAAAACAGTGTGGACAGAGCCGAGGTGGACACAATGCAGTATGGCTCAATACAGAACCCACAACCTTTTCAGTCATTTCATTACTTTCCAAAGAGTAACACACACGGTGCATTTTCACTGTTTTGTGCGATAAAAAAACAAACAAACAAACAAAAGGAACCAAAAAATTTAAAATAAAAAAAATCCTCTAATCTGATGTAAGAGACCTGCAAGGGGAAAAAATAAATAAAGAGCAGACAATTTCCTGGCACAATTTCCTCGGTGACTTGATCCCACTGGAATAGCAGTGGTGCAGTGTTACAACCCTACGTGTTGCCACAGTGGAATACAGATAGAGACCGGTTTGCCGTTCGCTGTCGGGGGACTTGAGCCCCCCCAACTGTCCACACCACCCCCTTTCCATATCAGGCAGAATCATTGATAAAGGGGGCCTTTCTGGGGTGACACTGATAGCTGCTCCAAAACCATTCACAAAGTGATTTGCCTGTCATTTTAGCCACTGCTGCCCTGTTTATGATGCACACATGTCAAGAAAGATAACGAGATTCCTTAAACACAAGGAATTAGGCTAAAAGGCCACAGAGAGGTGTCCACATTTTGTTCTGTTTGTGCATAAAATATTTAATGCAATTGGTTTTTACTTTATTAAGTGTATCAGTTTGACATAATGACATTTTCAAAATTCTCCACTTTTACAGTAAATGCTATTTTAAGAGTGACTGCAATTACATGCTCCTATTTTCAAAATGCTTTGATCATTTGACATAGAAAATCATTTGCATGTTGTTAGGGAGTGAATGTGATTGGCTTTCTTTAATTTTATTTGTAGAACATAATGAAAAGCATCCTTCTCTTCCCGTGAAAAGCCGGAGTCATGTGTAAAGGCTAAGCTCCTAGAGGATCTTGGAATACGAATTGTTAATACATATCAGAAGCTACAATCAATTTTCGTAGAAGTCAAAGAAAATGATGCACACAATTATACAATCTAGCAACATAATATTGACTATGGAAAGGTTTTAGCTGCTAATCAATGAAAAGCTGTTTATTGAAGACTGAAGTCGGTGCAGGGACAAATCCTAATGAATCCCTGTGTAATGTTAAAAACCTCCAGCAGTGGCTGGTAGAGAAACTGGATCTGGACAGACATTTTGAAAGCTGAAATATTTCTTTTACTGGTAAATGTTTCACGATGGTACTTTAATTTACTGCATCTGAAGGCCAACTCACACATGAGACAGAGGAGTGTCTCCGTCTCCTTCTGCTCCTGCATCCCTTCACCCCTCCTCTCGCCTCCGTCCCCATCTTCGACCCAAATGAATGACGCCAGCTGGGGTCGGCCGGCTGATGCTGGGCCCTGCTAGGTGGCACTGACAGCTGAATTATATCTCTCCATCCCCCTGTCACCCCTTGTCAAGAGAGAGACGCTTTCTCCAAGCTCGCCACTCGGGTCCTCTTGACAGGTAATCTCAACAATAACAATTACTACCATTACTGGTGTCATAAACAAGTGGCCGACCCCAAGCCAGGGCAATAACAAAGGCTTTATAATTCACCATGCAAGGCCATACAAATACATGCCAACAGGTAACAAGTAATCTAGCAGAGAGGATGAGGCGTGGTTCTCCCAAGCACTGGACTGAATGCGTGTGTGTGTGTGTGTGTGTGTCTACTGCTAGGAGCTGTGCTGGTAAAAGGTGAAGATGCCTGAGCAGATTGAAGTCAAGGCAGTAGACACGTTTGGATATAATCACATAAGGAAATGGATTTTAGGGTGCAAATATATTTGATTGGGTGCAGTCACATTTGCTTGATGTTTAAATGCAACTGTGTGCAGTGGAGCAGTTTTGCCAAGCTATTGATGAGACCATTTATCTGAGCATGTTATTGATTTTAAGCATTAGAGCCAATATTAGACTGTAAATCTGTCGCCAAATATATGATACTTTGTCTTTAATACTGACAGAGGCTCAAAAATCCTAAGTGGGAACGAAACGTTTATTATTAATAAAACAGATTTGATTTAAGAAATAACTGATATGAAATTAAGTGCACGATTGTGTTTTAATATTTCTCTGCAACACAAATATATAACCATCTCCAGTATGTCTTAATATGTATGTATTAATATGTATTAACTGTATTAATTTCAATAACTTTTGAAATTATGATTGGTTCGTTAATAATTTCACTTATTATATTTTACGCCAAAGAATTCCACCCGAATGCTTTGTGCCTTCTCATCCACACTTTGGGCCAGATTGCTTCCTCTCCTCAGCAAAGCAGACCAGGCGTTGTGGCCCGGAGCGCTAAAATAATTTGCGAGTCCCTAATGAGGAGAGCTGAGCAGCAATTAACACGTGTCAAAGTCGACATCATCAGGTGCCACTCTCATTTTCTTCCCAAGACCCAATAGATGTTTTCTCTTCTTCCCCTTTCCTCTTGTTTATTCCCACCGAACGCGGCTGTGTGACGCGGTTGGACTGTGGCGCATTAAACAGTCTCTAGTTAACGCCATCGAGATCGTCGCGCCGAAGTCTCGCCTCATCCTTGATTCCTTTTCCTTTCTTTGCTTTTGTCGCCGTCAGATCAGACAGGCCAGTTAACGGCACATCGTTCGCTCCGAGCAGAGAAACAGGCGAGAGGAGAGGAGCTGCGGCGAAAGCCCTGGTGCTGCGCGCTCCTTCAAAAAGAAATAACGGGCTCAGATTAGCACCATGTCTGCTAGATCTTTGGAGATAAATTATTAGGAAAACGATTCGTTTATGTGCGGGAAAGCAGCGTATTAGTGTTTCCATTTTAAGGGCAAAACTGCCGTGATTAGCAATTATTTAACGTAAATTAATTTTAAAAGGATAACTTTGGTTTAAATGTATTTCCATTTAGATTTAATTTAAATAACAGGTTTTTATGAAGAATACATTTTTGTTTATTGAAGTCACAAATAAGGAGAAATATTTCATACTTAAAGACAATATTACACCTGAAAATACTAAAATAAATATACGCCACAATTGGCATCAAATGTGTAAATAACTTTCAGTCACAACCGTCTCTCATAATTGTTGTCAAATTAATTTTATTAATGAATTAAATCAGGTCATTTCACTTACATCCTAGACTGTTACATACACTTCGCTCTGACAAACAGCTATATTGAGTTTAAAATGGCCAAAGATGTCAGAAATCATATTTCACTTTTTAACAAAAATGACCTTCATATGCACAGTTAGAGTAAAATGTGAGCTTTCTGCTGAGCTCAATTTTTTAAAATAATTTCTGTCAAAAGTCTGGAAAGTTGGATGTGAAACAAAGGTCCAGCTAAATATCCGGTTAATTTATCCTACAGATGCTAGTGTGCTTACAAAGATGAAGAATACCTAGCAACTAAAACACATCAGCAGCCATACGTAGCAACACTACAGCCTCATCTATCAGCCTGTGTGTCAGTTGGCTTGCATCTTCTCTGCACTCATACATGCAGCACCGAGAAAAAGAAAGAAGAAGAAAAGGAGTAGGAGGTGTTTTGTTGCCATTCTTCTGACCTGAGCCGCTCATCTTCCTCTGAGAACAGTGGGAGCTTGGCCGGCGCCCGCCTTGCTTACCCAGGGTCCTTTTGGTGTGTGCATATCATTTGCATACATTTCTCTCTCACTCTCATTAAAGCGTTGTCTCACAAATTCCCTCCCAGAATCCTGCTGGTCCTTGCTGCCATGAATCTGTACCTGTGGTGGTGGTGGCTGCTGATGACACGCTGTTGTTCAGAAGCAACTAGACAAGGGTGAGAAAATGGGGGGGTATGAAAGACAGAGAGAGAGAAGAAATGTATAGAGGAAAGGGCAACAGTTTCTGTGCAGTGAAAACAAAAGAGAAAGCAAAGGACAGGAAGAAAATACTGCAGTCAAGAAAGAGGATAAATGAGTCCTCTGTGTGCTGTGGAGTTCTCTCTCCCTTACCCCCCCGACTCCCACTCTGTGTATGTTTCTCTCTCGCTTTCTGACTCTTGAACCAGGCTCCATTTTGTGTTAAGCAGCTCCCTCTCCTGACAGATCTGTGGTGGGGTCAGGGGTCAAAGTTGAGGATAGGGTCAGCTGTAACAAAACATGCAAGGAAACTCTTCAAGTCCTCTCTCTCTCCTCCTCCCAAAATTCTCTTCAATCACTGTGTCCCCCTTGGCCAAAAAGTGCTTCACAAGCTCCAGGGTGATGAACTATCGCATTTTAAAAGCATAAAGATAAGGTCATTGTCAACAAATCCCATGAAAAGACCAGATCCATCAAGTCATTACTGGGAGTTTAGGCTGAAAAGAGGACCGATTAGGAAAAAACAAAACAAAATAGAGGCTGCACTGGATAGGTGTGCTGCTGCAGGTACTCTCCAGGAGTCCACATCCACAAGTCAAAAGGCTTCAATGCCAAAGCACTGCACAGCTCTTTTACTAAACATATTTTACAAGTGTGAAAGTTATTAAAGTGATAATTACAATAACTGCAAGATAAATAGCAGAAATAGTGTTCACGTTACAAAAGGAGTCTGCCATGAATGTGTGGTTGAAAGCATTTGGTCTCCATGATGTTGCATTGCACTGCGGAAAGGTTTTAGGCAAGTTCAACGTGTTTGCAGGATGACTGCACTGTTGTGTCACACCCCTCTATGCTGGCACCACATCCACACAATGGTCTCACTGAGATAATGTCAATATGCTCCAACGGCTGGCATCCATCTTTAAAATTGGTCACAGTCATACAGTATTTACTTTTGTTTTTAAAAAGGTTAAATTATTTCTTAAAACAGCTGGACACTGCAGTTTGGGGTGAGCAGAACAGTGTTTATGGAACTGACTAAAGCTCAACTCCAGTGGCCTGGTTCATAGTAATAACAGAGCATGTCACCCAGTGCAACAGTGTGGCTCACCAACATGCTTTTAATCCAAGTCGATGCCACATGCTATAGGAATAGGGTATTTCAGGCTTTGGTTATCCAGACAAATAGTTCTTAGCAGATCAACTTGGTGCTTTTGGTCTTTTTGTGAGGAAATTTTTTTTTTTTTTTTACCAGACTTTAAAAATGTGGTCTGCACTCATGAAACAAAAAATCAGAGGGAAACGTTCATGAAGTCAGAAACACTAAAGGAATGTGTAGACATATTGCCTGTATGCTCATGTACACACACACACACACACATGCACACACACACAAGCTAAATTAATCAACACATCCAGTACAAACATGCAGACAAACCGTCACGTAAACCTCCACAACACTGAACACAAGTGGAGGAGTGGCAGAAAACAGAGGAAGAGGGAAAAATGATGTTCGACTTAAACATCAAACAATAAACAGTCCATTAAGTCTGTGCGTGGTGTGTGGGGTGTGGGGGGGGGGGTGGTAAGGGAGATACTGGGAAAGAGGGGGTAGAGGAATGATTGGAGTTTATTTAAAGCATGGCGACCCCATGGCCGAAGGCTGCCTTGGTGCGGGGGTGAATAAAACTTTAATGGCTCATAAAACACAGTGACCCCGTCTCTGAGCCTAGTTTCATAGCGTTTGTTCCTGATGGACCAATCAAACTGCTTGAATCTCCAAACACACAGAAGAAAAAAGAAAGACAGTAGAGTTAAAGGAATATTTCAACACTTGACTGCGGACAGAGGATCATGTCTGTGCATTAAGTACGGAGTTGGAGTCATTTAATGAACACGTCCATTAACAGAAAAGTAAAAACCACAGTTTGAAATGTGCATTTCTGTGCAGCAGCTGCAGCAATGGCTACTGAAAATGGCCAGTGCACAACTGTTAGTTGCACTTTGTGCTGGTGACTGTTGTTCACTAAGAAACACTTAACTCACACTAAAACCATGTCACTGTAATTTCATTTCCGTTTGTGTTGCATTTAAATGTGTAATAAACAACATGTAAACAGAACTGTGGAGGAGGTGGTGGTAGGTGTACTTTAAAACTCTGAACAGATCCAGGCTGTCTTCCCCTACTTCCTGCCTTTATGCTAAGCTAGGCTGACCACATCCTGACTCCAGGTAATTAACACACAGACATGGGGATAATAACCTTCTGATATCTTTCACAATAAGAAAACTAATATTTCTGAACTTTGAACCTCTCAATCAAAGTTAAAACTGCAAGAGAAAGGGGTAAAACCTGGTTGCAGAGGAAGAATAGAAGCAGAGCGAGTGGAGAAGTAAACGTATAGACAAGAGGAGAGAAGGGGACAGAAGCTACTGATAAGAGCAGGATAAGTTGTGGAGGTACAGTAGAGAAGAATAGAAGTCAGGGTGGGAAACAATAGAGAAGACTGCAGATGAGACAATGCTATCTATCTTGGTAGCGTTTCACACAGACATGTACATTACACACCCACACTTCAACATTTTTAACACATCACTGTGAATGTACAAACTATCAGCAGCGGTTTAATCAGACCCATGTGAACTGCAGCTTTTGCCAAGCACCATTTGCCTCTTTGGAAATGAGCCTGTGATGGTCTGAAACTGAGGTGTCAGTCCATGCCACTGTCACCCCGGGACGCTGTAAACAAGCAGCTGTCACCTTATTTAATGCTTTGCTGTCTTTTTTGTTTTTACCAACCACCTCACTCAATCTGTGATGGTCACCAAGTTCCAGAGTCATTTTTTAAAATGTGTTGTTCTATAGTTCCCTGGGTTGCTTAATCTAATTCTATTTTAATTAGTGATAACCTACATTTCCCAGAATACTTTTAACATTCATCGCAGTCAACACTTTACATGCATACCACGACACTAGATGTGACAATTTACTTCAGTTTGAACACAAAATGTCACAGATTGCAGCTTGAACAGGATCATTTCCTAATAAAGTAACTTGGAAACACTTGTGCACATTATTTGCATGTGATTTTTTTTTTGTGTATTAATGGGAAGTGAGAGGAAACCGATACAAGACAAAAAAAAACTATGAAAACACTACATGTAATTGCCTTCAGGCTCATTAAAGCTCTTTTTTGTGTATTAACATCTTTTTGCTTGTGTGCATGTGTATTTGTGGTACAGTCTGTGACCTGCCCTGCCCCTCTCTCCCCTCCTTGTTCAGCCCAAAGTGTCATTCTCAGGTCATGAGACTGTAAATATACACAGTTAGACCCCAGATCCATAAATCAGAGTGAAGAGCCTGAACTCCACCACGGACAGATAACAAGAGACACACAGGGCACGCCTGCTGGAATAAATAATAATAGCACATATTCAGCTTAGAGTAAAATTTTTAAACACAACTGACAATACTGCTGTTACACCAACACTACCAGAAGCAGCTTCCTACTACTGCACCCTACAGTATCGTGTGACATCAGTGCAAACATTTTTAAATTCCTACCGTTATCATCACACACATTCACTGTTACTACAAATATCATTAAATATCATTAAAACTGCAAGAAAACAGACAATGAAAACCTAAACCTGAAAACTAATTCAATCTCAATTAACTAAATTAAATGCTGGAAAATTAAAGCGTATTATTCAACAAACCAACCTCAGATCAAGTTCCACTTGTGCTTTTTCATAACTTTCAAATGCACCTGCATTAGCAAATGAATGGTGAGGATTGTAAAATGCTAATTATTATTATTTGAGCTAATCCCAAGCTCAAGAAAGGACTTTTAAATATTACCACTGCTTTAGAGTACTGGTAATTACCACTATTACTACTACTACTATATTGAAATGTCATTACTCCCACTATGTATGCAGACACTAATACCTGCTATGATGTCCACCACATTACACCTGCCAGCACTGCTTCTACTACTAGTAATGCCATTAAAACAATTGCTTCTTAGTCTTTTTCTGACCTCTGTCCATACAAATCTGAAAAAATACTCTATTATCTGAAAATGTCTAAATAAAACAGAACTCAGATTAGAAATAAATGTGTTACGTTGAGGCAAACCGTAAAAGAAAACAGTACAGTGCATCAAGCTTTTTATACAATATTGGAAGCTACACACAAATGCCTCAATTGTAGCTTTGTGTGGTTTCAAGAATGCTGAACTTTGTGAGGCATGCACCAGTGTATAGTACTGGCCAGCTGCCTGGTGTGAACATGTGCAACTGCCATAAAACAACGTGTCCTCCAATAAATTTCACCAATAAATAAAAGTTAAATAAATCTCCATGGCTAAATCATGGTCCATTATTGTCAGCTCCTGGGCAGAAAATCAGACAAATACTACAATCATCTGGTTTTTAATGATAATGACTACTTGACCTCAGCAGTTAGTCACCATACAATGAAGTTCCTATTATTAAATTACACAAAATAATATCGTTCATAATGGCAGCTCTCTGGATCAAAGGTGTGAAAGTGGAATACAATACCAATGCACATTTAAAATTCAACACCCTGGCAACAGCTAAGACCAACCATCTTGAAAACTAAATCTAAACTTTACATCTACTCCTGATATCATGGGCAGTTAACTTGAACTGCATTGCATTTACATCATTCCATCTGTGATCTCTGAGGCGGTAAATGTTTGTCCAGGCATTAACTCATCATCAAAGTGCCCGAAATCCTAGAGGTTCTGATCCTCCAGATCTCTGGAGGGTCCGTAGACACAAAGTCTACAATTATCTCTGTTATGTCAAGGGGTGCTTGAGCCAAAAATTGCTCGCCTTGGATTGTTCAGAGCTATCAGGTTCTCATGTGAAAACATGACCATGACATCACTGCGTCACTTAACTAGCTACCTCTCTCTCACACACACATATACACACACACACAAATTCTTGGTCTTAGCGTGTGAGGCCTACACAGACCATCTGCCTGCCTGTCTCTTACTGAACTAACAAGGGGGTTTTGGGAAATGCAGTACCCTTGGAAGGTGTCACCATAATGATGCCTGAACGATCACAGTTTGTCGAGAGAGCGTATTTGAGTTTTTCATGAAAGAAAGATTTTGATGTCCATAAATGACACCAGGGATCAATCAGTATACATTTATAGTATAGGAACAATGACAGAATTTGTGTGGAGGCTGCTGGAAAATGATCTATTGTGCTAATTTTAACCATCCTGAAATATGACCATTTTAAGTCCGAAATATCTGCTGTACAGTGCAAATGCCTGTGGACCAGAATTAGACGTGCACAGCTACACTAGTTGTACTGCTACAAAACCAGGTCAGCTACTACCATTAATTTGTTTTCAATCAAGTATATTTATTATTGGAAATAGAGCAGACAAAACTGATTTTCACTGGAATTTATATCCTTATTCATGTAACGGTGGTGGGATATTTGCTACAAGATAACACTGTAAAAGCATTTATTCATCCATCCATCCACTACTGTATACTCACTTGAACTCTGTAAGGTGGTTGGTAGCTGGAGCCTCTCCCAGCAGACACTGGGAGACCAGCTGGTAAAACCAGTTTATAGTAAAGGTCCTCGTGTGGTCACAACAGCTCAGTGTGATTCCAGTAATAGAGCATAAACAAAAATTATAGAGAAAATTAATTCAATTTTATTTGTCTAGTGCCAAATCACAACAACAGTCATCTCAGGACACTTTACAAAGGCCTAGACCACACTATAATTATTATTAGGGAGGAAAAACCCACCAAATCCCATTTTTGTATTATAAAATGGGACCAGGCGTAACAATCTTAACACAAGAATAAAGAGCCCTAAATATACATTAGTACACATTAGCAGTATACAAACAAGGGGTTCGTCTGCTTCTTTACGTGTAGCTCTCACCTATTATCCTGCTGTTACATGTGCTACTACATTAATGAGTTTTCATACTACTGGTGCAATTAGTAAGGCTGCCACTTATGAAGTGAACACAGGTGAAAACAGGAAAGGGCTAGGAGAGCTGAGAGTGAGAGAAAGAGAGAGAGAGAGAGAGAGTTCAACAAAGTCACAATTTCTGAGAGAAGCCTAAGTGAAATGTTTTTGATGCATTACATTTCTGATTAATATAACGGTTAAATACCATTTTCTCATGTGTTCTCCTATACACGACAAGACTCAGTCAAATAATATTGTCTTGGTAAGAATCATCAAGCATATATAGTTTTTTTTTTTTTTTTTTACCTGAAACTTGATGTAGCAAAAATGTGTGACAGGCAACACCAAACAGAATCTTCGAATCAGTGTAAATAAATACCAGAAGAAGAAACATGGCTATGGATTGTGCACACTTGTTTAAACGATCACAGAAATGTACCTACTAATTTTTCCAGCATTTCAACCAGAGTGGTCCATTTCTAGGAAGTGTCGTATTTAAAATACTTGCATGACCTTGTGCAAAGAGGAAGTAAACCAATAATTCATAGTCTTACAGAGGCCATTATTCATTCCCTCTCCACCTCAACACTGACAGTTTCCCTACTCTTTAACTGCTATCATCAACTGCAGTGTAATAACACACGTTCATAAAAAGCACACACATCGTAATAAATTACTACACAAATGCAAATAGCACATCAAACTATACTACATGACCTTTACCATTATCTTTGGAAATGTGTCTTCTCAGTGCTGTAGAAACGGATACCGCAGCAAAATGACACACCAGCTCTTTAAACATGATGCCGACCTCCTTCAACCTGCTCACTCATCGCTAATCACGTGGACTCTCGAGGAATATGAAATGCCTAAAAAGAAAGCTTAATACACAGTACATGAAATGCAAATGTGATGATTGAACTCAAACCAAATGCAAGTCAAGCAAGGTCAAGTTTAACGTCATGTGAAAACCTCGTACATATTTGATCACAGGATGAGTTTGTGAAGCACAAGCGCTGCTGAGCATGATCAAGATGGTGGCTTCAATGGGAGTGAGAGAAAAGAAACCGGAACAAAACCCACTTTTTTTTTTTTTTTTAACAAACAGAGAATCCAAGTTAAATGAATCCACCCTTTATAAGTCATATAATAAAGACTGCAAATTAATGATATTTATCTCAGTCATGACCTAAAGCAAGGAAATAACTCAGGGTGTCTGATTACTCTAGTTACAATCACGTTCTTAGAACATGGAGAGTGATTGTTTCCCTTTTTTCCTGAACACTCCTTGTTTCTTATGAACAAGGAGTCGAATGTGATTAAAATGATATTTAGTTATAACAGTTTTGAGTGGACGCAACTAAACATGCTTTTGTTAAAATTTAAATTTTAAGATTTGATTATGACACACACATGAAGGAGCACAAAATTTGATTTGGAAGTAAATGTTTTATGACGTATAGATGTACTACAAGTTGAGGTGAGTAGAACTTGAAATGAGCTAAAAGACTAACTGAATGTTGGCCATGGTTTATGATAACAGCAGAGATTCAGTAGCAAGTGCTGGGCTTGCCGTAGCTTCTTCCCACCCTGTGGTTCAGCAACTTGAAACTCTAAACGTGATCTTTTGTCTGGCTTACACTCGCACTCACACACACACACACACACACTTCTTTGTCTTTGTATTGACTTTGATAAAAGGGCTGGGAGGTGGCGAAGGGAGTAGTGGAGTGTGTCAGCTCCTGGAGAAGGCTTACTGTGCTGGGAGATGCACAGGGCCATTACACATGGCCTCTGACCTCAGCAGGCACCCTGAGGTGAAATGATGTGGGCCTAGCCTTACTCAGCTGGAACAAGAGAGAAGATGGAGGCATGGGGTAACTGTGTGTGTTTATCCATATGTGTTTATACATTCACTGATGTGTGAGTACTGCTCATGCATCATACATACACTACCACCCCAGTTCCAGACACAGAGCTGCAGGTCTGTCCCGTGGCTATGCAGATACGATGGGTGGTGTAAAATAGAACTTATAATCACAGTCAGCTCCCTCCAATTACCAGCCAGCGACCCTGATAAGGACCTGCCTACAGATGTAACAGGGACAACGTACCCATTCAAATACATCAAGTTCAATTACAAAAGATGAGACAAGAGTGATGGAGCATATGCCAAACATCTACAGGAACCCCGACTCAAAACTGTTAGCTATTAATATTATTTCTCCTAAGGCAAGACCTGACTGAAACAAGTTTTCACCTGTTCTCTGGAACTCATAGTTTTTCCCCTGAATTGGTATCTCACAAGAAGTTCTATCATTCAGATGCTTTGAGCTATACAGTCAGTGGTTAAGGGGCACGATAAGAGTCAGACCAGATGTCTGCAATAGACAACAGGCTTCAGAGAGGTTTACAGAATCCGCACTATGTCCTCTAATGAACACAATACAAAGTCTGCAATGAGAAAGTGGGGTTTGTGTAGTCTACAAGAGAAGCTTCTTAGCCTCATGACAGGAAGTTAAGTAATGTAAAGATCCAGAAAAAATCCAAGGGAAGCACCATTCTGGAGTATACTGACTGACATCACAAACTGATAATATGTCACAGGTTAAGAAGCATGTGAACCCACAATAATCTGTCACCTTTCAGTGCTGCTTACCATTCTGCAGTCACACGCACCGTGGCTACAGACGCATTTACATATGCTCGCACACAGAGCCAACGCTTAACATTAGGGATTCCTAATTAGCCAAGAGTGTCTCCGTCCTCTGGGTCCACATGCCAGTCACCCACGGTTGTGACGAGTCCTCACACATTAGCGTGACCTTCCTCCCTCCTCCTCCTCCTCACTGTCCACTCCACTGCTCAACACACAACCACTCAAGCATAGACACCCTGCTAATTATGGTTTCGTGTGTGTGTGTGTGTGTGTGTGTGTGTGCATGCACACCAATCAAAAGGTACATGACTTGATGGCTGACACTAACCGTCTGCTAAGAAAAAAGGAAAAAAAAACGCCATGTGCAAATGTTCTCAATTCATTACCATTCACGGGTCTGTTCTCGGCAGCAATTAGGGACAAAGGAACAGAAAGTAACAACTGTCTATTCCATTATCCATTTATTTCTAACTAAATATGCTCTAAATCAACAAATCCATTTATTTGTCTTTATTTATTGGTCTTATTAATTAAATAACTTATTGTCTTTATCGTCTTTTCATCAGTTTACATTTGTCATTGCTTTAACAACTACAGATATTTATTATGTGTTGACAAAATTATACTGTATATGGAATCTGACTGGACCTAAAGTTTTCATTTCGTCATGTTAAGGTGTTTACGGTTTAGGCTTTTGCTCCTATTGTAATATAATCCTCATTAAACTAACAATCACGGTTACTTGCTGAGATGTCTTCCTTCAAATCAAGTAAAATATAACATATTAGTGTTGACATTAACCTTTAAAAGGTTTTAAGTTTTTAAGTCAGTTGACTCTAGACCTCAAACTTTATATTTTAAATTCATAACAGAGGGAAAATTATATCAGTTACTTGGACATGAGCTTTAAACCTAAACTGAAAAAGTAAAATTGTGCTTAGCTAGAAAAAAGAAACATGAGTGTAGTCACCAACATAACAGAGCACTTCTGGTGGTTTCTAGGCAGTTTATGCTGAAAAAACAAACATGACCTTGCTTTCCTCAGTAGTCACATCTCAATCAAAAGATTCAGCGAGCTCACAAGACAAAAGGAAAACAGTCAGAGAGTAAAAAATGGGCCTCTTCATCATCAATCATTTGTATTTAGTGACTGCAAAGTTTTACAAGAAATAAAATCCCACATTCATCAACAGAGAAGTACTGGCTCAAAACACATTGGCATCACTTCTTGCAGAATTAAGCCAGAAAGTTCATTCGCCGCCTCTCATTAACCTCCTCACACACATACTGATGCACACAGGTCTACACACATCACATTACTGTTGGAAGCTGTACATAAGAGACAAGTTACAAAATAGGTGCTGACATTCATATGTAAATACAAACCAGGGCAAGCCCACGTCCGTGGGCGCCCGCACGCTTCTTTGTTCATCTCCAGACAGATACACTCACCCAGAAACAATGACGGGGAGCGGGGGGATGTGACCAAAGCCAAGCCACCCTCTTGCCAAGGGGCGAGGGGGTCATACTGGGAGGGTCAGAAGACAGCGAAGCAGCAGGTGAAGGGTCAGCAGCATAAGACTGCATTTGTATGTATATTGGTCTAAGTATTGTTTCCAGGCAAAGTGTGTTTGTGAGTGTGTTTTATTTCCCCGGTGCTTACGTGACTCTGTAAGAGAGCCCACTGCTGTTCCATTAACCAAAACTAAATTAAATACTTGGGCTCTAACTTATCTCTTATATTTATATACTGAGGGAATGTGCCCTCAGGAAAATGTGAGGGGAAACAGTGAGAGGATTCAAGAAAATGCAACACCACACAAAATGCTGTACTGTAAGAGCCTTCTGTCCATTCCAGTCGACGTAAAAGCAGGTCTAAGGGAAGAGAATTTTTCTCACATGGTGTAAATGGCCACGCTACTGCACAATTATGAAAGTCATTTGGAGAGGCTCTAAACATTTCTGAGCAATTTAGAAAATACTCAAGGACACATGAGGTAACCGTTTCAGGGTGCCAACTGGCTTCAACTCACCAGTTGTGATTAAAAAGATTTCCATATACCACATGCTCGTGCACACACAGAAAATATACACTTCCTCCACATGGACATGTATAGATTAATGCAAATAAACACACATGTGCATATGACACATATGTACACACAACTTCCAACTTCTCAGACCTGATCTGACCTCTCCTCCTCTGTGCACACACACACTCACGCCGACTCCTCTCATACACCCACAAACCATTAAAACCAGCATAAACAAGAATGACAAGTTGAGATTAATGAAGGCCCCAGCAGTGACAGACCAATTTAATTGTCAACCATGATGGCTGTTGAACTCCACCTTTGTATTTGTACAAGGTTACCGTAGTGCCTTAAAACGTTTCTAATTGATCATGACCAATAAGTAATGAGAAAAACTGATATTGTGTCTCCACATGTCAAAGACACAGGGGTGAGCAAGCCTGAGGATAATGAGCAAGAAGAGATTTGAGATAATGTGACATTTTATTGCTAGTCATGTCAGTTTGCAATAGGCAGCAGATAACACAGCGGTGGTTCTGTTTTTATTTTTGTTTCTAGTCAATTTTATTCCTATCTCAGTGGAAGATGAAGTTTAATGTTAAGTATATCAAAGGCTAAAAGTTTAATTTCTCATGAGTGTCTGACTTTGATTTAGAAAAATATCTAATAATACCTATTACAAGTTGAAGAAATATGGTATGCATCAAGCCATGCACAAAACATATATATAATTCCAAGGGCGTGGAAATGAATCACTTTCCTCTCAGCGAGCCAGTCATGTAACTCGTCCCTTTCACTGATGACAGCGGCACATGACATGAATGTCTCAACAATGTGAAGGAGAAATTCCTGACTGCCATTGTGTATGAAAATATTGTGGGCAGGAATGTCAAACGTAGCAACACGTGACATGCAACACAAAAAATTATGTTTGTGGAGAAATTCAACACAAAAAATCATATTCAAGCACCTTGTGAAGAAGCTTTAAATACAACTGGCTAAGGTGTGTTTATAGTCAAATCAATGTTGATGAAGCATGATAAAAACACCAACAGGCCAAGCATATGTGGACATACAAATGATATAACGCAAACCCAACAGCTCAATTTAATCGACTTCTTCAGCGAGTTTTGTGGCTTGACGGACGGTGGGTTAATGCCATGTAAAGCTCAATTTATATTTGTCCCGACTACTCGTAGGCAATGAGGTGTCCCTACACAGCGAAGGAGTTTATGGATAAACGCTGGTCACTGATGGGTGCAGATGGGCTGACATGCACACTTCTCAAATCTCAGCTACATGCTGTACAAAGCCACATGTCCTGCACACCGACTGAATGATCTGATTCAGCTCTGAATAAGACAGGGCTGCCTGCTAATCGGTCTGATAACAGGTATTCACGTCTCCAAAAACGTCACAGCAACGTTCTAAATTGGCATTACATGGCTAAACTGACCACCCAATCTAAATGGCTTCTTTTTCATCAGAAAAATATCAACACTTAATAAAATGGTATAATACCAGTCCTAGGATGGAAATTTCAACAGCGTTGAGCCTGGCACAAAATCTCTTCCATTTTCATTTCCTGACTTCTACATTTTCTGTATCTTGTTGTTTGAGCGCCCCCTTGTCAGGACATTAACGTTCACACTAGTATAAGTACAATGCGACCACCTCCGAACGACAGGCACATACAGTATGTTCCCATAGATGCAGCATTCTTACTTAATTTATATTCAGAAACAGTGACAAAACCCATGAAGTCAAATTTTATGAGGTAAATGTACTAATAAATTTTGCTGCACTAGGCTCAGCTACTCCTTCAACTCTCTTTTCAAAAAAAGAACTATCTACTGTCTTACCTCTCACTCTTTCTCTTCGCCAGCATTGGCCCGGTCCCAGCTCAGTTCCCAGGAGGCTTTACTGGGTTATTCTAACCACTGAGAGTTGACAGTGGCCTCGGCTCCCTGGCTTGGCTTCACATCCTCCGCTGGCAGCCCAAGGCCTGGCTCACTGGGAAGGAATGTGTGAGAGAAAGACAATGTAAATAAATACTGTAGGGTCTAACAGTGACACCACAGCCAGAGGAGACCCCGGAGTTGGAAAGGGAATTTGACAAAGAATGATTTTGGCGGCTGCAGAGCAGGTTGAAAACCATTTTAGCCACCTGTTCTATTTGTCAAATGGACATTACACATCATTTATACCTGATATAAATATTTGAAATGGCATCGCTTTTTGTTACACGCATGCAGACACACATCATATCAGTTCAAATGTAAATTAAAGATAGTTAATGCTAAATATATACACCTGCACATCCATGCATTACATTTACACAATTATATTTGTATGAACCATTATTCCCTTCATTGTATTGAAATGATGACTCTTATCACTAAACCAAACAAAGCCAGCAGGATGTTGCCCTGGGGTTCTTTTAGTAGCTGTCTGCATCCCGATAAAGGTGTAAAGTATAACGCACTGGAAATACAAAGCATACCAGAGCCTCTTTCAGAACAGTGGGAGGTGAAACAAAGTTTGATGCGCTTTTGCTGGTCTTACAACTCAGTTCAAACTCAAATGCAAAATGGACAAATGCTACCATAGTCCTGCCTTGAGCAAGCAATGTAAAAAGGACTATAGAGTATCTGTGGTGTTTGTACAAAAGCTTAAACTGAATGAGATCGTTATCAGGATATGGATACTTGAACTGGACGTGACAGGCTGGCAGTTTGAAATGCCAACACCTTATGCCCATATTAAGTCCTGAATGATGCAACATGGAGTTTGATGGAAACACATGCAAAAAGATCCTTCTCTCTCTGTCTGTTTACAATGTAAATGACAAGATTTAGTATAATACTCTGCATGGAGCATGATTTCTGTAACACATTTTAAATGTCTTTGCCAAATCCCTTGCTTTGTTTGGACTTTAGACATATCACTGCTCAGTGATGCTGCAGCTGAGTTTATACTGAGAAAAGAGAAGCTGTTGCAGCTGGGATGTGGTAAGAGTAGATCACAACAGATGAATAAAGAACTATGTAGGTATTATTGTAGCACCTTGTTGGGTCATTAGAAAAGAAACCAGATGCTGACATGTTGATTTTAACCATGCACTCATTTCTTACATCTCTATGATTTCCGCCAAATAACGGCACTGAAACAAATAATGATGTACGGTTGTTCTCTTCTCTTTATTATGGCCCTCAATAGCAGAGAGTAACTTTAAGCAAATCACTCCATTACATCTCTTTTAAACTTAAACTCTCTAAACCTTAAACCGTTAAAGGAACTTCTGAGTTCATACAGTATCACTACTGCTGTTTTTAAGATCTTTTCTCCTATAACTAGTGAAGAAAAACAAAACTTTTCTATGTAGCTCAGACCCAAAAACACTAAAGGTGTGATTACACCCCTAGATGTTATGAATGTTGATTAATTAAAATGGTGACACATTCAGCTGTAAGCAGCTGATACACATCCCCTAAATGTATCACTCTGTAAACATCTTCGCCAATAGGAGTCATCTCTGTTGGCATCTAAACCAGCACACTATTACTGATATTCCAGCTGCAAATGCACAGTGCTTACATTTGCATGCATCGCTAAAAACACGTGCTCAATAATTGCTCATGACCCTCCCCATTTTCCCAAGTTGTCTAGGGGCCTGCTGTTAGCGTAAAGGCTAATGATATCGGGGGGCTGGGTGGTAAAAGGTGTTCACCCTGTCACTTACTGAGTTGATACGAACCTCTGCAGACACCTAAGGCTGAGGTGGGAGGGTGTGACTTCACCCCTGACACAGGAGTTGGCACCTGTCACACACATTGACACTCACACATGCAAACACAGAGACATGCATGTATACATGAACATTGCACAAAGGCACCATCCCAAAACGCTTACATCTGCAAACTTGCATGAACACACACAAATGAACACATCCTCCCCTACCCTGTCTGCCACATCCAGCTCTCCTGCTGGCAGCTGGCTGGCAAACACAGTGGGCAGTGTCAGATAAGAAGATATACACCGACTATGTTTCAAGGTAAGGTGTGTAACAACAGAGGAAATCAGGGAGCTGATTAAAGTCTTGTCAGGTAAATAAAACATTAGGGCATACATTAATAAGAATGACCCAGTAATTAGTGAATGTCTCATGTTTAAGTTGAGGAATGTGCAGAAACAACAGCTGCAAAGGAATCATTTGAAGGCTAATGCAAACTGGAGGAAAGACCAAGTAATAAAGAAGGATCCAAAATAATCAATTAAAATTCATCAATCAAACCTCTGCAAATTCTGGGCATCCAAAATAAATCCTTAAAAAAAAAACAACCCACAGAATCTTACAAATCAGACATTAGTATCATCGAAAGTTTGCATGAGAGCAAAGAAAGGCCCAGAATTACATATTTAATGACATGGCAACATGTTGTACTGAGAACACATAACATATTCTTTATATACAATATCATCTGTTTGACTTTGTTGCTCACTGCAGTAGTGTTTCCCTTCTGCGTTGCTAATAACAAATGGTTGTGTCACCAGAAACAGAAACTGAGAGGTGAAAAACGAAAGAGATAGATGAGCCAAAACCAATCCACTCTCTGTAGCTCTCTTGATGATCCAAAATAAGCACTGGACCAAAGTTAACATCATAGACTGGAGCTATATTTATGGTGCAGATAAAATATTTATATAGTGAGTCATAAAGTCTAGTCCTGGAAAACAGCTGCAAAAGTATTAGACACTGCAAGATTTTCACAATTAAAATACTTAATTTCTCTCACAGGATATGCCGTTACTCATATTTTGATATTTAGGTAGATATTATCAAAACACAGCTTCATGCAACATACAAGGTACAATCTTTCCCACAAAGTTTTTCAGCTACTTTTTCCCCATAATCCTCCTTTTGTGTGTGTACCATTTGTTTAAACCATTTGGTGACTGCTTGAAAGAGAAAGAGCACCAAAAAAAATCCCTATAGAGAAATCTTTACATTTCCTAGCTCACTAAAACTGCACAGCAACTCTGTTTTAAAACTTGATCTTCAGTAAATAATGGATAGTGGCACTATCAAATACAGAGAGGTGGATCAATCTCAGTATCCCAGACTAAACACTGTCCTAAATGCAGGAATGGTTATGTCTATTCCAGTCTATAGTTACATTATTTTGAATTAAAAGCAGCTAATTAGAAATAAATAAATCATGGCAGGCTATCGATGGCTGTGGGACCGGTGTTTGGTGTCGGACTGTAGATCCAAGGTCCAGATTAGAGTTAATAATGGATTAATCTCAGAAAAGTTCTGGTTCAAGTGGTACACACAGCAGCTACCCAGCATCGCTAACAACAAGTGTCATCTTCTTACTGGCTGCTAGCACAACAGTGTTACATGAATGTGACTGTACCGTTTAGAGTTTGCTGATATAACTTTCATACACCGTATGTCCAAATCTGTGTAGACAACCTGTCCACATATTCTTCCTTTTTCCTAGTTATGCAAGACTCTTACTTCCAATTTAGGACAAACTTAATGCCACCACATGCAGCAAATTTAGACAACACTCTTCTGGTTTCAGCATATTAACATGGTTGTACACAAAGTCAGGTTCATAAAGAAAAAGCTTTTGTCTTTTGGTGTGGAAGGATTTGACTGGAGCCTTAATCTCAAAGCCATTCAGCACCTTTGAGATGAACTGGAATACTGACTGAGTTCATCACCCAACATCACTAATGCTCCTGTCGCTAAACGAGAGCAAATCTATGCAACTAGGTTTGGCCATGTAGTGTATTCCGACATTAATATCTTCACTTTAAGCATTATGAGATAGAAACAAAGACTTTTGGACTGAGTTTGCTAAGCATAAATATGTTCTTTGAATAAAAGAAAAGGTTTAGCTGTGAATATGAATTAGTAGCTGTGAAAATGTATTTACATTGATAATTATTACATTTAAAGTGGCATACCTATGTGTTAAAAGCATCCTTAAAGGATATCATCGCGTTGTCTCCCTAGTTTTCTGTAGCAATGAGTCATGCCTCCTACATCCAAATACAGGGCAAAATGAGACAAAATACCATCTAGATCCAGAGGGGCGTTATAGAAATGGAAGAAAAATCAGGTCATGTTTGATATTATGCACAATATACAAAGGGACAAAAAATGAGTATTAATGTAACTATTAAAACACTTGTATCCCCAGTCTTATTCATTAAACATACAAAGTTCTCACTCATACTGAACCTCTAGTCCCTTGAGATGAAATTCTAATGTGATATTAAGTAAACTGGAACAACAGCAGCTTATTATCATGAAGTCAAGGCATGCAGGCAGCCATGTTTTCTGTAAGTAAACAGAGAAGAACACAAATATTGTCTCACAGCAAACAGAGTTCAGCTGTCAAGAGCCCAGCAGTTCTTTGGATTGAACTGAATGAACCATTTATCAGACAGCTGATGAACAAGCAGAACTCAAACTTGTAGAAATATGATGTCTTCGCCACTTTGCCCCTGGTCAACTCACTGACCATGCATATAATGCTATACTTGGAGATGCCTCCGAAGCCTGAGGGCAGTAAAAACAAAGCAGATCTCAGGACAAAGGGTATACGTTCCAGTTTGGGTTGGTAGGGTCAGGCCTGCGTGTGCCTAAATGTGGAGATAAACTTTCATAAAGCTATGAGAGCCACTGAAACAGTCTCCTGACGTCGTCACTTTCAGAGTGAAAAATGTATCACCTTGGAAACACATCTCTATCATTATCTCTATCTCCCAAAGTCACTTAGAAAAAACAAGCACATGCTGTTTGAGAATTTAAAACAACATACTGATCTCACAAATTTGCATTGTTGTCAGATCCTTTCACTGGGGGTTTACTTATTTTACCAAATGTCTGATTCTCTGGTGGTATTTCATGAGAAAACGAGTGCAAAGAGACTTTAGTGAAAGCAAGCAAGAACTCTTACAGGTGAATATAAAAGTTACATATCAACATTGAAAATTAATCAAATTCTTTTTGAGTTGTACTAGTTTGTCTCAGTGGGACAGCCCAACCTCTCCAAGCAGCTGAAACACTGACCCAGATATCACCTCCTCTCCTGCTCCTCTGTCTACTGTTCTGCATCTTGGAGACTGGTAGTAGAATCTGTGACCATCTCAGAGTGTGATACTGACAGCCACATGTCAGTCTGTTCTACTGCGAACCCTTCCTCCACTGCTTAATTTATTGCATTTAGATTCAATCTAGTGAAATTCAATATTTTAATTGAATGTTTAGAGCCTGAGTGTTCAGTGATAAATTTCCACTGGCACCCTGCACCGTGCTATCATGTTCCTCAGCCTAATTACATTTGCATAAATGATGTTCGTCATTATTAGTGCGGGTCGGGTAGGTAAAGGGATGAAAGAAGGAGCTGCACAGTGTGAAGGACCAAGACTGTGTTATGAGAAACCCGGCATCAAAGATCTTTTACCTTCTTGAGACGACCCACAAAAGTGAGAGTGGCTGGTTTCCAGGAAATGAGCACTGGCAACAACCTCCTTCTAAATGGCACCAGTTCACCTCACAAGGTAAACTATCAGCCTGTGACCTATTGTCCAAGATCGATGAAAAATATATTTATCTGAGCTTGATAATGTCAGGCAAACCTAATGCAGAGACAGCGCAGTTTATTATGTGTTGACCTTTAACTGTCGTTCATTTATCATAGTTAGAGACAGGATGTGACACATTATTACTTCAAGGCAAGAAGTTGTGAAATTTAACCTGCATTGATCAATATTTCTGATTTTGACACAGGAAAAGGCTTTCTTACAGTACCAAGTTAAGATGCCTCATGTCTCTGCAGCTCTACAAACTGTTTTTTGTTTTTGTTTTTTTGTTTTCACCTCCCCTGGGAGGAGGTTCAACTGGGCCTGCTCACTTCCACTCTGTTTGCTTTGTTAGTTTTCAGCACACAACATACTTCATTCATTCATGTACCTTCCTACATTATTAATGTCCCAAGATTTTCCACATGCCACTGATTTAAGTAAATAGATTAGTAATAATTAGTAAATACTTGATTTTAACCACATGCCTGTGCTCATTCCTTTTTGTCTGAACCTCAAGCCACTTCATAACAGACACTAAACAAACAAACAAAGCCAACAGCCAAGAGGACAAAACAGCTAAAAGGAGAATAAGTATTTAACTTACATGTGTCAGGTGGGCACAAGCACAACTCCAAATGAATGCTAATGTTGATTGGTGTCTGTTGGATGTTTGCTGACTCATCATGATGGCCCATGGACATGTGGGGAAATGGAGATAAATATTAGTTCAGTTGTTGTCTGGGCTTTTATTGTAGCTCCATGAGAAGGAACACTCTAAACCTTCTTCTTGGTTTACTGGCAAAAACCTACACCTGATGCAACCACTCCTTGTATAACTTCCTAGTAGAAACCTAAAGTGGGCCAAACCACCAGTGGCCAGCGGGGGAGCTCACTTTATACATGCATACAAATTTGTACAAAAAGATATGCATATATACACTTTCCATCATAAATTGTTATGCAATCACTAAACCAAGCATCCACACAACAACCAGCTTTGGGAACACACTTTTCATCACACACATGTATCTCCTAATCCCCCACCCTAACCAATCATAGATCATGGTACAACCTGGAAGTACAGACATGAAATTCTCAGTGGAGGTTTCAGTCAAACTGAGTACCTGCAAGTTGGTTTGCCACCTGCCTGTAAATCAAAAGAAGAAGAAGAAGAAGAAGAAGAAGAAGAAGAAGAAGAAGAGTCCAACTGATTTTCTTTGAATGTCACAAGCTGCAGACTGTCTAATTCTCCTATGGAAGCAAATGAAACAATGGTGAAGTGGACAAGAATCTCCACCACATATGGTAGCCAATTCAACAACTTGATAAGCTGCTGATGTTTTGACATTAAGGGGCACATGTTTTGTGCCCCTTAATGGCTAAAAATGGATCAAAAGGTCTCTAAATAAAGCTCAGACAAAGTGTTGTAAAGCTAGAAAGACAATGCAGGTACAGATAGTTACTTTACAAATGATTTGGTCTGTTTACAAAAGTGCAAGAACATTTGCTTTCTAGGAAAGGTATACCAGTCAGTTTGAGCTGTGCTACAGAAACCCTACATCAAGACAGAGCAGACCATTTTAAGGATAATGTACAGTAAAGCATCCTCCCATTAGCCCACACTAGGCCTCTGTCAGACATATAACTGATGGCAGTGGTAAGGTGATCCCTAGTAACAGTAACACCACTTGTGGTCATATGTACACAGTGCTTCAGAGCTCTAAAGTGGGAGTCAACCACTGTGGCATGCAGGGTGTGGGAACAATG
Source organism: Monopterus albus (assembly GCF_001952655.1). Lineage (NCBI taxonomy): Eukaryota > Metazoa > Chordata > Actinopteri > Synbranchiformes > Synbranchidae > Monopterus > Monopterus albus. Next base: position 2,831,355 of record NW_018127932.1, on the reverse strand, counting down.
TGTTTCCAAAGAGAAGAGTGGGGTGGGAAGAGATGAGCAGAGGTGGCAGCTATTCCAACTTTTAAACACATTGAGGTCACTTGAGGTTTTAAACATGTGGGTGGTTAGTTGTCCACAGCAGGTCTCAAGTAAGGTTCAAGCTGACTTGTTAATATTTGATCTGATTTCTGTGCTCTAGTCTAATCTACCCAGGTCTCTTTCAGAACTACTCAAGTTTTACTGACCTCATTTTACACAATATAATAGGTGCAGAACATTCGCTGACAATGTTCATTTATTTTCCCTATAATATCAGTTTATGCATGTTTACTATATTAACACAACCTTAACCAAAGCATTCCCTAAATCTAACCATACAGGAGTCAAGATGCGAAGATGCACACCCTCTTCTCTGGAATGAAAATCATGTGCTTTGACATCATGCGGTAGGAAAAACACCCCTCCTCCTGCACTGGTAAACATGTTGTCAGTTAACATAATTATGTTTGCTATCATAACAAAATTAGTAAAACAAAATAAAACAAAACAAGGCTGCTGTGTGGTATTTTGCAGATAGACTCAATATTAATACAGTTCAATGGAAGTTATTCTTTTTCTCCAATTTGGGAAGTCTCTTTGGGTGGTACAATGCTTTCTATGATATGAAGTATGATGCATCACATGCAGTGAAAAAGAAAAATCTGAATGTGAATGATGGAGCAGAGTTTTAATGGGACAGATTTTTTGGGATGACATCAGCACAAGCTTTTGTTTGTATAACGTCTGCTGCCTCTTGATTAAAAGCCTGCTCAGATTTTCACCCGGAGGACTTCTCAAGAGGAGTAGCCTGGCCTCCGCTTCAGCCACCAGATGCTATTAAGAAGTGCCTTGTAAGAGGTTTTCTCCACTCTGCTGCGGAAATCTCTGCCGTAATGTCTCCCCTTCTTCACCACTTTGGAATGCTCCTCTCTTTCTTCCCCCAGCACCTCTCAGTTCCCCTCTCTTTCCTTCTCTTTGCTCCCATGCTGAGAAAAGTAAGTGAGAAAAATGATTAAATCATATTTTGTGGGGGTGGGCACCGGGCATAACAGACAGGGGCTCTTAAAACAACACTAGTTACATCGTCAAAAACCTATTTTGGTGCTTAGGTTACAGTCACTGATGGGCTGTTACACAGCGCCCCATGGTGTGGGGCTAGTGGTTAAAATATGAGTGCACCTCCTTATAGTGATTGAGGAGGATTCCCCACTGTTTTAGGTGAAAGATTCACTGCACACTGCTCTGCTGTACAGGATAAACCTGTCTCCCAGATTCCCCCCAAAACACGGCCAGGGGTAGAGTATTATGAGCTTAGATTAACCACAATGGATCAACATTAATTTCAATTCTCATGAGAGAACAAATTCATTTGATTTCATTCACTCCAAACACATTTTCAGACAGAGAACCTCTTCCAGTTTAAGGGATGTCAGACATTCTTATTCCCCAAATAGAGTGGGGAAACCGATAGCATAATGTGACCGCTTAGGGAAGCTCCTGTCACCACTGAACCTTTGTTGGAATTAAAGCCCATGGAGGGTGGAGATGCCCAGGGGATCCTGGTGTTGTCTGAAAAGCCAGGAGTAGAGTTACTAGAAAACCCCATCCCTTGAGTCCAACCCCCACTGTGACCCCTTCCCACCACAGAGATGGTCCAGTGTAGGCCCAGACAGGTATGGAATGAACACAGCGCTTCATGACAGTGAGACAGTAAGTGGTGGCATTGTCCAAAGAGCCATCCAGCAGGGTATCAGGAGGTCAAGTGTCCTGAAGAAAGGTCCTATTCTTCCAATTCCATTCCACCACTTAACAGATTTGCAGGCCTCCTTCTCTTTATAGATATACCACACACCGAAACAAAAACTACCTCCTCAAAGTCTCTAAACTGCTGCTTTGACATGACTCCATAATTTGATTGAATTATGTTCTTTCCTCCTTTTTCTTTTCTTTTTCATCACTGCCGGCTTCAAAGCAGGAGCTTGACAGGTGGTCACAAACACTTCAAACAACTTCAGTCACTGCCACATAATGCCACACTGTCATAACTAGCTCCTGTCGTTATGATGTGAAGATGATACTGTATGCCCCCACTGACCTCAGAGTGCCCCATTATAGCAGGCATTCCTTTTTTGTGCTGCAGTCTTTTGATATGAGTTGAATGTGTGTTTGAATCAGCTGGAAATGCCATTTATGTACAGCTAGGTATATTCTACAATAGCTGTATGACCATTTCCCTATATGGTGAGAATAATTAAAAAACTTGGTGAGTTTTGAACTGACTTAGAAAGTGAACACAGATAATGAGTTTGTCTTATCTGTTCTGTGAGGTTTCAGCACAGCATTCATTACTGCAATGGTGAATTTAAATGTGTTTCGGTCAGTTTAGCTACTTCTTCCACCACTGCAGATAGGTGCTTTATCACTAAATTGTTTGCACTGGGTCTTGCTCTTTTTTGACCATTAAGATTAATTACAGTATGAATGCATGTCTCTACTCATTGCATTTTGCAGGTCATTCATCCAGGAAGTCATTCAGGGCCCAGTGCACATGTGGACGTTTCTCACAATTATTCCTTCCATATTTGTCTCTGTGCTGCCTTTCCCTCACCCTCACTCTCTGACTCTTCACCACAACTTTCCCCTGTCACGCCATATTAGAAGTGGTTTACATGTGCATGTCCAATGTGATGAATATGGATGTGACCTCTTTCCTTGGCGTGGGGCCGCCTGCCTGCCTTCTCGCCGCCCCCCCCCCCCAGGCCAAACACACTA
>NW_018127932.1:2798332-2828500 GCF_001952655.1 Monopterus albus | reverse complement strand
CAGACACCACTTCTCAATGAGCACAGCATGCAAAGGAGACATAGCTTCACCCCCACTGAAAGCACACTTGAGCTCACATGCTCACATGCACACCAAGGAATTACACTCATACTCATAGGCACACATGCGCACATCTATACACATACATAGAAACACACACCTGACCATCATGGTCTTGCTTTTTTCAGCTGCCTCTGTCCACTGACCTTTCACAATGTGTTTTGCATAAAAATAAAAGAAGAAGAGGGAGCCTGAAACCTGAGGTGAAGGAGTGAGCTGATTTACAATTCAAGTTTGTGACACCTCTAATGAAACAGCGGCCGCAGGTCTGTGTCTTTATATGTGGAAGCTCATAAGCATGTACAAACAGTCTTTGGGCACATGTTAGCAGGTACCTGTGCATATACTGGTCAGGGAAACAGAGTATCTGTGTGTGTGTAAGTGTGTGCTCATGTCCTGTGTTCATTATGAAAGAAAAAAATAAACATACTGTGTGATGACACTGTGCCATGTGCTGTACTTTCTCTTTGCACAGCAATTCAGTGTCTAACATGAGGTGTTCAATTGACATAACTGAATTTTCCTCTGTTTACTGTTTGTTATGTTTGACACTATGAAACATACTCTACAAATACAAGTTTTACTGATTGACTGATCTTCTCATTTCTTCCCACAATAAACAAGCACATTGTTTACAACAAAGCAATAAACAAGATTTGTTTTATTTTAAGTCACAATCTAACATTTTGGGTTGATTTGTGCAGCATCTGTGACAACGCAAAAAAAAAAAAACTTGGTATTTGAACCACACAACAGAGAGCAATCCATGCAATTTTTTTTTAAATTACACATTAATTGGTGTTCTGTTATCTTGTTAAGACTAATTAACAGTGAAGGTGATACTGGGCTTGGCAATTAGTGCACAGGAGACAAGCTAGGGCTAATCATCTCAAGCTCCTTAGTGGCACATACTGTAAGCTGTGATGCTGGCAGATAGTGGCACACTCGCCACACTGATGGAGAGGAAGGTTAAACATTTGTTTTATGAACAGAACTGAGAACAGAGAGGATGCATATACAGTACAGAATGTGTGTCATGGTAGATCCTGCTCTTCTGTAGCTTAGAGTAATGGAGAGGAGATTATCTTTCTTCTTTATCACTTTAACTCACATGAAGCATAAAAACCTGTGCACAAACACACACAGATAGGAGAGCTCTTTGGGAAATGAACAACTGCAATCCATTCGTGGCACACACACAAAAAAAACATTACAGTTGCCCACAGACCTATCTAACATGTGGGGTTAGAGTTTGGCTAAAGTAACAAAAAAATAAATTATTTTACATAAACACAACCAAATAAGGTAGAAATGTTACAGCAGCCACCTTAAGTTCATCATAACTTGTGTTTTCTTTCATTGTTTTAGATCTGTTTATTTCACATTTAAGTTATGGATGCTCAAGTGGTGATGCAGAGGAAATACAAACTTTGGTCATTTCATAATTTAATGGTTATCAGTCGCTTTTCAGCACAGTCAAAGTTTTGTCAGCGGTACTTTCCCAGATGAAATATCCTCATTTCCAAAACCCAAATTTCCTAAAAGCTGAATGAGTAGGATGTGGAGGAGGATAGAAATTACACATTGTAGCTATTAATGTCCCTGAACTATGGTCTTTCCCAAGCCTGATGAACAATATACCCTCTGTGTGGGTTCGTGACACAGCGGGGACAGAGTGAGGATGTGCCGAGGGCTGTGGCACCACTAGACCAACAAAGTGGCACTGGCAAACGTCTGGGGTTGAGACATGAGTCAAGCATGTCTTGCCAATCTATGAATGTGTGTATACACAGTGAAGGGGGTGTACTACTGTACAATGTGTGTGGGGGTGGTGGTGGTGGTGGGGATTTGGGGCAGGATATGGTTCAAATGGACAAGGACAAATGAAGCCCTCTTCATTGTTTCTCTCTCTGAGAAACACATATGCATACACACTGTGTGTTTGCATAAAACCCTAGTCCTTACCCTAATCTTAACCTAACTCTAACCTGAACCCTAAAACCTAGTCTTAACCCTGAACAAAGTGTTTCAGAAAGTGAGGACCGACCAAAACATCCTCAGTTTCTAAAAATGTCCTCACTCTGTAGCAAAAATAAAAAATACTTTTTCGGCCCTCACTATGTGGCAAGTACAAGAACACACACACACACAAACCAAACTATCATCTGGTTTCCCTCCTTGGCATCGTTTTTGAGTTATGAACAGAGTGGAGAAAGTTCAAAATCCAGATTCCTTTGGCCGCCATTTGTTTTCTTTCCTATTGATCACCAAGCAGCTGCTGACTGATTCTCAGCATAGCCAACATAGCCACAATGTTTTCCTAGCATTTCAGACATGCAGACAGACAGGGTGAGAAAAGAGAGGAGGAGAGAGGTGGGAAGGAGAAGGCAAAATGGAAAGGAAAGGGCAGGAAAAGAGCATGTGGGAGAGAGAATATTAGTCCGCACGCTGGGGCAGCTGGAGTTTGTGGAGCAGATATCTGATCAAAAGGTCACAAATCTCTGGACCACTATGAATATCAAGGCAGTGACAATGAGGCATCACAAATCTCCAAACACTTGTTATGGACAACAAGTTATGAAAAGCAAATGACAAAGTATAGCGTTTTGCAGTGTCTTCCAAATACAGCTGATCCAAAAATGACTCAGCTGTTTGTTCTTACATTTGTACATGCCACATTTGTTGTTAAGGATTGTTTAAGTTGAGGCAAAAAACCAACTTGGGTAAAGTTAAAGAATGATCACACTTATGGTTAAAAGATACTAAAAGCAATTACAGCCTGTGGCAGTGAAGTCAGTCGCTTAGTGTGACCAAACGTGCACCCTGAGCTCCTTCCCTCCTTCCTGAGAGGCTTTTTTTGGTGATATAAAAGCATCATACTAATCACACTGCATGACTGCAAAAGGTCACTTAAGATACAGACTGATTTAAGTGCTTGAATGAATTCAGTGCTTTAAAGCAGTTTTGATTTACTGACAAATGGAACTGAAAGTGGAAGCTACAATTTCTTACCTCGTGTTCATTGGTACTCTTCCCTCTTCAAACCATCTCACTAAACCTCCAAGAAGCTATTTGGCTAATTAGCCTCCTGGATAACAAGCCAGGAGGCTAATTTAACAAATTGTTATCGTTGATGTTAATATGGGACTGCTACTAGTGCTAATAATTTGTTGGTTTGTTAGCTAAACAGGTGTGTTTATAACAAGGCACTGGTGGAAAGCTGTTAACAAACAACCTGAACTGATCTAAACTCAAAATTGATCAGATGTGTCAGGGATAAGGAGCTAACACACCTAAATAAGGTGCCACACCTCATGTTGAAAGACCTGAAATGTACATTTGGAGAAGGACATCTTCAATGAATGATATGGAACAAAAGTAGAATTTCCTGCTTTTGTTCCTTTTGTCATTTCCTCCACCTATTCATCCTGGTCCCTCAGCACCAGAGCCACCATCCTCCTTCCTCCATCTCTCCATCCCCTCTTTAATAAACGAGCGCTGGCGGTAATTGCCCGGTCTGGGACGACGTCATTACTCATTCAGATGTCCAATAACACTGCAGCACCCCCAACACACACATACAAATTCACAGGCACATACACACAGGATGGAGGCTCAGTCTTCACATGCAGATCCATATCATTGATCTCTCACCCACCCACACTCCATTTTTCATATTCAATGAGTGACTTGTAGATTTGGCTGCTCGATGCAGATACGTCTCAATTAAGAGCAGGCAAGGGTCTGTACTGACATGCATGTGGACTGGCTGAGCAGCACTGAGGGCAACGGTCGAATAGTACAACCTGAGACTATACAGTCTGATGCACATTCATGTGAAATATAGTGGTGCCCTAACTCATGTGACTGTTTAATGACCTTTCTCCTCCTCCATGTAGAGTAATAGAATGCATTTCCTTCATCAGCATCAGTATACTGTATAGGAGGGAACAAAAGGCCCACACAACACAATCCCAATAAAACTCAGTGTCCAGATTTAACTGGACTAGGGGATTTGTGGTTGTGTCCAAACATAATTTAATGCAATCTCTCCTAAACTACTTTAGAAACACGCCTGAGGCTAAAATCATATTGGCAACCCCACAAGCACCCAGGAGCTCAATGGTCAAGGCCACAACTTCCCGACAAAAATAATTTGAGTTGTTAAGCCTAAATTTGGAACCTGAAGGGGGCACAGCTACAAGTGTGTCCCAGTGCAGCTAACTGGATCCCAGCAGCTAATGAGATGCGGTTTCCTCAGTCTCTGCTGTCAAACTCTCCACAGCACCTGAGGAAAAGCAGAGCAGCCTGGGAAAAATAGAAAGTGGGCCAGTGGTTGTGTGTTCACTATACGGTGAGTGGGAACAAAATATTCTTCAGAGTCCATATACAAGTTTGCTTTTCAGATATTCTTTGGCAGCCATTGTTTTAAAATGCAGTGCTAGATTTTTTACTTTGTTTCAGAAGAATAATACCAGCATCACTGAACCTATTCTTCATTTTAATATTAATTCCAATGAAAATTCAGAACAAACCTATATATTGGCCACAATCACAGGTAACACTGCAGGCTTACTTCTCATAGATTTAGAAAAGTTTTTGAAATGAGACATTTTGATTGATATAAAAAAAATACATTTTAACAAATGTGTAATGTACAAGAACAGAATAATCATAGGTGCACTTCAATTCGATTAAACTGTTTTATATAGTCTGTGTAGGTAAAAATATCAACATCTTGATTTCTGAATTATTAATTTCTATTTCAATGGCTCAAATAAAAAATTAAACTCAGTGTTCTTTTTGTATAAAGCCATTAAAATGTTATATCAACTCAAAATTGCATAAAAACTGAACAAACCTTAGCGCAACACGAAGAAGCCGGAACAAGCATTAATACTTCATATTAATTACATCTTTTGTGCATCTGCCTGGTACTGTTTGTTCTTTTGTCTCTTACTTGGACACATGGAGGATATTTGGTGAGAGTGAAAAATAATGACTTAGGCTTTGCCCTGACATTACAAATCTCTAAGCTATCGTTATGGACAGACTACCCATTGTTTGTGTGTTACTTGGACACAGAAATGAAACAATCTTGGAAAGAAGCAAATAAAAGAGGAGCCGGTCCTCACCCAAACCCTCGAGCCAAACACAAAAGGACCACTGGTTGAGTAGAATGTAGGAATGGGCCATCTTTTATGAGGGGGAATGAAGAGAGTAAAAGCACTCTGCTTCATAAAAAGGATGTATACATATATTGGATAACCTCATTTCTTGCTGCTGTAACTCATAAATCTCTGATGCAGGACTGTAAAAATGGCCGAGATGAAAGACCTGATTGGCTTATTTTGACAGATCTTCAGTGAAAAAGTTATTTTGCCCGTGGACAGACCGTTCTAGGAGAGGCTGGGGAATTCACTGTCAGTCGCGTGTTAATATTAACTGTCCATAACAAAAGAGTGTTAGTCTGAGGAGGAAGGTGGTGTGGCTTGACGCTGAGCAGACACCTGCAGCTGAAGGAGGGAGTGCACAATATGCATGTCTAGAATTATCGGTTACATAGTAAAATGTGTGTTTTGGCAGGACTTTTTTACCTCACTATATGATCTGACTGGGTGTTTGGCTCAGATATGATTGGACGAAAAGTACTTCCACTGTGTACCTTAGTGTATCTGTATTGTGTTATTGTGATGAAATAGAGCTAGTATATGTTTTGTCTAAACAACAGCAAGAAGTTAAATCCCTGATCACAACAGTGAGAAAAAGAACACCTGAACCTCCTTATCTTTTTACCTACTGTTATTCTCAAGGATTTAGTTTCCCACCGGTTGTAGTCAGATGTTTATAAAAGTAACTAAGGAATTGAAAGAGATTTCATACACATAGGCAACAAAACTTCTAGCTCTGCAAAATGTGAAACTATGATGTGGACTGCAGCTCCTCATTCTGACCACTCTTCACACAGTTTAACTTCAGCCCCCTTTGCTGCTCTTCCTCACTTCTATCTCTCTCTTTTTCACAGGCTTCAGGAATGTGAGGTCTCCTTAGTGATTTATAAACATACACATAATAAATGGGTGGCTGGAGTTTAAGCGGTGATGAAGCATTCTCTCTCTGGGACACAGCACTGGCCTGTGTGTGATTTAAAGGGCTGACATTTATAGCTTGCAGGCCTATTATTCAGAGTGACTGTCTGTGTACAGACCAGCGTGTTATAGCAGCTATGCAGAGGTGAGCCCAGAACCAGGCTGGGATCTGACACAGGCTAAACATCTAGTAAGAAAACTATAGTTAAATGTCATTTGGTACTGATGTGTATGCTTGCCATAACAGAAAATATGGCCTGATGTACTCTGTAACAATATATGCTTACAGCAGTTCAACATCAGCTGGTTATTTAATCATGAACTGAAAGCTCTGATGTGCTGTTCTGGTGTATTGTCTCACGTCCAGCATTAAATATGAATGCTTTGTGTTTGACTGTGGTGCAAAGTAGGTCCAAATTATCCCCATCACAGTTAACTGTGCTACTTTGTTTTTACATAACCCATAACCTGTCTGCCTGCCACCAACTTGCAGTGGATTGCAATCGACGAGTCAGCGGCCGACATCACTATCTGTCCAAGATAATAGATGACAATAATGGGAAACTGTCCCTAAGCACTCGTTTGGAGTCTTCCTGCCCATTTACTGATACCCTTCATATTTAATTCTGCTCCTATGTCCAGGAAAACAGACACTTTAAGTCCATCTAGAGGGAGCACAGTTACAATAAAAGGCCAGCTGAATCCTCGGCTCACGTTTCCTCCTAACTGTGGCAGGACATAAACCTTCGAGCCAGACCTCATTTTCTCGGCGCCATCTCCCGGACACTGCTACAAAAAAAATCAATAACGCTGCACACAATCCTCTTAACTTTAGAAGCCATTGTGAAAATGTCTTCATCAGAAGAACTGGGGAATATTTTTCTGGTTCTTGCTTTGGTTTTTTTTATGTAACTCAGATTTCCTCCCAATAGTCAAAAGGAGTATAACCTCTCACCTGTTGCTAAATTAGCATCTAGCTTTGTGTTCTCCCCATGTCTTCTAGACACAGGTCTCTGACACAAGCACTCTGTTGTTGCACATTATGGTCACTGTAACTCAATTCCTCCAGCAGAGCAAGGAAAAATAATTCAATCGTGTTGCAAAGATAAAGATCCCTGGAGCAGGGTGGACAGATCTGCTCTGCCTGTATGAAGCTATACTCCGGAGATTAACATGTAGCATGTAGCATTTAGCTTGTAGCTACAGCACATTGGATCAAGGCTGACTGTGATTCACATAGTCAATAAAGCAGGGCTTATTGCATCACACTGGTCACGGACGTTAAACTGTCACAAAATAACACAAGTGCTTTCATAAAGACTGCCTTCCAGGTTCAGATGGCTAACTGATAAAGTCTGACATATCCATGGGGTTTGAATGTTTATCTGGCTGCGCTGTTAGAAAATTGCTTCTTCTGTTTGGTGATTACTCACAAGCATCAGACCTAATGTTATTATATTAAGTGTGTGTCCAAATGTTACTTTAAAAAGTGATACAGACCATCAGTGACATCAGGACTTCTCGAGCTCAAATCATTAAATCAATTTTTTTTTATATTTTGCAAGTGATGAAAAAGTAATTAGAGTCAGGTTCAGTGCATGTGCTAAAACAGACTTAGTGGCTTATATGAATAATATATATTTAAGCAGCCAATGACATTTTGCAAATAACCTTGGTGCAGTGTGGAAGATCATGAAAAGGGAACAAGAGCTCTATACATGCGTGAGCATGTGCATCTTTGTGAGTGTCTGGGTATATGCATATGTTTCCCCCAGCAGACTTCTTTCAGTCTCTTGCACTCTCAGCATCTATTGCCTTCTGCTGTACATCACTCTGACAGCAGGGACTTGCGCAGAGGCTCCGGGTGGAAGAGGTCTTCCGGGTTGCCTTATGTGATGGACAGGAACAGTCCAGAATCCCCAAACGGAAGAAACCTCACATTGACCTCATCCAGTCATGACCTGCATGACCCCTCGACTTATAACCCTTGACATATGACGCCTGATTCTTTAACACATAAATAGAACAGGGTCAAAATTTGTATGAAACATCTGTATATGTCTTCATGTAGCTTTGATCTCATTTTGGATTTTAACTTCCAGAATAAACAAACTGCATCACATACACATACTATCATTTGTAGAACACTCATTAGAAGTTACTGCATTAGCTCTTATACAGTACGTCTTTCTCGCATACCAGATGATTGTCTTTTTGGAAATGGAATTAAAATCACTCTACTTATACTTGAAGCAACTAGGAATCATTTTGTTTGATTTCAGATACACTGCTTAATTTTTGACATTGTTCTAGACATTTATAAATAAACCTGTTTAATGTTTCATAAGCATATCTACAGAACAGATATCACTTACATTACAGGATGTATCACAGTAACACTTTCTCAGCCATAAAGGGTTAAAAAGTCATATGTATGCTGGGAATAGAAGCTACTCCTCCCCAAAGCTGTGCAATGGTGATATTATTCCCCCAAAATAAATGACAATGCAATCAGAAGTGGCACATAAATTAAAGTGGCAGTGTGACTGATGACTTACAGAACAGCAAAAAGGGTGTTGGAATAGCTTTTGGCAGAACTGTTGAATATGCATGTACACAAACACACACATATATTACCGTGCACATGTACTATATACATGCACATAAATATACAGATGACGCAGAAACAATCATGTGCACAGACACACACAAACCTGACACCATGTGTAATGACATCACTTCAAAACCTGTTACAACATCCTCAAATAGGCCCCTGAGAGCTGAAGAGAGAGATAATTACAACAGAGAAAATGTGTCTACATGCTTATATGTGGCTCCATGTGTGTACTGTACCACAACCCCACACCCCTAAATGGGCTGCATGCAATATTAAAGGATGCAAAATTAGTCTGCAGGTGAGGATGTGCTTGGAGCACTGATGGTGACTGACCTACTAGGGGCACCATGGGAAATAAGTGGACTGGGCATGCAACAGCAACACAGGCCAGTGGATATTGTTTCCCTTATTCAACCTATCCATCACTTACTCCACATGTTAATTCTCCTCTAGACCCTGAGCCACAGGGGATATCAACATAACCAGAGGGGACAGTGGGCCTACAGACCATATCACCATGGTGACCATTTATACCCTATGTCAAACTTTAGGTGTGTTTTAAATGGTCACCGCTTCAATGTCATAAACCGATTTGTGTTTGGGGCACTAATTAGATATTCAATAAGCATTGATGAGTGAGGTGCTACACAATTTTGAAACATAACGTCAGCAAAACCTATTGTATCAGCTGGATATCTGCAGGTCTACTGACTCACCCTTTGTTCTGATTACCTATCTTTAAATATTTGCCCCCTCACCCCCCTTAGCCATTGATCTCAGTGTTTATTAGAGTGGGTAATAAAAACACTCTCATTAGTGATCACTTGCAAAAGCATGAATGTCAAACTGGTTAGTGGGTTTTACATAAGTCTTTCCAAGCCGGAGTTACAAAATCTTCATAAACAAACTGCAAACAACTATGAAAAACTATATAATATCTAAGTGTTTTTGCAATGCAAGCCTGTTTTGTTCCAGGTATCAAGTCAAATCCCATCGCAATCGAAAGTCTCAAATTTTCAATTTTGTGACTGCAGTCTGACTTGAGTCCAGGTCTCTAACTCTCCAGTCTCAGTTCTTGGCTGGTAGTGTCTTAAACAACAAATATTACAACAAATACAAGACAGTGCTAGGAAAGACACGACATCAGTGCAAGCAAACTAGTTATAGTCTGTAATGGGAACGTGAAATTTTGGTGGTGTGGTCAGAGGAGCACAGAACAAGACAATGTTCCTGGTTGTGGGGGTGTAAATACTGTCACAGTATGAATGGTGAAGATGTATGTATGAGATGAGCTCTCACCCTGGAACATGATGGGGTCTGGTTTTACTGTAGCTGTTAGAACCACCGAGGTGGTGGATGGATGGATGGATGGAAGATAGATAGATAGATAGATAGATAGATAGATAGATAGATAGATAGATAGATAGATAGATAGATAGATAGATAGACATGACACTGCCTACATATGTACAGCTGGGTGAAAGTAAGCAGGAATAATGAGAAGTGAGAAAGAGTGGAAAAGAAAAAGAGGTGGAGGCCAGTGTAGACTCCAGTCTTTTATAGCCTCATTCCAGCAGATGAGCAGCATCAATCTTTACCTTGCCACTGGGATAAGGCTGGCTGCTGTTATCACCAAGCTGGGGGGATTGTAAGAGCAAATATAAAGCACACCCACATACACATACAGTACACATTGTACATGCATGCCTGCAGAGAAGGAGAGAGGAAAACACAAGTGCCACACACACAAGCTACCATTCAACAGTTTTTCTATCACACACAGGTTCTATGTTTTTCAACCATGTCTCTAGAAATTAATTGTTTTGAGAACTCCATTTTAGGGAAACATAAATCCATAATTAGTTTTTCCAACAAAGGAAGTGCTATGTTCTTTCACCACTTGTAAGCACAGAGCAACAGAGAACAGGACTTGAATCCAGTCCTGCCTGTGGTTAGATTTAAACAAAAATCAAACAAACAAACAAAAAACAATTTTAATTAAGGGTAAGGAAAGATTCTTCATGTTTCATGGTTCAAGTCAATATTAAAGCAAGCTAACAATCTTTTGCTAACTTTAGAGAAGTGCTGGGAGTGTCGATATAAAAATAACATTTATTAAAAAGTATTTTTTTGATTTTTGATTTGATTTGATTTATTAATCATGCTAGCTGCAAATATTGAATTCCAAAAAAACATTTCCTGTTAGTGAATGTTCTGCAGACACATTTATTTAAAATAGATTATTTAATCCTGCTGATATAAAATCTAGTTCAGGCAGCAATATGTTTCATTCTAAATATGTTTTCTATCTGTGCTCTATCTTCCACCTACACACATATGCATACACATACGGTGTAAGCACACATAGACATGCGTCTCCGCAAACAGATGTGCAAAAAGTAAAAATAAAAATGAACATGAATGTAACTCATTCACACACACACACACACACACATGCAGATGACACCTAGCAGTAACAGACACATGAGCTTCTAACACACAGGAATAGAAATGCCATATTTTGAGAGCATCACATACCAGTGTCATTTTCCAGCACCACATAACTTCAGTCAAAGAATACAATGACATGTGCCACATTTGCCTTAAGACAATTTTGTGTACATGTAACAAATTAACAAATCAGGAGGAGAAGTGTGTGTGGTGAGGTGGTGGAGTATCAGAGTGTCGGGGGAGTGGAGGGAACTAACACAGCAAAATAGAGAATGTTTTGAATTATACATTCCTGCCATCAGTGACAAATTGAGAGAAGGATTCATCATAAATCACAAGCATGCTGCACTGCCTAGCAAGAGAACTGCTTAGTGGGCAGCAACCTGAGATTTAGGAGAAGGTTGTTGCTTATAGTCTGGAGCCCACAGCCACATCTAGTGTGTACCAGCTACTCTCCTATGAGGCATTTTCAACAGCTGACAAAGGAGAGAGAAATATCTTTATTCTTGCTTGTTTATTTCTGTAGCACTGTTCTGTCACCACAGCAGTTTATATGCATTTTTACATCACAAATGTGTGTGATTTCCTTTATTTTGTTAAAGTGTGTTGTGTTTGCAACTTATGTGACAACCAGTTATACGGTACTGTATCCTGTAGACTTTTGAAATGTGAAGGAACATCTTCCATTTTTACAACAGATTGCCACTCATGCTGCACTTAACATGATTATTTTTGTGTTGCTTTCCAAAAAAGCATATTTTAAGTACTGTGTCATGTTGTTGTATCTATTTAGGATTACAGCTGTCAACACAGTTAGCTCTGTTTACATGTATTTACAGCCGGCTGTAAACTGTGGCAAATTACTCAAGGACTAGTACAACTATTCTTCTAAATTTTTGCTTTTTGTGCCACTAGTTTGTCAGCATAAGAGACCAAAAAACGAAAGGTTAAAATCATCAGAAAGGTGCAATGGATGGTTTGGCACAGGATTTAAAACATCGAAGTTTTAGTTTAAAGTCTTTCACGCTATGGTGACAATGTGTGTGTGGTCTTGTGTGTGTGGACAACTAATGCTGGTTGATTTTCTTTTAAAGAATCATGATATACAACACAACTTCGCAAAGACTGAATTTCCCAAGAGATCATAAAATGTCATCTGCAGCAGGTGTGAACAATGACTTAATAAAGACAAACTTCATACATATGGTAGTGTTTTAAACACAAGTCTTAAAAATTGATAATACAGTAAAACAATGATTTAGTATTTTCTCAGTGCAACCCTAAAGGTGACTCTTCCTCTAGTCACACATATATTTAGCCCAGAGGACAAAACAACATCAGCCATAAATCCCAGAAGCTGTATCTGTGCATACGCCTTTTCCCCAGCTTGTAGCCTGGGAACGCCAGAGCAACTCTGGACAGTGTCTCCTGTCTGGAGCATGTTTTGTGAGTCAGACACACCTTCAGACAAAAAACGGGTAACACTCACCAAAAATATAAGCAAAGGAAGTCAGATTCAATTCATCATGGCAGCTAAACAAACAGCAGCAGGGAGAAGGAATGGGGTAAGGCAGAGTGAGATGACTACTTTGTGTATGAGTGGTGCCCACGTCTGCAGGAAATGGGATCATTACGGTAAGATGACCGCCACGTTACTGTATCTTTTAATGCATGTTTACATGTGTGTTGTAATATGAGTGATAGCAAAGGCATCTGCAGGATGGGAAAGTAATGTTAAAGGTGAGATCTGATGCAACAACCAGGTTTCACTAAATGATCTGAAATGAAACCAGTGTCCTAAAATGCAACTAACATGCACCATATATGACAAATGAGAGAAATGCAGTTTTTCAACATGACAAAGTGAAGCTGACATGATCATCATCATGGTTGTTTAAATACAAAAAGGTCAAACCCCAAAAGCTTTAGACTAAAAGGAAAGTTTATAATTTTTACCTGGCACAAAACGAAAAAGATCATGAGTCTGCACACTGAAAGATCATTATCATCACAAACAAGTCAGTAACATTTCATGCAACATGCTCTTCTTCAACATACTGCTTATCAGCTTCACAAGGTGTGTAAACTATTCTGTGGATAAAAAACCTCCATAAACAAAAAGAGGTGAGTCTAGCCCCTGGTGCATCAACGGTCAGTCAAGAACAAGGCATCCACTGTGATGTAAACGTGCAGTTTGAGTGTTGTCTTTAGTGCCCAGCAGCCAGTGGTCCACACTGAACGTCTGTCAATAAATAAATCACAGATGAAGTCAGACTCTGTATTTACACAGTGATTAAAACTCACAAGCCGAGGCGTTTAAATGAACCTAAACAAAACAAATGACTGCAAAGGTTTCCCACACACGTGTACATGTATATGAACAAAAGTCGAGCTAAACACACACTCACAGGCATTTACAGAGCGCTGAAGAGCACCAACAAGCATAAAGAAAAAGAAACAACCAAAATACGACCAGTGAAAACCTAATATTGCTCTGTTTCCTCCGCTGGTGCACACTGGAGAAAATCATGGCAGGAAGAAGCAAACATGAGGCTGCACCAGAAACGTCGATCACCTGCCTGATACAAGTGCGATAACTTCACACAGGCAAACAAATTCTCTATTCTAAGATCACACAATACAAATTATTAGTATCCTCACCAGGGTTGGTGGACAGTGGGGAAACCCTGCTGTCTTAGGTATAAGTGTGCCCTCTTCAAAAATCAAATCAAAGCTTTTATTTTTCTTAAACAGTTTGTACTCAATCAAGACATATATTACAGCATATGTATGCACTTTTACCACCACTGCCTCTGTGCTCCTGGGGCTCTCAGTGGCAACAACAGCCTCTGGTTTTATCGGCTTAGTGTTTCTTGTCTAGTGCCCCCGAATGTGCACAAGAGTGTTGATATAATCCTGTTTTTATCTAAAGCCATTGTAGCCAGTTTTACCATCCATCAAAATTAGTGACCTGTGTAGCTGTTTTCCTGATTTATCCAGACGAATCTCAAGCAGCTGTGGCAGAGTAAAACTGTACACCCCCAGAATCACATAGCATAACAGGACAGCAGAAAGGGAATCCATCTGACATTAGTGAGTCCAGCTGTCGTTGAGGAAACAATTTGTATTTTTCTCTTTAGGTCTGTTTTATGCTAAATTCCACCACCTGTGTGTAGGGGCACAGAGAGATGGCATGCTTTTCCCTGTGACAGCTCTACTTTATTATACCAAGCCTGGGCTGGAGGCCTGATTTCCACTAGGGTAAGAAAAAGCACTCATGAGGCTCTTTGGAGGTGTTCAGAAAAATGTCCTTTACCATATGACACTTCATATTATTACTTGCGGTAAAGAACTTCTACGTATCACAAGGGAAGGTGAAAATATCCAGGCGCTGCACTTCAAACTTAATTTTATCCAGGACTTTTTCTAAGCAAATTAAACATATTGCCCAAAATTTTTAAAATCATTTATATTGAAGAACTGTTGTTAAAAGTCTCCACAACATGCAACCAGAGTGCTGCCTCCTGAGACAGAATTTGATGAGAAACACATCAGCTAGCAGAGGGGAATTTCACACTGAGCTTCGAATAAACGTCCCTGGGTAAATAACGGACGGCAACACACATCACACCCTCAGACCGCCCAATCCTGGATCCCCCTGACTCAATCTTCGCTCGAAGCCTCATCCAAGAGCACGTCTCGCTAACTACCAGAGGGAAAATCAAATATTTTGTTTTGAGCTTCACTAATATCAGCGTTTCTTACTCCACCCCTAATGACATTTTTATTGATCGGCTTCTTAATGGCGGGCCCCACATATTTGACGGCACTCATTTAAAGTAGGAGTGAGTAATAGCTGTCTGAGGGAAGGCAGTAAAGATGCATGTGTGTGAGTGCGCGTGTGTGTTTTATCGTACTCCATCGCTGAAGTATGAAAAGAATGGATGTGAGGAAGGAGAAATAGAGGATTGAGGGGAAGAAATGGAGTTTCTAATTTCTGAGCACAGGAGAGCACGGGGGAAAAGAAGAGGAGGTGCAAGCAAAGCAAAGTAAGACAAAGGGAGACTTTAGAAAAGTGGGTGAAGGATAAGCAGTAAAAACACATTTTCCATACCTAACAAAATTTGTACTAAAGCATTTCTGCAAATGCATCCCATTTCACCTACACACATCCATACATCACTTCTCTGCTTTTGCAAACAAACCTCACAACCCCCTTTCTGTCCCCTCCTTCATCACCCTCTCTCCTATCCCTCCATCCCTCTCAGGTCATCAGCGAGCAAAACCACAACAAAGGGGGGCCGTTGCTGCGGTGACCTTGGCTGTGACATCATGTGGCGGCAGAAAGAAATGAAGCCATTAGGCCGAGGCAGCGCTTGCCCATAAATCAGACTGTTTCCAATAAGCTGCCTTAATGGTCATCCATCACCCCGCCATCCAGTGCCCTGAGCACCCAACTGCCTGGGGAACGGCTACAGGGACGCAGGAGTGGGGCATAATGGGGGAGAGAAAGGAGAAACAGCCTGAGTAAATCCTGGGGGATACAGGAGGAGAAAGAAAAGAGAGGAGAGGTAGGGAAATGGGAGAGAAACGAGCGTGAGGAGCCATGAAGAAATGGGGAAGAGAATGGGACGAGAGATACGGTACAATCAGGGGCTGAAGGAGAGACATATAGATATAGAAGTAGGGAGAAGAAAGATGGAGCATGATGGACAAAATGGGAGTCAAACTGGGGTAAAGATAGGCTGAAGAGTACAGCTGAAGGAAAGAGGTACAGAGGAGACACAAAGGGGAGCAGAGGAGGGAGAACAAAGGCAGCAAGAAGAGAAAACATTAAGATGTTTAAGAAAAGGCAAAATGTGGATTGGGAGAGATTTGGAGAAGGGATAGAAATCGGCGGACTGAAGGAGAGGAGACAGACGTGTCTCGTATTAACTGAGGATAACAGGGAGAGGAGAAGATGGCAGAGAATAAAGTGAGTGAAGGCACTGACTCCCATAGTGCCAAGCTAGGCGTAGAGCTTGCTATGCTATGCACCTATGCATGATAACTACTTTATTACATAAATGTTTATCAATATTAATAGATCAGCTCTGTGCATTTTCTACATACAGAGAAGACAGAATACATATACAGAATCCCAAAGAGTGAACAAACAGAAATATATCACATGAGAACATCCTTGTGCTGTGGAAACACCCATGTGTGCCAAACCCCCTAAGCCCTGGTAGCTAACCATGGCTGCAGGAAGTACTCCACACACTGCAGCAGTCATGTCATCAGGAACCTGGTGTGTGGAGCCCAGCCCACACCAGCTACTTGCTGAAAGGTTCAATCTAGGTTAAGATGCCTGCAATAGTCGGCATCATTGCTTTCTTTTACTGGTTTGCTGAGTTGTTTTCCTTCATTTCTTTTGGTAGCTCCAGGTTTGTTTCTGATGCTGACTTTATTTTACAAAATGTTCCGACTCTCACTTGTTCTCGTTCATATTCTATTTCCCTTCTGCACTCTGTCTTTCTTTCCTCTTTCCATGTGCATGTGTGCTGAGCATTTTCTTTAAGGAAACGGGAGCCCATTTTGGCCAAAATCAACTCACCCAGAAGTCACTTCCCAACCCGCATTCTTATGAGCCCTGAAAAATGATGTGGGTGGTGCGGCTCTCCTCTTAGGTTTGCCTAAGTACAGCAGCCAAATTGTTTTCGCTAGGCATTACGAGAGCATTATCCATCATTTTGAATGAGCTCGGTAATTGGGATTAGAGGAGCAAAAGTGCAAAAACTGAATTTGAGAGTGAGATGTCACTACAAGCGGGCCTTTCAGATGGAATACGGGGGCGAATGTGTACTGTTTGCTAGTGTTTTGGCACATGTGGTTAACACTGTGGCACTGTGTGTGTATATACACACGTTGAGTGCCATATCTTTGTATATACATTCATCTGTAATTATGTGGAAAATATGTGAATGTATGTCTGTTATGTATGTTTTTATATTGCCCAAGCATATACAAGCTCTGGATGTTTGTGTCTGCATACTGTATATTTATAACATGGATATTTGTATTTCTAGCACCTGACTGCCTTTGCCAAGTGTGTTTCCTATACTCAGTGAGGCGTACATTTACTTTAAGTGATTCTTTGCCTCCATTACGGACAGATTTGAGAGTATCATCATGCCTAAGCCAAAAAATGCCATGTAATAAAACTGAAACTATCAGCTGTTCATGTATTTCTATAACAATTTTTTGTTGCCACAGTACATATACAGTGAGAAAAACCTTCCACTTTTCCTTTGGGCGCATTCACACATTAAGATAGATAGACTGAAGTCACAGCAGACAAAGGGGAATAAAGCACAAATCAGCCATGTAATGTTGAATTTTATTTAAATGGAACTGCCACCAAACTACAATCATAGCTAGAATTGCAACAAGGGAGGTGGCACGGACACTTTTGCTGGAGCTGTAGCCCAAAGGATGTACCATGAACATGGCATAAATTAGAAGCTGTATCATAGAATTCTAATTAACCTACAGACTAGAAAATAGCACTGCATCCCACTACACAACATCACTAATTATTGAATAACTTTCCAGCAGAGATATAGATACACAACGATACTGTTCTTATTGTGTCTTTAATTTAAAATGACAAACACCTTCATCCCTGGTGTCCAGTTATACTTCAGGAATTGAATGCACCTGCCAGCCCATCAGAGCAGAAAACTCAGTGGTCATGGTTTAACTACACGTTTCCATGTCTCTGTGTGTATTTTGTCTGTAAGCGTATGTACAGGACGTTTGCTTAAGTGTGAATCCTGTGTTTTCTTGTGTTTGTGTGATTCACTGTGAGTGTGTGTAGAGAGGAGGCAGACACACACCAGACCAGTAGGTATTATTTTATTCACGGTGGGTAATCCCTACTCTAATCTACTGCTGTGCAGTGTTTGCCCAGAGTTCAGCCCCACTCCAAATCCTCTTCCACCCTCACATTTCCTCTGTCTGTGACATGGCTTTGCAGGCTGTATTGACCAATTATTATTTCTCCCATCCCATGTGACACTGACAAATTTTCAGCGCTAAAAAAAAAAAAAAAGTGTCTCAGAATTAGTGTCTCAGATAATTTCAAGAGACCAACAAACCAAATTTCATCAAGCAGCAGTCAGAAAACCTTTCAGTGTATCATTAAGATCTGCAGTAAAGCAAACAACAGCATCTCTGGATGAGACTGTCATTGCTTTGTTGATTAGTTTTTCTGATTAATCAATTAAATAGTTTAAATTTCTTTTGCTACACTAATCAATTATTGGGCTAATTGTTTCAGCACTAGTTATGAATCAGCATCCACCTGAATAACAACGAGTCAATAAAAAAGAGAAGAACATAAACATGATGCTTGAATTCAGTCCAATCTGGAAGGAACGAGCTTTTACTGAAATGTGTTCAAAACAAGCAAAGGACTCAAGGAACTAAAACAGATGTGCTGTCTTTAGCTAATCTGCATACACATGTCTTTTCAACACTGGTGTCAGCTTATATTAGTGCTGGATGTGGGTTTCATGCTAAAACGCATCTGAACAGTTATCCAAAACGATCAGATGTGGTGAGAACCTGAGAACCGAACATTACAACTTGAGGCCTGCAGTGCTGGCTTTTATTCGCCCCTTTTCTCTCAACCACACGTTTCCCTTTCTCTCATCTCTCTAGGCACCAGTCTTCAGTTATTATCCCCACTACACACACACACAACAGGGACCTCGGTGGCCCCTCTCAGCTGGTACAGAGCCCCATATGCTCCAACTCCTGTTGTTGTTGTTGTTTGGCTCTCGGCTCATTTGACGTGTGGACCAGTGACAGTGTCCAGGACCCCTTCCAAGTCCTTCCTGTTGTGTGTGTGTGTGTGTGTGTGTCTGGGTGGGCATATGAGTGTGTATATCAGTGAGCATGTTTGCCTGTGTGATACAGAACAATGATATGATGTGGCACTGATTGTGCGTGGGAGTGTCTGTGCGCTTGTACAAATTAAACTATATATCAGGGGCCAGGTTTATCATCAGTAGTAAATGTAATTATTTTTGTGAGCGTGTGTGCGCTCTGAAAATTCTGTCCTTCTGAGGACCTTGTGTTAGTCAGTCAGAGTGAAGATATTTTGGCCCTCGCCTCTTCAAAAGGCAGTCTGAGGGTTAAGACTCGGTTTGAGGCTTAAGGTTAAAAATATGTATATTGTGACCTTATTTGGATGGGAAGCCACCCATGTTGCCACAAATGCACACGCGTCGGCATATCAAACAGTCCGTATTTTCCAGTCTTTGTCAGGTACCAATGATACTTGGTGGGTAAGCACCATATAGCCTGAATAAAATGAACGCAAAATCTGAATCTGCTACACACAATGAGATTTAACTGAAGGCATGCAAAAGCTTATCTTACCTTATTTCATTCTAAATAAGTTCAGTTTCTGGAGTAATATCTAGAATATATTTGTTCATAAAGCTATACAGAAATGCAGTGCAAAGAGACATAGACTAAATAGTGTCGCCGGAATATGACCTTACAAATAATTTGTGCTATTGTTTGGAATTCTCCTGCATGTAAACACAAGGAGGTAGGTCAGTACTGTGTTACATGTGATTTTTGGCCATCTGTTCACTAAGCACACCACCCACATTGCCTCTCCACATTCTGATGGGCTACAAGGACACATTATCTCCACTTAGCCTTTCACCACTGGCAACTGCAAGAACCGTAACAACCAGTTTGTATGAAAACTCAGTTTAGGCCAGAGCTCCTATTGCCTTTGGAACATGAGGCAACACAGCCTGGGCTTCCCAGATCTTCTTCTCTTTCTGGTTGTGCCGAGTGGTGCCGTTTCCAAGACCTCCTCCTTTAAAAGTCTTTGGTTTTCAAAGCTGTAGAAATGTATTCAGGAAGACATTTATCAGTGAGCTGCCTGCGACTGGCAGCCATTTTACTGGTCTGGTCAGGGAAAACAGGAAAAGGCATCTTCACTGTAAGAGAATGACATTTACATGCACAACTGTTGCCGAACGGAAGCAACTCCAAGCGACTGAGTGGGAAGACTGGAAAGGTCACAGCTTGATGCACGCACTATTAGCTTAGCATTAGTGTTTGCATCATCTATAGTCAGACAGGATTTAGCTTCTAACGGTGAGAGTGAGAGCTGAAGATTCAACTTAATTTTGAAAAATATTAATATAAAACAGGGGTGTTACTGTCTGGACACTGATGTGTTGCAAACCTTCATATGGCACAGGTATAAATAATTGTTTTCCATTTGGTCTACCTATTGTTTTAGTATAGATATGAGTTTTCTCATTTTGTTGATTCTCTTCAAATATTAATAAACATATCTGTGAAAAAAGCAAACATTCAACAGCAACCTCAAAAGACTAAATAGACATTTCATAGGGTTTTCTCAATATGCAAACAGTAATGACTGTATATTTGAGCAAAGTGAGTGCAAAATGCCTGCTGTGTTTAAATCTGAGATGTGATGCTCATTTCTCTCATTTAATGTGTTAGTTACATAATTACTTCTTTCCTACAAAGAACTGCAGCTGTGATAATTCTCTGTTAATTACATTAGCTAACACATTTTTTACATTTAAATAATTCTCCCAAATAATATCGTATCTCCAGAGATGCACATGGCAATGATTCAATTATGAAGCAGAGATGAGAATTAAAAAAACAGAACTCGATAATGCAGTTGGCTCTTGCTTCACCTTTTACAGTTGAAAACTCTATACCCCAATATTCTATTTATTTCTTCTACTCACTGGAGGATGGAGATAACGGTTTTATTCACTCTAATGTTGAGCTTTTAATGTCAATATGCCTGCCCACTGCTCTCAACAACAGACACTGTCAAAAACTGTGCAGAAAAACTCCTGACACAATGATAAATGACCCCTTCCTATTCACACACATCCATGCACATAAATACTTCACACACAAACACACACTGGTTTTTACACCCATGTGCGTATGCATATAAAGCACACCTACACCAGGTTCCCTTCAAAATTCTGTTTGGCAGAGTGCAGACACTGGCCTTGGCAATCACAGCCTCCACCTCCCCCCACCAACTAACTCCCCTTCATGTCCCTCTCAGGAGCCAAAATGGCATCCATAAATCAAGGAGCTAGATGTAATCTGCAGTGTCCAGAATGCAGGGGGCGAGGCTGCAGAGCATAATGTGACTGGTTCTCCATTGTCATTCAGACGCAAGCAGCAGCACAGAGAGCCTTGCCTGCACCTGATAAGGGTCTGCTCCGAGTGAGCCATAAATCACAGACAGTGCCAACAGTACTCCACTGATTTCACACACAGGAGGAGAGACGAAGTGTGTGAGAGGTGCAGAGAGGAGAGGCATCAAGCACAAGAAATACAGAGAAGCTTTTTTAGAATATGAACAGTAGCTGGCCAAAGATGAGGATTAAAATGTGAGCATAAAGAAAAAAGAGAGAGGAAGAGGAAAAGAGAATGTTGGGAATAAGAGAGGAGAAAGGAGGACGGAGCGAGGGGATGATAGATCTGCAATTTACTCCCCTATCTCATCTGGCAAGAAGTTTCTCCACACAAAAGGCCTGACCTTCACGAAATAAACACCTCGCTCTCCCACAGAGCTCTGCCGATGTCTGTGCTGCATGTCAATTCTGCCACCAGGTCTCAGGACAGCACTAAAATGAAAACAGAGTTTTCAGAAAACAAACTCTTTTATCCAAAACAATCCATGAGAAATACAACAATACCATGGATTTACTAAGTTACATTGGCTGTAAAGCGTGTTGGCTGTTTGGTTTGTCCTATTTAAAATCAGTTTCCCCCTACATAATGTGACTAAATACACTCTAATATGTTGTTTAGTCCACTGTAAATAACTGATAACAGTAACTTATTCTTTGCCAAACTGTGTAGGTTTGACGTCTTCAGTAAATCCGTTGCCAAGTCACGTTTAGTTTCCTTGTTGCTTGAACACCTAATTAAGTGATAAAACAGTGGCTCACTAGTTTGGAAAAACTGCTGTGATATTATGTTTTTGTCAAACATTTTGTAATGGAAACATTCAGCTGTTGAAACTAAATATGTGTATTTGTTATTCAAAACCTTCTATTATAATCAATACACTGAATCCAGAATTAGTATCTACTATATTTAATTTTTTTTCTGAGGATTTTATTACCTAATCAAAACTTTCAATTATTAATGACCTTGTAATAGTGTGCCTAATGTTTATTTTACATTTAAAACCCACATTGATTGACTAGGAACAGGTTCTTCAAGGCCACATAAGCAAGCTGAAAATCCACCTTCCCTACTGAAACCTTGGAACCAAGTCAGAGAAAACCACTGAGCTGAGAGCAATCTTTCATTCAGCACAATAGATGTAGGTCTTTGTGTCTCATCTTAATCACTCTACCTTCGTTGCTTCACCTCGAGTGGCAGCTCTCACTCTCACCATAGGCTCTATTCAATCATCTCCTTACTCCTTATTCATATGCTAAACCTCTACGGCAGAGCCCCCTTTGGTCAAGTGCACTGTGAGATAGATGTTAACACGTGTAATCCCCCATTAACGCGTACGAGACAACGTATCCTCCACGGACACCCGCTCTCCCCCTGGGATTAGCCCTCTGAGAGTGGAGGGGCTGATGGGTAATGGTTCACAGAAGCTCCTCTCACTTTCAAAAGGCATCCTGCCTCCTTCCCCTCCACCCCTGGAGTTTGAGCTGAGATCACTGAGGGTAAGTGTGTTTGCCTGGAGGATTTAACTGACTGTGTGTTGGTATTTACAAGACATTCATCCATTTCTATCCAGAGCCAGACGCAAGCTGGTTTGATTTGCACTGTAACAATAAAAACAGCCGAGTAAATACTCCAGGTTAATGCAGTTAACATAGCAGACATCTTGTGACTGTAAAGCTACAGGGTGTATGTGAAACATCCGCATTAAGTTTGTGTCATCTATTTGAAGTTTAACTGCCCTAGCTAGACAATTATGTTTAAAGTCGAAGAATTTATGGCCCCGTAGCACAAAACAGTTATATGGGACTGATATGGCTAGTGAACAATAATGATTTCCTTACTATGTATTTATTTCTCAAGAAAAGGAAAAAAACTAACACAAGATCATAAATATTTTGGATCTTGATGCCATAGATGATATAAATGTAAAAGAGACAAGGTAGCCAACAGCAGATCACATGAGTTCTAGTTGCATCAGTACCATCAGCTCACTACTATGAACGTCATGCACAACATGTCTTCTTACAGCTGATAACATGGTAACGACAAGCGTGTGCACATTTTTACTTAACACCACTGTGACCTGGAAGAGACTTCATCATTCTAAATCATTGTATATACTGTTTAAAAGTGTCCCTAAGAGGCAACACTTTTTGACAATGTCTGACATCCACCATAAAACCATGCCTGTTGTTTGCTATGGAAGTATCCCCATCACCTGCATCAAGATGGGGGTCACTGTGAAGAGACAGGCCGCTATCCCGTTTCCCACTGTTCATCTAGAAACAGCCTGGTGTCCTCACAGACTCCATCCATTTTGGAAGATACCACACGTCACAAAGTCAGCACCCAGCCAGACTGTAACAACAATCTTTCTTAAACTGTAACTTAGAGTTTTAGCTGCTTAGCCCTAACCCTGCATTAAACATGAAGGTTTATTTTCCACAGCCACAATCTAATCTTAATCATACCATAGTTACAATTACATTTCAGCACATGAAGAAAAAAATAACATGAAATAAAAGACCTTAATTTATCAGCACCATAAGTGTAAACATTAATTATGTAATAAACATCACTTATGCTAATTCACAGTACTCAGATTAGGGTCACTGGCAACACAAAATATTTGTAATGTGTTACATGACATCACCAAAATAATGGTGTCCAAAAATGTGTTAATTGCAGCTGTCCTTTCACTGCACGCCAAGTTGATCACACAACCCGTACACCAAGGAGGAGTCCGGTTCAAACAGCAGCTACATTATGCCTTTGGAGGGAGACACTGTTTTAGGTTGGCCTGTCTGCAAGCATGCCTCCTTGGATGTCACATCATGTACTGTGCCCTAACCTGGCTAGAAAGTATCAAAGGAAACATTAGATGGATGACCTTGAAAAGTTTTGTGATATTGTAGTGCTCTTCTTGGACTGGCTTCAAAGTGCTGTCTGACCTGTTTCTGAGAGGAAATACTAGCTATTGGGTCACTTTTCCCATGCAGAGAAGAACTGGATTGTCTGGAGAATGCTTTCATTTTTTTTTTTTTATAATTTCTGTGAATCCTGTAAATTCCTTTAAAAGTTTGGGATATTTGATCTTTCTTAATGATGCAACTAAAACTGGAAATATGCTCTGTATGAATGTAGACCAGACTAAAAATGATACACTGAAGAAATAAATAAGGGTAAGTCAGTGCTGACAACATTAATCAGACTGGGTGAGTTAAACTTAGGAATTATCCATTAATATTGTACAAGAACACAAAAAAAGACTTAAAATGTGGTAGAAAAGTGCTTAATCCCCAGAGGTTTTGTGGTGGAACCAACTAAATGCTCCCAAATCTTTTCAAAATGACATTAAAAAAAGTCTGAGGGTGTTATTCCCTCAAACTGCCAAATTCCTTTCCTCCCTCTCTTTATCCCTCCCTCATTCTCTGGAAATGTGAAATTACCTGAAACATGAGGACAATTACAAGAAGACCTAGTAAAAAGACTGGGACACTGGGAAAATAAACTGATCACAGAACTCTGAACAAATCTGGTTTGCTTTACAAAATCTCCTCTGAACGTCTGCCAACATTTCCCCTGTCTAGATAATTTCTCTCTAAGCAGTTTCATGTTTACACCTTGAAAATCACTGGTTGATCAAGAGTGAAGAAAGTCTGATGCATTACCTTCCTTTGTTCTGCCAGAGGACGCTCGGCTGAGCATCACACCTCAAAAGTAACATTAGAAATATCTAATTGGGGAAAACTATGCAGGTTACCCTTTTGAAGTAGTGTTTTTTTCTGTGTGGTTTTTGCACTGCCTGCCATTTACAGTAACACTATGGGAAAAATACCCAGTCTGCAATCTTCTTTGGTGTCTCTTATTTAAGACTGGGTCCAGTTTTTTTCAGCAGCAAAAACTGTTGAGGCGTTTTATAGCTTTTCTCATTACTGCATTTTCCAAACAGTGTGCGAGGGGCAGTGGTGCATGGTTGAATTATTCAGGGGTGCAGGGCCGATGTTCTATAGTGTGCTGCTGTAAGGGGTCCTGCGAGGGACATCAGGGGACTACAATGACGGAATGTAAACCTGCATTTATAACAAACTAAGAAATGAAAATGAAATAATAAAGAGCTCCACATGAAAGCATTACTTACTGAAACAGAAGCTAGAGGTAATCTGTGCAGCCTAGTTCTCAGTAAAAGCCCAGAGTGTTCCATCTGCCTGATTTGACAATAGATGTAGAAGTATGTTTCTATCAGAGCTTTTCATAGCACAGATAAAAATAAGTAACACATCCATAAAGATTCTATCTTGTCTTGCAGAGTCTTGAGGCAGGATATTTCAACAGGTAGTGACCCAAATGCCTTAAAAAATGTTGCCATGATTATTCCAGGATCATCAATACATAAATCCTAATTTTTAAAATAAATCCTTTGTGTAGCACCAAGTGGACACCAAGAAATGTACTAAAATCTAATGAGCAATTGATAGAAAATTCACTGAACACCTTCATGCTCCCAAGAAGACCAACCATGTCCATTTTGAAGACCACAGAAGCTTTTCTGCTCGATCCTCAACCCTTAACACTCATACTATGAATCACATTTGTGCTCCCTGTCCCCCAGTAAGTTACCTTTACATGCAAAACTAAATGTTTCATTTTACTGTGTAGATGCCACATTTGACATGCTTGGAAACTATCCAATTCCAGAAAGTTACAAACAAACAAAACAAATCCCAGAAAGACAGTCCCACCGTGGTGACTCTTTTTGTAATCATAACATATTACCCCAAATATAGTTATTATACATTTGCTGTCTTTCAAGCAAACTTTTGTTTGGCTTGTCAGACACGAGACAAGACAGTCTGCAGACACATGGTGATTTGAGGTGCATTAAGTTGGGGTGGCAGCATATGGCTTCAGCGCATGGCAGTCGTGCACAAAACCTACAGTGTATGCCATATGTGAGTGTATTTGTAAGATGAGTGTATACAGCCTCAGAGCTTAATGGCTATAGCAATTATACATACCTCCTCTGATCTTGTATCACAGAAGACTCCGTTTCACTCCAGCATGATTCAATCAGCTGCAGCATATCTGACGTCCCTGAAAAGATAAATTATGCCATTACTCCTCTGAACTGGAGCTCTGTGCGCTTAGAAAACAGTAAAGCTACACTGAGCTTTAAAGGAAATTCACTAATTACCCAATTTTGCTTAGAATAATATTAAATCATTCATCAATGTAAAATGTGCCACTGTAGCTGAAGAATCATAAACAGCCATGTTTTTTTTTTTAATCTCATGGAACTACATATCCAGGATGTTTTGTGCTCTGTTGAATTCCTTTAATGTTGGTTTTATTTGACAATGAGGTGTCCACCATGTGCAAAACTATACACACTATAATAGAGGGCCGGATCCACCCAATAGAAATATTTTGAGCTATTGTTCAATCACTCCTTTATAATAAGATACAGTATCAGTCCCAGGAAACATTGTGACATGTATGTGGAAGCTTGTGGTGACTTTTACACACTATTACTGTACAACGTAAAGGTGTAGCCCCTCTGAACTCATTTATATTTCACCAGATTGTTTGTAAATCACTGTATCAAACCCTGTATTCCAACATTGCACTTCCTCTCGGTGCCTACAGAACTCTCCCCTGACCAGGCCTATTTTTTTTCACACCCCTGCTCATTTCATTTTGAAGCTAGCGTGTGATGGCGGCACAGCATGGCAGCGCTCATATTTCCAATAAGGCTGGCACAATGTGTCTCTAGTCTATTAATATCCCACAATGCCACGGCCACAGTGGTGGCATCTGTCTTCTTCCCTTCCCCCTCTCCTCCAACCCCCACCGCCGCCTGTCCCATCTTCCTTACCTCCTCTCATCTTTCTTCCTCCTTCTCGTTCAGATGAACTGTGCAGGCTCGCAGTACGACACGCAGCTTGGTGAAAGGCAGTTGAACTGTTTCTAGCAGCCACATGCTGCTTTAGCTGTTTCCATTTCTGAGTAAATGAACAGAAATAGCAGAATATGTGTTAAAATCCTTTAAAGTCAGGGCAGCTGGCAATCTTTAAACTTCTCTAAGATCTCTGACAGAAGGAACGAGGCCAAAAGTCACCTGTTGTCACAGACGGATGGTAATGTCAGTTCAATGTAAAGGAATTTATTTTACACATCTGCAAGATACTTGCTTTCGTTTTGCATATGTACAGTATAGGTTAAAGACATGGTTATTATTTCTCACCTAGTTTTCCACTATGAATCTGGAATACACTGACTTTCACATTAAACAAATAATCCTTTACAAAGGCCATCAACAACAGTGTTTTATGTTAGAGCCAGCACTTCATAATAATGATATCTTAGGACTCAGTTTGCATTTATTATGAGAAACATTTTGGACAACTGTCCGGCTGCTCATGGCGCTCGCGTTTCATTAGTTTCACTTGCGCCTTAATTGATCTTTATTTCCCTTGATTATGATCATAATTAAACACCAGAAAGCTGTTCAAGCTACCAGCCATCTGCCAGGTTGTATGATGGGCACCATCAGTGTGGGTATATGGGTACAAGGCCACCATGATGCACTCTGCCAAGATCTACGCCTCAAAATACCCCCTTGAACTTGTTATTGTAAGGTCAGCAGATTTTTTTTACTCTTTATGTTAACATCAGTGCACTATGTTCTTCCAAAGGATTATTGATTAGCATTTTGAGTTTGAATATGCATATTCCTCTGTGCTGAGTACATGGTGAAAGCAGAAAACAATTGTAATGTGATGTAGAATATAAGTAGCTGATAGATTATGTCAAATAAATGCTTGATAATTGTCGTCATTTTTACAAACTCTGTTTTTAACTTCCACCATGTTTACCAGAAAGTCATGCTCCAAATTGCCGTCCTTCTTATCTGATTACTCTGGTTACTTTAAAGACTTTGCATCATGGACTTGGGTATATTTATCTAAAATCCCCAAAGAAGACTTTATTAGTGAGGAGAATTAGCACCATCACCTCTTGACCCTCTTAAATGACTAAGTTGAGGCAGTCAGAGTCCAAGGCTAGACAAGCCTAATTTTGAGAATGGGTTGGGCTACCGACATATGGCTTGGATAGAGTTGATCTGGTCAGTTTTACCCCCTGAAAGCATAAACAACCTATCCTTTCTGATAACTTTGCTGGATTTTTCTGCAGCGGATCTGATAAGAGC
The DNA here is from genome assembly GCF_001952655.1 of Monopterus albus. NCBI lineage: Eukaryota > Metazoa > Chordata > Actinopteri > Synbranchiformes > Synbranchidae > Monopterus > Monopterus albus. Next base: position 2,799,807 of record NW_018127932.1, on the reverse strand, counting down.
ATGTGATAAGATAAAGTTATGATTTGCACAGCAGCAACAACAGGAGGTAAAACTACACCACCTGGCCTCAAGCAACCAGTGCAACTGATGAAAAAGACTTGATTGTGGATCAAAGGTATCGATATTCATCCAGTCAAAAGGGGATGTTCACATGATGAAAAAAAGATGCTATTAAAAACATCCATTCCACATTTTGGTTTTCTTCAGATTATGTCCTCACATTAGATTTATACTCATTCTAATTTTTATCGTCCAGGCTCCACACGGCTCAAATCGAGTTATGAACTTAATCAATCCGTGCTGTCCTGCACTGACCATTTTATGGTTGGCCGAGGTTCCCGGGTTTTATTGACCCGATAACCTCAGAGAAAAATGGCTGTGTGTATCTGACTAGGAGAGGGAGAAATGAGCACAGCAGACATACTGAGCTGCACAAACCTGTCTCCTCTTGGTAAAGCCTATTAGTTAACGAATCATAAATGAGAGCTGACGTGAACTAATTTCAGTTCTGGTGGTTTCCCTGAACTCTTCACTATCACTGGCTGATGGTGAAGAGCAGTCCATAAAGACGGTCATATAGGATAGTTGATGTGTAAATCTGTCCTGGGGTGAGGAGGCAGACCCTGCATGAAGAGTGATGGATGAGGTGGGAATCCTGTCCTTTCCCTCTCTCTCTTGCTCCCAATCTCTGTGGCCTATTCACTCTACTTCTGCTGCATGCATTCCTGACCTCCACAAGGAAACAAGGCCCTGTTGCTACAGCTGCATGCTGAGCAGGTCCTCACCCATTGGGAACAAGAACGGCTCTGGAACAGGCTTAGGGAGTCTCTGTCTTGCTTGACCAACAGATTGTTGAGCATCATTTAGTGGGACGTAGGGGTGAAAAGCTGGAAGACAGGAAAGCTTACAGCATCTGTAACATACAGAATAGAATAATGAAATTCTGATTAATTAAAATCTTAAACCAAAAATGCAGCTTGGATAAAGTTCAACACAAGACTTCAAACATTCTAAGTAACTGAAAAGACATCACTTCAACTTCTGGTATGGCAAATTCTCCCTCACTCATTATAATATACAATAATATTATATTGTAAGCACCAGATATCTGTGCTGGCATGCTCCAAACAAAATTATATTGATAAGAAAAAACTAATTTAATGTTCAAATATTTTGCTGCAATGGAAAATTCATTTTGTGATTTGGTTTGGTTAAATGGGGCAACCTATTTTTACACCTCATAAGGAGTTCACAAGGAGAATCACTTAACCCGTGGCATGAGATGTATAATATCCTCTTTTGGAGTTTTTTTTTCACTTCTGAGAAAATAACCCCAATGGTGTCATCAGGATTTGAGAAATAACATCTATAACAGAAAGCCAGTGTTACAAACTGGAGCATTTGAAAGAAACGGGTGTTTAGGTGAAGTCTGAAAGGAAATGTAGGCTCCAGTATGCTCTGTGCTTGACCCATAC
>NW_018127932.1:2744601-2798277 GCF_001952655.1 Monopterus albus | reverse complement strand
TTTATTATTATTGTATAGTAGTATCAAACTATTATTGTAGTAATGTGTCTCTCAAAAGTTTCATGGAAGTGCAGTTCCAAAGTGCAGGGTGTCCCTTTAGGATTTAGTTCTTGTATGGTTGAAAACTGTATTAATTACTTTTACTTTGCCAAATCATCACCAGAGTGAATTGTAAGCTCTTGACTCTTATCTTATTAAATGAAATAGCTTCCATCCATCACCTAAACCTCCATAACATGACTTGTTGCTGCATTATAAAGACCTGTAACTACTTCCTGGTTGGGCAGTAAAATAAAAACAGAAGTTGGCAGGTGAAATTTAAACTTGCTAGAAACCTGTGCACCCAATGCTACATTAGACTAATGCTAAAATATAAAAGATATTACATTTTTAGACCGAACACATCTTCCTGCCTGTCCTATCAAACCAATCTTTATTGGGACACGGATTTAAACATACAATATATACCCCTCACTGTTTGTCATGCTCCAACAGCCTGTTGGAACAGAAAGGACATCACATTAAAGAAGAAATGACACCATTTTATGAAACCTTTAGGCTGCTTAAACAAACTGTAGTTTTATGGAGCTATGAGGACAGTGAGCTCATCATACACTATTTTGCTGCGGCCCCTTCACCGTGAACACATATGGCTTTCCTTTAGATCATTGCTTCCATTAAGTCATTAAGCCTCGGCCTAAGCGAAGCCTGTTAGTTAGTCACATTAAAGAGTTAACACGTTCCATCTCCACAACCTGATTGGCTCACATGTCTGTGTGGCAACTGACACATCAGTCCAACCCCATCATTAGGAAAATTGCTCTTAACAGGTTCACCGTTTAGCAATGGTCTCATTTCTTTCATCTCACTCTGACGAGAGCAAACTGCGAGAAGATGTCCCCATTAACTGTTTGCACCAAGGTTAAACCCCTCCTGTGTCCATTCAAGATGGCCTGATCGGTCTCTCCACCCCCCCCCCCAAACCCGAACCCACCACCATCACATAAACACTTCTTTCTAATGGCCCTAATGAGCCAACCTGTCCCCCTTCCAGATCTTTAACATATTTTTGGAAACCTTTGATCAAACAACCATCATTTTAGGTTTTTTGTGGGGGGTAATGCCACATGTGAGAATGGGAGAGGGCAATTTGGGAAGAAAGAAGGATGGTGAGACAATTCAGCAGAGAATAACACGCCAAGCTTTCATCTTGTCACCCCCCTCTAACAAGCACCCAGTCCTCCATCCCTTCATCTCAGCCACTATCCCTTCACCACCACCACTCCCCTCTCCCACTTCTCTGACCAAATTAAATTGAAACCAGATGGAGCAGGGCCTGGACTGTGCCTTGTGTCAGATTGTCATGGCGCATTAACCATGATTTCACATTGAGATGATCTGCCTGGCCAGCGTGAAAAAAAAAAAATCCTACAAGAGAAAGACAGAGGAAGAAAGACAAGGAGATACGGATGAAGAGAAGAGAGGCTTTCAAGATGGAGGAAAAAAAGAAGTGAGGTTTTCAAAGAGAAAGTGAACAGGAGAGAGAGGGCTGATGAATATGGTCGTGCTGCCAACAAATCAATCCCACTGATCGCACAGCTGGCACAGGCTGATGATATGAACGCCATATGACATGGAGACAGGCCTGCACCAGGGAGGCTCAGGATGGTGCCATACCTTTACAGATAGGGTTTAACACCCTTCATAAATCTGAATCTAAATCCAATAATCATTTCATTAACATCTGCAGATCCACACTGAAAGTAAATCCCCTTTGGACTAAACTTTGTCTTTTTCTTTACTTGTTCACCTTTAGCTGAGGTTGTCTTGGGTCAAAACGGTGGCAGCAGACTTCAGGCTGAAATCTAATTTAAATCTAATTTACAGCCTAACAGTATATTTGAATGTCAAAGGTAAAGGCAGGAAACGAGAGGACAGAGCTTTTCCCCCGTATGTATGTATCTGTTAAGTCTTTTTTTGACTGGAATGCAACACAGAACTCATTAGGAAATATGTGTCTTATAACATTTTGTGTCATAAGTCTGTCAAATATAGCATTTTATTGCAATCTGAATAAACCCGGTATCTCCAAAATTTAAATGTAGTTTTCACTAATAATATCATTGGAGGTTAACTCAGCACTGCACATCCATTAGGTTATGACACTCACAAGAGACTGAAGGGCAAAATCAAAGCAGCAGAAACTGAGACAACCTGACTCTGTGTCCTGTGCAACTCTAGAGCATCTTTGTTGGCTCCTCCCTGCATTTTTAAACTGTTGTCTGTAAACACTGAAAGCACCTATGCCGACTCCCTTTAAGTAAATCTGCATCTTTCACTATTTGTTGAAACATTTCCCACCATTCCCTGAAACTTCACTTTCATTTTCTTCTAACTTTACTCAAATATCCCAAGTTTTACATGAGTGTAACCATAGTGACAGATTCATCTCCCATTCACCACCCAACGCTTCACTTAACCTCCTGAAGGATGAAATTACAAGTTTGACTTCAACCAGCGGTATCAGGTAGGTATCATTACCCCAACGTATAAATGACAGAAGCATTAACGTGTCATTAACACATAAGCTTAGACTTATATTTGAACCTTCTAATGAGGCCATCTTTAAACATTAATAGATTTGTTATCATGGGTAATGACTGAGGTGTCTTTGCCTGTCCCCACAGGTTGGTGCGAAGAAAACCGAGCACAATGTTTTCTATGGGGGGAAATAAGAGGGGAGGTCATGAATGGGAAAAACCATCCCTGTGCACAGTAGGCTAAAGAAGGGTTCATCAAGAGAAGTCAGATGGTGACCTTGTGTTGTTCATGACATTCGTGCTATTTTGAGTCCTTTGCTTATTAAACAAGAGAGGTTTTTATTTTAAAAAACAGCCACCATAGGAATATAATAAATATCTGAAGATGCAGTCATGCACTTTTGTTAACATTTAGAGCGATTAATCACATTGCATTTTCTGAAATGGATTTTCTAATAAAACAGTCCTTGAATGTGCAGCATCAGCAGTGGGTTTCATTATTTCTTAAATTAAACACACTTAAGTCTGTGTCAGTCCACGTTCATGATAAAAATCCAGTTTGGATCTACATTAGTGTTGGGCTGTACCGTTCTCCTGTAATAAATAGCACAGCGACAGTTTGACAGTGTTGTGAGTCTTTTGAAAATTGCTTAGATTTTATTTTCTCTCATTCTGGATTAAAATCACTCTCATGTGGCCCTTGAATGTGTAGTTGTATTTTATCTGAAGTCTCCAGCTATTAGCTTAGTTGTTCTCTAGGCCTTAAACTACAACCCCCTGTGCCACATACTAATCACACTGAGCTAGAGTCCTCCCTTGTTTATATCAAGCCTTGAATTAAAGACTACAATTAATCTCCTAGAAGGCCTTCTCGCACCTCAGTGGATGATTGATTAAAGCTGGCTCTAGCGTGGCAGTGGCTGAACCTGGCTAGAGTTTCACCAACAGGAGAAACTGTATGAATGGCTTGGTCCTTTCAGTGTCGGACTCATGGCTCGAGGGCCTTTGAGACACCACAAACCCCTCTACAGCCCACCACACTGCTCTGATGTGAAAACCAGGTAGCCGCATTACCGACCACCCCAGTCTGCGGCCTCCTGTCTTTCCTCCTTTGCTCCCATTTCTCAGTCCTAACAGACTTAGTGATGGATTGTATTTTGCTCCTCAGAAACACACTGTTTTCTTTAGCACAGCAGGGTATTCTATTTGCAAAGGCCTGGCTGGTAAAGTATTGTGGATATCTATCACTGCAGAGGTGCCTCTGTTGAGCATGCTCCTTCCTTTATGAAGACAAGCAGTAGTTGGAGCAGTCTGGCATATATAAATACAAGGTTAAGAAAACTACAGCTAATACAAGGATGTTAAAACTATGCTTGTAAAGTGAAAAATAAACAGTACTTGAAAATACATCTCCAAGTTTGAAGTAACCTGGTACTAGATTTGTGGGATTTATCAAATCAGAACAAATAAGATCAAAAGAAAATAAACCAAACTGAATTTTAAATATTTCTAGGAAAAAAAAAATCTGCTCAGGCTCTGAGGTATTGGAAATAAGACAAACATGCTGCAAACAGTAGCAGTTGGACCTTGGAGACAAGAAACCACAACCTCATACTAGTAAGACTGTTTCAACTCAGAGAAGGTCCAGTGGACCAGACTACTGATGAAAAAAGTAGCTTATCGTCTAAAGGAGAAAACTGCAATTACTTTGTCCAGTGGTGCATCTCACACACTCGCCGTCGGACAAGTCTGCAAGTTGGAATCAATTATTATTAATAGAGGCAACACAGAGAACCCTCTAAGCTCATTCAGAGTTGTAGCATCAGAATATCTCCTTTGTGTTTCTCTCAAGTTACAGTATCACAATTACATACATGGATGCTGTCCAAAGAGGGATTACCCACTCTAAATCTCCTTTTAGCACCTCAATGTGAAAGTCAAACAGCGGCTGCGGTTTAGAGATGGCGACAGATGACAACCTTGAACCCGTAAGCATTTGTTGAGTAGTCTGACGACACGGTTTGAAAAGGGCCTGCCTCATGGCATTTCCACTTCTGTGTTCACCTCAGGAGAGACTGAGTACATACACAGAGGCCCTGATATGTTTTACATGATGTCCTCTGAGGGGAACCGGAGGGCATCTGGAATGCAGCAATTTCAACAGAGCAATGATGTACACACCCCAGCTATGTAAAAATAAATTGGAGATGATGTGATAAGCAAACAGGACCAATGACTGATGCTTAGCTCTTTGATAAAACAAATAAATAAATTAAAGGCTTTGCTTGTGTTGTGGTAATCCATTATATGCCTCAGAATAAGTATGGCTCAGAGTCACAGACAAACATGGCTTAAACACACACACACACACACACACACACACACAAGTGGAGGCCCAGGGTTCCTGTGTGACCAGCAGATGAGGGAGATGAACTTGTGACCCCTCCCTGGGGCGTGAGGCCCTGGGGGTTGCAGTATCACAGTGCTGATCCACTCCAGCCTGCTTGGCTTGGCTCGAGCTCCGCCTGCCCACCCACTCCCACAGCTGGCACGTAACACACAGTACTCCCTCTGCAGCCCAGCACCTCACAGCACTGCATGAGGTCATACTGTGATGCAGCGTTACAACAGCACTGAGCAAATCTCACTCCCAAGATTAGATATGATCCTGGAAATAAGAAATTGCCTGAAAGATTCAAATGTTTTCATTCTGAGGATGAGTGGCATAAAAGTTGCCACTAAGCAGGTCCATTCCTATTGGTAAATCTTAAAAAAGAATAAATAAATAAATGAAATACATAAATAAGCCCTTGTCAATGGTGATTAAATAACTGGTTCTCTAAATCATTTTGGGATGGATTTCAGTTTGTCCTTGCCTTTTTTTTTAACACTCAAAGTAAGGTCAATTTAGTTTGGTAAAAGGTGCAGGGAAAAAAATGTAAAGATGAACCTAGGTGCATTAATTGTAGTCAGACAAGACAAACATTCTGTTGACCCTCTGCTGATTTGTAGTAATTGTAATAAGGTTAAATTTTGAACACACACTATTTTTTTTACATTTTGAATATACTTGTCACGTAACTTGGCTCTCATTGCAGAAGCTTATGTGCTTCAATAGGCCTCAGATTAGCTCATATCATCAAAATACAGCTGAAACTGTGGCTGAGGACATTTCACTCATCACATTAAATGCAAGTCATCTGTTACCTAGCACAGCAGTCACTATAGGGCTGACCTCTCTAAATGAGCCCAAATGAACCCATAGATGTATCACTGGAATAATATCAATTAATACAAATACACAAGAGTTCAGCCCACACGGCTCAATATTACAACATGGGTTCACAAATAAACAATTATCACATTCATAGTCATTTAGAGTGTCAGTTCTTTAAAAGGCTGAAACAACTCAGGGATGACAGCTTATTGATATAGTGTATTATATAAACAACATATGCATAGAAACACACGGAAATAATTAGTGAGGTACTTTAAATGTCACATCACCTAAACCTGTCTACAATGAAATACACAGTAAAGTCTGTCTTCCTACATGCGTAATGCAGAAAATTGAGATTTACTGCAGAAATGAGCATTGATCACTCCAGTGAGAGTGACATTTTAAAGAGTAAAAAACTATGTTAATGATACATTAGCTTTTAGGAATTGTATATAGGAGACAAATGAATTAAAATATTAGATGTACTTTGGCTGTTACTAAACTCGCTTTTCCCATTTTGTCTAAAATAATACAAAATTTAAAAACAATACAAGTTATTTTTGTCATAAACTGAGTCCATAATTATTTTGGCTTATTCACCATTTTCATACATTACACCAAATTTTTATAATCGGCCACATTAATCAGTAAGAAATGCTCCATATATTAAATCTCATGAAGACTGTCTGGTTAAAATAACCCACACTGTAGAAGTTTAGTCTCTCAAGCCTGAAAAATATAATACTTACAGTATTAATTATACCTTTTAGCAGAAATGCAACGCTACATAATTATTGAATTTCAGATGAAAAATTATTTTTTCATAATCAAAGTAACATTTCAGTGGTGAATGTGTGACCTAATATTACTACATGCAGCATATGTACATTACAGAAAACAATCTTCATCGATGTGCTATAGTCTCTGATAAAACAATAATCCCTTTGATCACGAACAGAAGACAGTGGGAGACATGACATTTAACAAATTAAACATATGAACATAAACGCACATCTTTTCTGCCAGACTGTAAGAAAAAAATCATACAGATATCACAGACTATCTAGAATAAGGAATAAAAAATGTACCAAATCTATACCTCTAATTCCCTAATAAACCCTATGGAAAACAATTTAGTAGTTTATACAAAATAAATAAATAAATAAATCCTTGAATGCAGCACAGCTTTACCTCTTCCTACACCTTACTGGTTCTTGCACCATTTACAAATGTGATCTGTGTCAATACTAAACACACTGCAGTCAGTTTACACTCTGATTGTCCAACAAGCTTGAATATCCAGATTTCAGCGCTTAAAATAAAACTGTGGAGCACAAGCAACATTCAGAGGAGGAGGAAGAGGAGGGTAGCTAGCACATGGTTATCAGGGTGTCAGCACCCCCTGCTGGCTTCGGCTGCCTGACTGAGATATAAACCCCTTGTCGACCCCTCCCCTCAACTCATCCATCCAACTCTGTTCTACTGAACTGTATTAATGCTACTCAAATTTCCTCAGGACAAGTTAAATATTCAGTGTGGTAGAGCAGAGGTTCATAAAATACTAGTCTGATTCATATTTTTTCCTTTATTAGATCATATCATGCATTGTCGAATCTCATGTTCACAACTGAACTATCACAAGTTAAACATAAATCAGTTCCTACTAAGCTTTTTGTATAGTCAGATTTCTTTTCCTGTTGTGATTTTGGCTGAGGAACTACACTGCATGATGAGACAGTTCTTCAAATTCTGATTGGAAGAATGTGAGCATAAAAAATTTTCAGCATTCAACTAAAAAAAAAAACTGAATTTACACCCACTGACCACTTAACATCTTCAAATATACTGTGTAAGTGTTGAGTCGCTTTAGGGAAACAATTTCATAAACAAACTGTTCAATAGAAGGTCATACAGTAAATCAATCATTAGCTGACACATCATGAAGACAGGAAGAAACATTCTCTACATTGTGCCTGTGTGATGATTAGATGCTGTCTGATGCTGATATGTACCCTTGTCTCTATTCTACAGTGAGTGTTTGTGTGCAGACATCAGTTCAAAGCACTAGGGAAATATCTCCTGTGTTAATGCCAGACATTTCAAACCAAAAGTAAAATGTTGCTCCCATATATATATATACATTTTCCTCCCCACTGTCACCAAGTGTTTGCTCAAGGGGGATTTGTTGGGTTTTCCCTATGTAATAATATTGATAACAGGAAGGTCTAGTGTCCTGAGATGACTTTTGTTGTGATTTGGCGCTATACAAATAAAATTTGATTTGATTTGATTTGATATATCAAGTCACATTTCTCAGTAAGGGTATATGTGATGAATAACCTAGCCATACTTAAGTTAAGTTGTTTATTAATTAGATCCCATTCGTATTTTAGGAAGATGGTCATAATGACTAGACTCGCTAATTACAATCATTTAAACTTTCCCCCAGGTCTACACAGGTAAGTCAGTCTAAGTTAACCGCCGGCCCCCGAGGTGAACTCACACATGTAATAAATGTCAAAATAAAAGACACCTGACAACAGCTGACAAAAATAGGTAAACATTCTTTGTGGCCGATTAGTGTGTTACTGCTATTTAGAGTTGGAGGACACTAGATTTTTTTATCATCAGTTATTGTTTCATATGTAAATCAAAACAGGACTCAGCAACTTAACTGACCAGTCTTAATTTACCCACATTAACTCTGCTTAAGATGGTCAAAAACGAAACAGCTTTGAGCAAACAATATATTTTAAAGCCAGAGTTTGGAAAATTAGCCCAATCAGAGCAGAGCACCATGCACAGCATGAAAAACATCTTCCTCAGACTTTAAATTGAGAGATACACAATCCACCACTGCAAAGGGGGAACCGCTGAAAGCTCTGCACACAAACATAGGTGCTTTTAGTTACACTTGCTGATTAAACCTTTTCTCTGCACTGTCTCTGGGCACACTGCTTGAGATCTGACTCTCCTTGTGTTATTTCTGTCCATGCATTAGAAAAAGACAACACCTTTACAGCCCTTTTAAGTACACAATGTTTGATACTATTAATTTGATGTAAAACTTGCACGTGTTGTATGTGATGTTTTCTGACAATCATGTGATACCCAAAGAAAGAAATTAAAACCTCCAATGTGAAACCCCTCAAAAATGTGAAGTTTTTCAAGCTTTAATTTTACATTAATTCCTGTGATTCCAATGTAAGCAGGACAGTGAGCTAGCCTCAACATTACACACCTCAATTTATAAAAAACACACATGTACAGTATGATTGAAAAAAACCTTACTCTATAGAGCACTCACACTCAGAAGTAAATGAGCCACAGTTCAAAATAACACCAGTGTTCACCTTTAATTTGCATATAAACACTCACATCCTAACTGTCCACTGACTCATCTTCCTCAACGGAAAGATCTACTAACAACAGAAATATCAAGGTCTCAAATCAAAGTTAGGAATGTGAAAATGGAGATGGGAACAGCACATTACCAAGACACCGCTGTCTCCCATGTGGACATATATGTGAGAAGGGTGACACTATTGGGGGCTCTGGGTCTTGTCGTTAGCCAGGAACGGGCTGCTCTCTCTGGGTTATCAGCCTTCTTCCATGACCCCCCAGTGGAGCAGCAGGGCTGTTCTGTTGTTTCATTATCACAGAGGTTCACGTAGCATAGAGAGGCGCCATCATTATCCATCAGGCTTAATGAGACTATCTCGCTGCTGTAAAGGTCAGGCAATTACTGCTGGTGCAGTTTTCAGCCTGGAGATGTGGAGAGGTTGGAGAGCAAAACAGATAGCACAAACACACATGTGCTTACATGTTCAGTATTCATGTATCATCACTGTTTGATGAAAATCTTCAATCTCCAAGACACCAACTTGAAAAATTAATTAAAAATGTGCAGTGTTTTTAGCCTGATTTCAACATATTTGTAAGTCTATCCAACATTTTCTGTGCTTAAGCTATCAGTACTTTTTTACACAAATCACTCTTTGTAAAAACACTGTACAGTTTAGTACAACTGCTGTTCATTGCACTGGTTAAGTCACAGAGGAAGAGCTTGGTGAAACAGCAGGTGACTGTCCAGTCATCTGGATCATGTGTGGTATACTGTACTGTATGACAAGCCTTAATTGGACCAGGCATTGTCCCTTTGACCTGTAGCACATGGCATCACCTAGAAGCTGTGTGTGTGTGTGTGTGTCTCTCACAGCTCTAACCATAAGCAGTCATAATTTCAAACACAGTCACCAAATTACACAGAGAAGGCATTCTGAAGTCAGACATTCCCAAAGTCCGCTGCTTCTCATTTAACCACATCACTTAACCACATCCATCACATTAATTGGAACAACTTCTGCCAGAAGAACATTACTGTGTTGTTCCTAAATTTGTTTGAAAAGCTGCGCCACTTACGAGCTTTTTCAAGAAATTTCAATCACATCCCTGTTTTCATCAACAGATGCCGTTTAGTTGTCATTCAGTTTCCAACTTTGGTCACTGTCTCTGTTCAAGGGCAGTGACCTCCTGTGACATGTGGTTGAAAGTCTGGAAACAGCGAGTAAGTGGACTTTAACAGGTCACAAAGGAGCATCCATCCATCCATCCATCCATTATCTATACCGCTTATCCTGAAGAGGGTCGTGGGGGGGCTGGAGCCAATCCCAGCTGTCAGTGGGCAAGAGGTACACCCTGCACAGGTCGCCAGTCTATCACAGGGCTGACACTTAGAGACAGACAACTGCACACACCCATCGAGAAGGAACATTAATGCTAAAGTACTTCAGATTTATTTGGATAACACAATATTTTTGTTGCTGGTTAGATGCTGCTGGGGTTGAGTTAAGATCTACTTCACAGTAAAACCCAATTTATCTTGTTGTGATACACTATTTAGTATGTATTTGTGATGAGAACAGCCTCCTTTACATTATCCCTAACTTAATATGCAACATGCCTACATAACCTTATTGCCATCCTCACGGGTAAATCCTCAAGTCTCCATTAGTAATGAGGAATGATAACTCCTCTGGTGCCATAACAACAGTAAAATGTAGACATTTTTCTTTTCTATAATGCTTCTATTTCAAAGTACAACAATTTAATGCCAACAGATGTCTAAGAAATTATAAGATACCTGCAGAAAAATGTTTAAGAAAAATAGCACCCCGCCTCTCTCTATCTTGCCTGCAGCGCCACAGGTGATCCTCAGACAGGTTTATGCTCCTCTCACAGAGAATTTCAGCCACTGGTTACAGTGTTTTAACAGCTGGATTAATGGGGTGGCAAGAGGAGCCATAAATTGATAATATAACCGCTGAACATACTTGCCAGGACAATTAAGATAATACAACTGGAAACAGAGGCCCCATGAATCGCCATGGTAAAGAGCAATGACTGCCTTACAATGATGCGCGCCCTTGAGGCCTTTGGCTGGAAACTGCTGTCTGTGTTTTTCCAGATATGAGCAGTGATCACCTCCTAATAATCACACAGGAATGCTGTAAACAAAAAAACATGGAAGACTCTTTAGGCAGTTTGCTGTACATGTAATAGCAGCATGTTACTGATTTTGACGAAGCAAAATGAAACCATCACAGATATTAATGCATGAACTTCTTGCATCCATTTCAAAAAGTTCCAATTAAAAAATGTCATAACTTCGTCAAAACCTATCGAAATCGTTTGAGATTTTACACACGTACGTAGGATGGCAATGTCTACTGTATCGTCAGACCAAATTTCACCTGGATCTGATCTATTATACCCTAAAAGATGGATTTTAGGACACATTTAGTATTGTTCCAGATCTCATTTCATATATTGTATGGTTGTGTCTTTGAGATGAAGGGTTTATGTGCTGAACGTTTTGTCAATCCATAGTAAGAGGAGTAAAAAGCCCAGTATTCACCCACTGCCACTCTCAGTAAAATAATGAATGGTTTCACTGCCATCATCATCATCAGTATTTACTCACATTAAACCTGAAAAAAAGAGGACTCCGGTGCACCTTAATCACAGAATGTAACACTGCTCATGAAGACTAGAAGACTGATTGGAGAGTGTCCTTCAAGATGGCCATTTTTCTTCCTGTTCCTGTCTCTGTCGACCACCATCCCACTGCACAACACGTACGCAATGACAAGCAGCTAATCAAAACAAAAGAGTAATAAAAGGATGAAAAATGATGCAAAGCGATTGTAATGAAGATGAAGGGACTTGCTGTGATGGTGAATGAAGATGCATGCCCATATTTTTTTGACACAGTACTAATTACAAGCTGAGTTTCTATTAATAGCTCATGAAATATTAGGTTCCATTAGTTAATAAAAGCAGAGCGCAAAAACTAGCTCAGGCTCGCTGGATCATTCTGAAGCAGGTAAAGACATAGGCTCCTGGTTTTATTGCTGGGAACAGAAATGGGGAAATATTTTAGGGTATGATAGGCATTTATACTGTGCATCTTATCTGAACATTTCAGGGTTCTATCCTCATCATAGGCCACATTACAGTGGAAAATAGGCATTAAATGTTAAATTTAAATGGTCGTCAGATCCGGAACCTGGATAAGATCAGGATTAAACATGGTCTGCTGATAGACATTGCCACCCTACATATGCATGTAAAATATCAAATGATTTTGAAATAGGTCTGATTTTTTAAATTTTATCTCATCATAGATGGAATTTTTGTTATTTTTTTCATTATTTTTTGTGACCTTGATCTCTGACCTTTTTCAGGGACCCCACCAAAGTCTGTAGCAAGTATGCTGATGATCCATCAAGCCGTTTGTCTGTAATCCTGCTAACCAACACACACATACACACACCGAACCAAAAACACAACCTCCTTGATGGAGGTAAAAATTTTAAAGCCTCATCAAAAATAACAAATAGCCACAAAATGCAGAGATGTACCCATTTTTTTGTACGTTTCAATTTGTCACTTCTCGAATGGGTTAAAGTTCCTTCTTAGCCTTACATAATAAATTGGATTTAAAAGGTGAAACCAGTCAGAAACCACATCATTTAGCTATTAGATTTCAGTTATGCTGAAAAAGCATGGCGGCGCTTCTCATTATCTTTATGTAGTCAGCTCATTTAACCACAAGGTAATACAGATACATGCACCCGTCCTACTCCTCTGGACCCAAATACAAGCAGAAATTCAGGTAGAATTAAGGAATTAATCATTAATGTTTGGCCAGTAATGATCTTGAGACTTGGGATTGTTGGTAAATTATAATAAATGATCATAAAGCCTGGCCTTGCTTGAGCCTCTTCAGCTTCAGGGCCTTAACAAATGAGAATGGAAAAGACCCAGAGTCAGTGAGTATGGGCAGCCCTGCCAAGTACCCGATTGATTTTCTTATTTTTCGTGCCAGCAGCCTGGTTCTGAGGAATGAGTTTTAATTCTGGCAGTGCATGATTAAGTCTGGTGGTGCTTAACGCCAGCCTGCTCAACTGGAAAAGTGGATGTGGTAGGAAAATGAGGAGAGCACTGGTGAAGAATGTCTGTAGGTTTGCTTTTGTGAGATTGTGTTTTAATGGGTGTCTGTGTGTGTGTGTGTGTGTGTGTGTGTGTGTGTGTGTGGGCAGTGGGAGCTGTAGCTGTTCAGAGGGTCTGAATGGCACCTGTCAGGCTCTTGATTAACGAGGCCCTCTGCCCCTCAATTCCCCAGCCTGTCACTCAGAGAGGACACATTAATCTTCATCGCCCGCTTGTCAGGTCAGGGCCAGTCCAAGACACCCACCAGTGCATGTCCGTACATTTGTGCTCGTTTGGTCGCTGGTTGCATTTTTTTTTTTTACTGTGGTTTGAGTATGCATAAGTGCATGTATATGTACTTACCTGTGTGAGATTAAATGCATATATGTGTTAGAGTGCATGTGTGAGCTTGCTTGCATAGATCAGTGAATCAGGAGGGGGAGGTGTTTGGACTGAGGGAGGTACATCAGGCTGGATTGAAGTACAAAGACAAGACCACAAGGGCACAATGTCAACACAGAAACAACAAAATTGCTTACAATTAAATTTTGGCCCTTCAACAGCAGGCGTGTGCATAATTTATTAAGATTCACAAGAGCATGTGCACCCTGTAACACATCATTCCCTTGTGTGAGAAGTGAGAAGAAAGGCTGGGATAACAGGGTAGGTTGCTTATTGCTAATATCAGTGTGTGCATGGGGAGACAGATGGAGAGTAGGCCTGCACTCATCCAAACAGCAGCCCACCCCAGAACCCTACACATGATTCATCTGACCAATCACACAAGCCCAGCTGCACAAGTGCCAGCCAATCACAGAGCTGGCAGTTCAATTAGAGTATAATAAAGGGACATTCATCATTCAATTAGGCATCTGTCACCCAGCCACAAAAGGGGTAAACTTGGGAGACGCAAAGACTGAGAGAAAGAAAAGACAGAGGAAAGCTGAGAAAGGAAAATGGAGAGGAAGTAGAAAAAGAGAAGTAAGCAATAAATAAACAGATCAACAGAGAAAGGGAAGGATGGAAAAAGAGAGACAACACTGACCGAGAGAAAGGCGCCAGGGAGATCAGGCACAGATCAACAAGGGAAGCACAGAGTGAACCATGTAAAGAGAGTAGAGAAAGAAAACAAGGCCAGGATGCAAAATGTTCTTGTACATGAATTACAGCCCCATGTCAGTGACACTGCTGTGACTAACAGCCAGCTCCTGAGCAGAAATAACACAGCAGGACATCAGAGACATATCTGCAGTTTATCTGCTACTGTGCAAGTTTTAATGATCAATTTCAGAAAGGTTCTTCAGTAACCAGCCACCAAAGATGTCTTGCATTCTCATCATGTTCAATAAAAATACATTATATGCTGCTTACAACACAGCAGAATTTCTGACCGTGGGCTATCGCAACTTAAAGTTGGCACATATGATAATTTTAAAAGCACACTACAAAGCTGCCACCATCTAAAACAGATTAGACCACAAATCAAGACAAGTGGATGCCTCTGTACTCTGCACTGTTTACAGTATGAGTTTCATAATTAAGAGCATTTCCTAGTTGAAAGGAAGATGTTTCCACTCACTGGATTTGTGGTTGTATTTGTTTGCTTCTCTGTGATGAAACAGGAGGCACTGAAAGAGACCGAAACCTTTAGCTCTGCTTACTCTGGAACTGGCCCCTACCTGAGTTTAGCCATAAAGCAATTCAGAATATCTACCTTGAAATCAGACCAGTGACTCACAATGTTAATTGAGGCATTAAGGCCTGTTCCGTTGCCAGTCATTCTGGTGACAACTGTGGCTGTGCCTGGTAATTAAACTGATGTCAAAATGAATGTGGTAATAAATAACCGATATTAAAATGCACCATTAATATCAACCTTATTATACTGCTTGCATGACATTGTGTGATTATGTCTGTGGGAAACTGAAGAAAATGCACCCTAAATCAGTTAATAACGATCAATCAAAGCATGTTGAACTGGCCGGTCACATTATTTTCTCCACATCTCCCCTCATCCATATTCCATACGTCATATACTCCATATATTGATTAAAGGTTGGCCAGGTTATGTCAATAAGCAGCTAACTGATTGGTTAGAGTTTTAAACAATAAGATTGGCTCAATAATCACACACAGTCCTTTGCTTATTACACCTGGGTGTTAACACTTTAGTTTACTGTGAGCATGTAATGTGTCTTCCATCTCTTCCCCCCCTGTCTTTTTCTGTCTCTCTCTGCCTCTCCTGTGCCAGCTGTCTCCAAACCCCTGTGGTGCACCCCCCATCTCTCTCACCTCAGTCCCCAACCACGCAGGAAAATGATCCCTAGTAAATAATATATCAAGATAAATGGTAATTGCTCTGATTCTTTGTGTGTTCCCCGTCACTTAATGAGCGCCATAAATTAGCAATGAATACGGCTGACAGCATTTGCCAGAACACGGTCGAAGCGAATGCACCCTGGCATCCCAGTGGTTAAAATTTTGCATCTTCTGTGTTTCTGCAGTGTTGAGACACACCACTTAATTCAAATGGATCAAAGTTCATATAAGAGTTCATTACAGAGTTCACATATTTCATGTATTTTGCAGGAGAAATGAATCAGCTGTGAGCTGAGTTACTAGATCCTCTGAGGACCCAGGCAGGGGAACAACGTGAGGGTCGAGAAGAAAAGGAAGTTTGTTATAAACAGGTAAAAAAATAAATAAATGAGAAAAATATTTCATCTTCTGTGATTGTGATAAGCCTAAAATAATTCACCTTATCTGGCTGAGACCGTCCTGATAAATTTCAGGAAACAACAATTTTGCAAAAAATTAAGTTCATTATTTCTCATTACTTTAAGAAATGAACTTAAATATCCTCAAAAATTATGTCACTATAACGAAAAAAAAATAGGCAACAGCAGCATACTTGCACACACCAGCAAAATATGTACAGTAATTGCAAACTGGCTGTGGGTGAACACCCGCACTTAAGCCTCGTCCCTCCGTCTCTGTCAGACATCAAACGGGGGGCCTTGGCCACAGATCGCACATGCGGGCATCTCCAGAGACCGCCTGATTGAAACCTGGCAACAGGACCAAACAGCTGCTTCAAACAAAAGACATCTGCATATTTCAGATTTGTTTTTCATAAATTAACACCGCAACCTGCCAAAAATCTGGACGAGGGAGTCTATCGACTTGTGTATAATTAGATAAAGTTTACAAGCTTTGAAAGTTGGAAATTAACATGAGGTAAAGGGGCGCTCACCGGGGAAGAGACGGGAACCCGGATCACAGGCATATTTCTGCCTTCTTTCATAATGACGGGGAGGAGGTGGTGGGTAGCTGCTCATGTTAAGGGAAAACATACAAACACAGCTCCCCTGTTGTCTGTTGAAGCCACTTTTGTTGTTCTCCTCAGAGGGCTTTAGGGCGAGGTTGTATCGTGTGAGCAGAGGGCTGGCAGGAGGTGATGCTGCTGGCTGGAGCCAATTAAAAACTGTCTGGCTTTTTTAGGCTCTGCCTTCAACCTAATGACATCTACTGTGCATTTGTGTGCATGCGTCTCTGTGTGTTGCCTTGATGGGGTCAGACAACAAGCCACTTCACTTGTAAAAAAAACCCTCAATTATTCAGTGAAGTCAAGCCTCCCTTTTTCTCCTGGTGTGACTGGGGACAGCAGGGAGACAGTGAGAGTAAAAGAAAGGGATGGGGAGAAGAAGGAAGGGAGTGAGGGAGGGATGGATGGATGGATGGGAAGGAGAGGACGTCTCCTAAAACGCATTGCTGCCTAATTACTAGCTCATTTAGAGTAGCAACCACAGTTATAAATAACCCAACAGCTGGCGAGATGGAAACAGACAACACCAAACACGGAAACACAGCACAATATCATAGTTCACTGAAATAAGCCTTGGAATGATAATGGTGGATGTGGTGCATGGAAAGGGTCTGATGGGTCTAAAACCCCTCAAACGGGCCTGGGGTAAGGGTGAGGTTAAGTTCTAAGAATAGATGTTACACCTGTGTTTCACATCATATCTCTAAGGCGAATGTTTTCCGATGTACAAACGCTCTAATTTTATACCCACTGGTTTTGAGAAACTCTTCTCGGTGAGGTTTAACTTTAAATGACAAAACAGATGTTTTGATTTTTAATTAAACTCTTAAGGAGTTGTTCTAGTTGACAATAGATCTACCAAGTCCACTAAAATGTCTGTAGACAAAAAAGTAAATAAATGAATAAAGAGATAAAACAATAAATATTATTATATCATCAATTAGGTTAAATATGAAATTTTCTCATGTTTGTCATGTGAAGGTTTTCAATCAACAAACATAAATGTCTTTAAAATAGTGTCCTCTGTTTCCTGATTAGCATCTAGAGGCTGAAGGAAAGATTTTTGTGTCAAAGCTCCAGCAAATGCAGAGCTGCTTCTTCTGTTAAGTGATTATACAGACAACCTGGGAGTGATATAATTACCACAAACATAGCAACCCTAGTGGTGGAGCTTGTGGAGGTGATAATATATGGTAATTACCAGTTTCTAGGGCTGAACAATCTGGAAAGAATGCATTTAAGATAAAAGCATGAAAACAACCCTGGCAGCGGTTTTACAGTACTGTACAGCACGGTGTTTACAGTGCAAAGGAAGACAATGGCTGTAAACATTTAAGAAAAGGTAATAAGATAAATGCTGTATCCCTTCCAGAGTACATGTGTTTGTTCACAGATATATAGAGTAACAGCGCTCACGATGAAAGGGTTTAACAGTGCAAAGAAAAACAAACTATTTCCAAAAACCAAGTCAATTAAATGAATCTAGAAAGTTCTAATTAAATTTTAATTGTAATTAAAAGTTTATTGTTATTTAACAAATTTAATATTTTCACTTGAGGCAATTTTGAGGCAATTTTTTAAATTATACATTTCTTTTTTAGCCCAAAATACAGCATTTTTAAAAGTCTTAAAACTTCTTTGAGTATCTACAAATGAATATACTTTACCAAAGGTGACAGAAAGATTTTTTCTGCTAAATGTTTGAAGTTTCATGAACTGCTTTGTGGCAAGCGGTGACTTTCAAATCTTTGTCCAAGAGAAACAAACTCAGCCAGCTCCAGGGGGACACTGGTTTTCAAAAGGGATTGATTCAGTCAAAAACCTGTGATGATAAGTCAGTGATACAGTGGATTTGCTTTGGTCATTGTCTCCTGATGGAGATTTTGGCAGTTCCCCAGTACAAAAGACTGACGCTCTCTGTTAGCAAACAACGGGCAGGTTTCTGTTTCAGCAAAGTGAAAGACCAGCTTCAAGAAAGGTGATCTTCATCAGAATGCACTGGCGGGAATAAAAAAATCTGATGGCCAAATCCAGCTTTTCATCTCTAGATTAAAGCTATTTAATACTGAAACCTGTGTTTCAATTGTGGTTTCATTTGAATGATCGTCTACATTGAACCTGGCCCAGAAGAAAGGTAAGCAGATGGGTGAGATCAAGGTATCAATTTACCACATGCTCACTTTTCAGGTTCACTGACACTCAGACACTTAAAAGCCTCTCGAGCATATTAAAAAAAAACTTTGCCCCATAAGCATCGCTGCCATAGTTCTACCAGTGTAACTAATTTCCAGTATCTCTAAACCCAAAGCGGTGGGAAGACTCAGGGATGTTAAGAGTGGGCTGTCCCTCCTGTAGAAGGAAACTCCGGTGAGGGGTGGTCGCCATATGCTAGCCGGGTTCCGAGGGAAAAGGGCTCGGAGGATAAAAGTGAGCACGGCAGCAACGAGCCCTCCATCAGTGTGTTCAAACCCTATATGAAAATGACTGTGTACAAGTCTTCTACTGAGGCCACATTTAGATCAAAGGCAACTCTGGGCAGGAGGGGAACAGAGGGAAGGGGGTGGGGATGGATCGAGGCACAAAATGGAAGTCTGTGCAATGTGATGAGAAAATCTGTGTGTGCATGGGAATGGTAATAAGTGGAGAAATTAGTCAATTTATTTTTCTCCTTTACACCAACGATGTCAATACCAAAGTGATGCTGTTAGCTTGTGATGTGACTTCCAGCCGGGTGAAATGAAGTTGCATCTTTTCCAGGTCAACAAACTGGCAGTTTTACTCTACAGGATTGAATTTAAAGAACCACACATGTAGTGCTGATGCAAATTGGCTCTCAATGTTTGTGTTATAATATATTTGGTTTTCTAAATTTTCCCGCCTGCTGGCAGCATCAAAAGAAAGTCTAAGCACCTGTGTTAACTGATGTGCTATTTAAAAAGCATTATAACCATTATCTCAAATCAATAATCACAATAAAGATGTTGTATTGTTTAAAATGTATCTATGTCTATATACACACAGTTACAGATGTAACTTGGTCTTTTTAAATATTTTGATTTGTCACTTTTTCCATCACGGATGTACATGTGTGCACAGTTGAGCATTTACAGTGCGAGCATGGTCGTCGATGGATTTAGCTATGGAGCCTGTGTGCATGGGTGGTGATGTAAAATCCCATCCAGTTTAACAGTGTGATGCGTTTTAATAGTTTTTGGACAAAAATGTTGCTCTTTGTTACACAGGAACAAGATAAATCAGGTTTTGGCTACACAGGTACTATTTGTTCACAGGATCGATTCATAGTTGTTTATTTGTTGGGATTCGCTGACAGTAAGAAAAAACTCACTACGTCTTTTCTATTTCATCACTTTTTGATTACCAGCAGCTTATTCTTCTCCAGATTGCTGCTGTGAAAACCCTTTCATGAACTGGCTACGTGCTCAATCACTGGTATCATTCAAAGATATAAAACTGAACTATGCAAATTTATTTTTATCAAAATGTTATTGATTTCTGCTTTAAAATAATATGTAATGTAATCCGCAGGCCTGATTTGACTGCTGGAGCAACCACTAACTCTGATTTATGAGAGGCTCAGTCAGCTCCATTCCACACATCTTTCTTGCATCTCTTCACCTCCTTTAACTTAATCTCACCCACCTCCGTCCACCTCTTCTCTCCTCCTTCCTCTCCTCCTTGCTTCCTGGCTCTCCAGAGAGGAGGTCACATGCTGCAGACCTGCTCGGTGCCATCTGGCTGACTTCCTGTCATCCTTACCCCAGGAGGGAGTGGCTCTGCAGGGTATGTGACTGGAGAACTCCCCCCCCACACATCACCTTCACCCCTCCTTCCTCCTCCAGGCCACTGTACATCTGAGCAGAGAGGGTGAGAAAAGCACACAAGGAGAAAAGCAGAAAGAACAGAACAGGGTGTGAGAGTAGCAGACAAAAAAGGAAGAGAGGAGGACAGAAAATACAACAAGCAGAGAAAAATTTGAAAATCCTGCAAGCAGCCAATGCACTCATCCAGCTGTATTTATAAACCATGTAGTTTGGAAAGAAAGAAGAGTCCAGTGCCATGATAATGGCAAATAAAATTTCACTACAACTAAAAAGCTGAGGGGCAGCTTTTATATTATTATACAGTGTATCCTTGAAAAATCTAACTGAGCAGAAAGAGCAGAACCCAGCCTTTTCTGTTAATCAGAGAGGATCATGCAGGTTCACATATTTAGATACTTTTCTAGGTTTTTATAAACCCTAAAAATTGTGAAACATCACTGTGCTAGCCCACTTTGTTTCACAACTTCTCACCGTCGGCTCACACATCTCTGTCTAACACAAGAACATTAGAATTGGTTAAAGCGCATACAAGCCAGATTAATCTTAATGTCCCACCCATGGTCTTGCATATTCATATAAATATAACATGACTGCGGCTCACATCTGAATTTATTGGTTTTCCTCCTCTCCAAATTAGGGGGCCTCCAATTGATGAATATTTTAGCACATGTGCACTCTGCGGGACATTTATCATCAGGGTTGCTATTATAAACAGAATAAATGAGCAGTCAGTGTAGGCTGCTGCTACAGCGTGCTGAACGCAGACACACCGCTCTATGCTCTTGCTTTAGTCTTCCTCCACAACTGCAGCTGTGTCTTAATTCTGCAAAGTGGCTTCCTCTTTGGCATCTCCTTCACATGTTAAATGACATCTCCCAGTACATATGGATGAGAGTAACTTAATGCAGTATACTGCTGGTTAGCCCATAAGTGGTGACCATAGAGATTGCTGTGAAAGGTCTTGCACCTAAACTGTAACACCTAAAGCAGAAAACTGCAGTCAAGACAACCTTAGTTGAATCTATGTTAAGTGAAGCCCTTAGGGGGTCGAGACAGAGGTTAATTGGATATACTAAAATTATGTTATTTCATTACAGACATTAAGATTTGGAGGTTAGCCTAATAAAAAAGATGAAAATTTTAAAATAAAGGTACTGCTTAACTCTGATTCTTTTTCCCCATCCTTGTTGCTAAGCTAATCGTTGTCCTCTCTAGAGATCATCTGTCAGTCAGACAGTTTGAACGGCACTATTGATGTCTTTCTCATTGGATATGATGATGAAAAATGAGATTCCTAAAACGGTCAAAACGTGGGTAGAGCAGGAAATATTAAGGTTTTCCTGAATATCTGCAGATCAAGAATTCAGCTGTGACAAACCAAGCTCTTATTTTATAATTCTGGCATCTACTATCTTAAAAAAGGTGTATTGGGTTCCCTGTTCCTGATGGTACATTGATAACAACTGGGATCTGAAAACAAGTTCAGTAAATGTTTGAATTACTAAGAATCCTGAAATCATATCAGTCACACTGGCCAACAAAAAAACAAAACAGTAAGCCACATGAAAACGAGACAACCATCCTCCTTTGATTAGTTCTTCTCCTCTTCATCACAACCATCCACTGCTGCTTGAGCACTTTAGCACTTCTGTTTTGCCCCCATGTGACCCAAAAGGCTGCTGGGATTGCTTCAGATATAATCCAAACCACCTTAGGCTGCGTCTAACCACAGTTGAAGCTGACTGATCTGACACCACAGAACCAGGCATTGTTTCAAATACTTTCATTCACAGTCCCAGACGTTGGCAGACACTGTGAAATGGGTGAAATCCCAGCTTGGTGAAGCTGGCACAGAAACCCAGCATCTTGGATCCCTTCCACTTCAGAGAGCTCTGCCACATGCTAACTGTCATCCATGAGACACTGCTAGCCCAAAGGGAGGTCTGGCAGAATTGGTGGGTAGTGGGGGAGGATGGGGGTGGTGTAAACATCGGGATATACTCTTCACATATACAAACATGGAAGACACTGTGGGCTCCTCAGAGATACAGCACCAGAGGCCATCAGAGGTGATTATTATTTATGCACAGACTATTCTGAGCAGAGCTTCATATACTCCAGCTTGTCTCACCTCACCCCCCCCCCCCCCACCACACACACAAATGTTTCCTTTTCCTTATTGCTGTCTATGCCTGGTAGATCCCCTGACATATTCACGCCTCCTTCATAAACACCTGCAGCTGCTTGGGCAATTAGCTCTTTACTTTCTACTATAATACCCAATCCTCAGAAATCTCCACAATTATTTCCTTAATTGCTTCTAAACAACCAAGGCATAACCAATAAATAGAAGAAAGTGGTAGGTAGTTAGGTGAAGAGGCAGGCTTCTGGGAAAGAATCAAGCTAGTTTAGTTTGGCTAACGTGTTCCTCCTCTCTCTTCCCTATGCAGCCTCAGGCAGTTGTTTGCTGCTGTGACATGGCTTGGAAAGGCCTGCAAGAGGAGCAAGGAAAGAATGGGTAAAAACTCAAGTCAGTGGAGGCCTGATGCCTCATATTCAAATTGAAAGTGACACATCCATGCCCTTTATTCTGTGGTCTAACTATCACCTCTGAGAAATGCTCACATTCAGTGTGACAGAGGGTGTTACGGTGACTTTTAGATGGGCAAGAGATGGTGCCCCCCGGGCACGAATTTGTGTGGCAGCATGATATGACACAGCTCGCTTCACAGAGCAATGGGGATACCCCCAAGATTAGCTGAATGCATTAAAGGGAGGCATGAAATGTAGCTAACTGTTGATTAAATCGCTGTTACAACCATACTGGCGGTTCCAGTTAACCTCCTTAACATTGACAACAGCTACACCACTAACATGACAATGGCCTACAGGCCTAAATGTACTGTTCAGTGTGTGTGGCCTCACAACAGACAGGGTTAGGAAAGGAGTAAACCATTTTATAAAGACGATCAAGTAAATGGCCCATTAATGAATTAGTCAAAAGACAGAAAGTTAAAAAATTGATAATTGCTTTCCATTTACGAAGCAAAAATGCAACTATTTTCTAGCTCTCCTTCTCAGTTGTGAGTAACTGCTGTTCTTCTCTGTTTTCTAATGCTATAATTTCAATAATTTCTTTAATGATGATCACGTTTATATGGACTTAGAGAATCTTAGACACTTGAATGTTTCTTTTCAGATTTCCTCCCTGCAACAACCACCCTTTGATTCACTAAGCATAAACGGGTCTGCCCAGAGGATGACATATGTAGCAGCTGCCCTCGACTTCTATGCCTCCATCGTTAGCTGTGGCTGAATATCTGCTGATATTCTGATGAAAGAATAAGTACAGACTCTGACAACACGTCGTCTATTCATAACAGTTTCTGGCATTCAATCAAAGAAACACAGTTGATTGGTATATTGATAAAGCCAAATCTAGTACTGTCAAGCATAGTAATGCTCTGCATCTTGTGTGTCTGTGTGTTGTCTACTGCGGCAGCACAGCATCACAGTAAAGCATTGTCTACACACATTTCTCTGTATCCAGACTACACTGACTGTACTTACTGTAGCCCCCTTTCTTCCTCTCTCTCTCTCTCTCTCACACACACACACACACACACACACACGATACCAAGGAGGTATACAAGCACCATCTAGTGCTTTATTCTGGAAATTGCTCTGAATGTCAGAAATGTCTTGAAGAATTCCAAGTTTTTCATTCTTTTGAATTTATAATATATAAGTGATTTGACATTAAATTCTCACTGCACAAAGGTGGTAAATTAATTTGCATCACATAATGAAAGCAAAAAAAAAAAATCTAGATTAAACCCATAACAATCAGCAAATCTGCATAAATACAAAATGGCAAATTCACAATAACTGGTTAAAATCTTTGCTAGAATCTTTACCTGCACCTGCTGACTACTGTGACCTCTGACCTCTCTGGTGAAACACATTTGTGTGTTTCACAGACAGAGCACTGTGTGTACTCCTCCACCATCCTCAAAGGTTTGGATTTATTTCATAAATAGGACCGTGATGTTTCTTTTTTTTAAAGCAAATAATTAATTCTTGATCAAAGAATTCACACAACGTGTTCAGTGGAAACTCTGAATATTGTCCGTGTGAGCGCATGTGCACAAATAAACAACAGCAACATTGATCATGTAGCCCCTTTCCTGGGTATTCACAGATAAGAGGATGACAGTGGTAGAAACGTGGACTAGTTTCAACAACACAAGGACTTATCTGGATTCATCAACTCACATGTCACTAACCTGTTACCACTGAAGCAATTACTCATTCGACTATAACTACACAAGCAGAGCGCGAGATTTTGGATGTTCACTCAACAAAGTGCCAGAACAGTTCTAAGAAATATTACTGAGGTTTAGCCGAGTCCCAAACAAGTTTCAAAACTGGACTCGTCCAATTCTGAGTGAAGACAAAAATAGGAAATACAACATGTTGAGGTGGATTTTATGATATACAACACAATGTATGTGCCAACTTTTTCTAATTTGGGGTTGTAAAACTAATGTATAGGAAGTTTCTGAATCATCTGTATCTCTGAATTAAAATCTTTCATATTTAACATTAATTTGAAACACTGAATTTAAAAAAACAAAATACAAATGAAAGAAAAATGCCCATTCGTTTAGTCAAAGTAAGACCCAAGAGCAGCTAAACTCAAGATAAAGCCACCACAGGAAAAACATCTGACATGAGCATAAAAGGTCATCAAAATAGTCAGGAAACAGAAAACGTGTTCACATGATTCAGATCTTGAGGTCACATTGGACAAATGTGTTAGAAGTTTGCATTTATCCAGACTAAGATTTTGATACTTCCTATGTTCACTCCCTAAACATACTAAAACAACTGATAAGTAGGTGACCCATCAGCCACCTTGGCTCAAAAAAGCCTCGCTGACATCCACAGCTAAGTGCACTGGATTAATCCTTGACCTTTGATCTTAAGGTTCTACGGCATCTGACATTTGACTGTTAGCACTGAGAGTGTATCACTGTGGTTTAAAGTCTTACTCCACTGGAAAATGTGCTTTGCTTAGTGTTTACAAGGATGTTCGAGCTTCACTGTGCAGAATGATGGACTGTATATCTGACAGGTATCTAACACACTCAACCTGATGAACAGAAAATGCAAAGATTTTTAACAAGGTAGCTGAACTTTTTGTGGGGACAAAAATAATGAAGCAGACCATTATTCTAAGTATTTTATGTCTTCAATCTATATCTCAAGAAAGTATTTAAATGAAAAGGACCCTGAAGGTTGACTGTATTCTGCATGTTTGAATGACTGGCCAGTTTTATCTCAGGTCCCGTTATTTTCCTTTGGCTTTGATTTGTCTGCAGCATTTGAATATATAGAAAAAAGAAAACACACATCTGAATTTGTGGGGAACTTATTATTCCACTTACTCCACCACTGTTTCTGGTGTTTACAGTCCACCAATTTTTATCATGACATACACTGATAAATGTATTTTCACATGAACTCTATTAGAATTTGACAAACTTGACCTGCTGATATTTGATTGTTACTAAAGGCACAATACTGAGCTGACAAAGTGCAGTGAAGGCCGATCATCACCAGTCTGATATTCATAAAAGGCAACGGGTTGCAGACACAGCAGTACCCTGGTAACCTCAACCAGGCTTTGTGGCATTTTTGCCAAACACAGTGTAATTAGAATTGCACCTACAATGTTTGAGTCAAATAATAAACATCTGTGAAAATTTGTATGCATTTATTAATCCATACAAACAACCTTCATAACAAAGCTTCCACAAACAAACTTCAGGCCCAATGAAGCCTGATAACAATTACTGGCCAAACATATGGGTAGACTTGGTAGCATTAGGCAGTCTGCCATACTATTAACTGTAGACTACTGTTTGCAACCACACAAAACTAAGACAAGCTTGAAACTAACTTGGAATTGGAAAACTGTGATGGTAGGTGTAATAGTAATATTGTCACTAACTGACAATGTGATGATACATTTTATTTTTATGTTTACTACGGAAGTGTAGTCTGAAACACGTAGTACTCACCCTCTAAGTCAGTTTTGCTGTTGTTGTAGCACAATCAAGCGAACTCCAACAAAACCTCTATCGGCATCCGTAGGTCGCTGACGTCACGGTAAACATGGCTGCTTCCCCCTAGTGATCGAGTAAAAGGCAAAACACAATAGTGTTTGCGAAAGCACGAACAAGATGTGAATGTAACGCATCGATCGCACTTTTCGAAAGCGAGATCTTAGATTAAGCATCTGATGAAACAATGTTCAACAGAGGTTTCGCCATTTTTGCTGTTTCAGTGAATCATGTCAGAGCCGAGGACGCATGTTGCAGCCGCAGCCGGTGGCTCCTCTGAATTCACTGAGCTGTGGAGGAATGTTTCCAAACTTTGCCAACACTTATCACAAGACAAGAAAACAGGACAAGAGATGCTTGAAACAGCATCACCCAAATGTAAAGGTGAGGCTGAGACAATCTGGCAGCTGGCAATTATCAGCGCGGAACAAACGGATGGGTTGAGAATAATTGACCCTGTCTAATGAATCCGTTGAGTGACGGTCATTAGTGATGAAATCCAATATGTGATCATGAAAACCAACGTTAACTGATTTAAATTCAACATACATACGACTAACCTATGTCAGAATTCATGGTCATTCATAAAGAATTGATAGTTGTTCCACATGATTGTCATAATGATGACGAAAATAAGATAAATGGATGCTGTGGCATAAAGATGGGATGCTGTTTTGGAATTTAGTCTAACTGACAATGTTATAAATCCTATTAAATGTTGTAATCTTTGTTGGCATCGTATGTGCATTGTTAGCTAGCTGATAAAAGTTTAGCCTTGAATTTTGGATTGTTTTTCTCCTACATTCCTGACAACGTGAAAAGCCTCAAAAACAGAAAGGCCAAGCTCTAGTTTGCAAAAACATACAAAAAAAAAAAAAAACAAGTAGAGTTGTGTAATAAAGTTCTATGGACTGAAACGTGGCATGTCAGTGTAGTATTTATTATGTTATTTAAACTGTATATGCTGAAGAACAAAAATGTGTAACTGTCCAAATAACTACGGTATGGACTATAAAATAAGTCAAATGCACTTAGATAATTGTAAACACAGCAAATTATCTGTAGATGTCTTTATTTGGGTGATATGTCACTCTTGTCACCGGTGTCATTTGCACAGATTTGCTAAATCCTAAGCACATAGGCTGCACCAGGTATCCTGGCCTGAATAATGGGGAATCTCCAGGCGATGCGGAAGTGTCACAAGATATTTTCTGGGATGCCACATCTCCTACTCAAGATAACACAGGTAAGACCTGAAGATGACAGTTCACGGACATTTCCCATCCAGTGTGACAGAGTAAGAATAGGATCCACTTCTCTAATCCAGGTGCTCAAGGCTTGTAGAGACTTACTCAAGATGATTTGAAATAAACACTTTACTGTGTTGTGGTGTTAATTAAAATTAACACCACAACACAGTCAAGTGTGCACAAACTGAAGGCTTATGAATACTGTTTGAAGCCACTGTATACTGACATTACAAATTACACATGTATCAATGTAATTTAGATTGTTTTTAGTGTTGGTAGTAATATAACAATTATTTCTTATCTGTTTACAGGGTCACGGGCCAACAACACCAGAGTAATGGAAATATCAGATATTGTCAACCGCATTGCTCCAAAGGTCAGTTGTTTCTTCAGCATTTGACAAATCAGTATGTTCAAATGTGATGCTGAAAATTAGCCCCTTGTTGTAACTCTAGGCAAGAAGTAGTTTGGATGCATAGTTCTGTGTGCTGTATTGTTTTTTTTTGGCTTTGAAACTTTATGTCTGTATCATATATAGGATGCCAAACCAAAAGGGACCGATTCCCCTATGCTGCAGTGGATAGGTGATGGTGCTGTCTCTAATACGCCAGAGATTCCAAAGATAAGAGTCAAGAAGAAGCACTCTCGGTACTTCATATATTGACCCAGAAATCTCCTGACTGAGGATCTGTGGTTTTATTTCCTATATTACCAAACACTATATGCAAACATTAGGTCATTTTTACCTGTAGCACTTGATTTTTTTTATTAGTATTAGTAGTAGTTTTCCTGTCTTAATTGGTTTGTTGATTATTTCCCTCGTCTGTTTTTCCTCTCCACAGACAGAGCAGTGTGGAGGACCTCAGGAAACTGGCCAGGCAGTTTGATGAGAACATGCAGCAACACAAGGAGACTTCAGAGCAGCTTGCCACTACCAACAGCAACCTCAAAAAATGTGTGAACATTCCCAACACAAAACTGACAGAGATAGCATTCCATAGCAACGTGAAGGACCTAAAATGTCCACCCTCATCAGATCAGGTGGAGGCAGAGCTACATGATCTGTTTGACAGCTCCACTCAGATAGTCAACAGGAGGCTAAGCTCGAGCTCATCTGCATCAGCCTGTTCACAGGAATTAAAATACCAACCTGTGACCTCAACATCAGCTGAACCCCAACAATCACAGCTCAAGTATGCTGACAAGTCCAGCTCAGCTGCACATCCTTCTGAAGAAAGAGGATCTGATGGTTTTAGTGTGAACAACTGTGTTGACTTTGATGATGACTGGGAGAATGATGACCTGCTTAATGACTCTGTCCTGCTGGCGATGACCCACAGTCTTGACCAGCAACATGACACCAACCCTAAAACCAGCTTGCAGTCTAAGAGAAACACTACGACACCAACCCTAAAACCAGCTTGCAGTGTAACACTAAGAGAAACACTAGTCCGTTCACTTCTGTTTGCAATTCTTTTCCAAATACAAACTCCACACATCAGCCTTTAAATTTGCACCACAAACCAAGCAGCAGTGCACTCCAGGAACTGTGTCCCAAACCAAAGACTACCAACCGAAGCACTTTCAAGTTAGAGCCAAACCCCCACTTCCTGCCCAAAACAGCTGCCAAAGATGTTTCCAAGTCCAGCTTCACTGCTATACGGCCTAAATCACAGATGTATGACAGAAAATCTTCTACCATAAAGACAGTGTCTACTCCTCAGCCTGATAAGATCACTAATGATCAGAAGGGGGCTTGTGTATCTGCAGACTCTGGTAAAGACATTTCCGACAGCATATGGGATGATGGGGACGACGCGCTGCTCTACCAGGTATGTGACAGCGTGGAGAGGATCTCCAACAGTCAGCCACAGCAAGTGAGCCCCAGTGACTGCCAGCAAAAGCAAGATACTGCTGTAGACATACAGCGAAAAAACACTGCACCTCTGCCAATCAACACAACCTGGTCCATGAATGCCAGTGTCAGTGCTAAGAGACAGCCCCCACATGCTTTTGTACGTTCTAACTCATTACCAGGTGCTAGCTGTGACACTGTTAACTACCAAGGAAGGAACATTCCCATGAGAGATGGCATCAACAACTCACGGATGTCTCAGAGCTTCCCAGGAAGCTGTGGGGGCCTGGGCGCATTCAGCCAGTGTAGGGATTCCTCTGGGACTCTCCAGGATGGGGACATTAATCTGGACATGAAGCAGAATTCCCAGCACAAAACATTCAAACGGAATGTGTCAGATTCAGCAGCTGTAAGCTGCAAAGGTAAGTTCGGAGAAGATATTGTAAATTGTAGTTAGTTTGATAGTTTAATAATATCACAAAAATCACTGCACAGATCATTGTCTGAAAGTGGAGGAAACACATTTGACAGGTTACAGTCAATACAATATGTAATAACTGAAAGCATTTCCATCGAAAGGAAAATTGGTGCTTTTCTTGGTAAATCTTTGCGGTTTGTGTGTTTCCTTTTCTTTTCTCAGGGTTTTGTTATGAGGCTGGATATTGAAATGAAAACTCAAGTAGAACATATGTCACATGTTGTTCTCATACTCACTGACAGTTCGGTGCACGTGCACTTGAACATTTCTTCTCCAAAGCAAGTAAACGCTGCACAATAACTTTAATTTGTGGTGCTGTCAAGAGTCCAAACCTCAGGAAGCTTCATTGCCAATGAACTGCAGATTGTTTTTTTTTTGTTTTTTTCTGGACACAGGGGGATGTTTTTGTTTTGTTTTGTTTTGTTTTGTATTTTTGGTGTGGTCATGGTGGTAAACGTTTTCGCATTAACAAATTAAAACCCCATTGTTTGAGAACATATAGTCAGAATTCAAGCTCTGAATTGGGGGTTTCCCTTTTTGGGCAACAGTTTTAATTCTCGCTTTTCCAAGGAAAAACAGTGTTTTATTCATTTTTGTAACTTTCCTTCCTCATTTCTAGTTTTTGTCACCAGCCACATAACGGGGAAGTGCTCCACAGCTGAGATTGAGAGGAAGAAACAGGAAGCCCTGGCTAGGAGGCGACAGCGAATGCAGGATACCCCGAAACCATAGAGGAGCCGCACCCTGAGTGGAGAGACGTCTTCATTGATTTTCCTACATTTTGATTGTGAATGTCCACATTGTACAGTGTTATGCCCTCCTCTGTTGATACTATTTATTGTAACAACCATGCTGTGCACCTTTCAAACATAGTTAATCCAACAATATTCAGATAGAAATGTTGATGGCCTCTATTTATGTAGTGCCTTTGTTTGTCATAAGGAATTTGACTCCAACCACTGTTACTTCACATCAATGGGACCGACTTACCCAGTGCCTCATTTATCCTTCATGATGTCTATACTTTGTGTGGTCACAAACAATTCTGAATACATTTGGGTGCTACAGTATACTTCATTGTTTGTACTTTTAGTTATCTGGTATCATTTGTCTATTTTTGCTGCTACCTGTCGGAACCAAAAGAAGGAATAAACATCTGGCAGAAAATGCTCTGATCCTACCTATTGTGAATGCACCTTAAAGCCCTTAGAATCCAGTGCTTCAGTGTTCCCTACTGTAACACTGGGGACTCGAGTCTAAATTGAAGCAGCTGAGGTATCCTGACTTTCAGTCCTTAGTATGACATCACCAGTGTTATTTGTCCCTTTAGACCCCTGGAATACAGCTGTTTTACAGACTGAGTAAAACTCATAAATCGAACTTCATGCGTGAAATCGGTGGAGTGTCTTTTAGCTGCAGTATTGGCTCTTCTTTAGAATCAAACAGCTGGTGAGGATTTAGAGTGTAGAGTGCGTCCTTACTACAGCTATTGGCTTCCATTGCTCTAACGCCTTTGTATTTCAGGGCCGTTGACAGGTCAACAAGATCTGATGGGCCCATTTCGCTAATACTCAAATCTGTTTTCAACAAGTTGCTGCCAGAAAAGGAAGACCATTGTGGAGGTGCACTAGCCTTATTGTGGAGCTTATTATTGTTATTAGACATGAGGGATTATTTTAATATGAGGGCTAATTTGTCCTCTGGCCCCTAATCACTCTGCTCACCTGCTGTGTGTGTAAGGGGAAGTACAATGTTGCTCTTTGTAATCCCAAGAGAATACCTCTGTGTTCCTCCCTCGAGCCCATCCCCAGCCACAACGTGCCTGTGAGCTCCCAGGTGTGTGCATGTGTGAGATCTGTGGTCTGCAGGTGTGTAATTTGTGTATTTATCCCATTCCATGCACGTAATAGGCCCCATCCTCCTCCTTAGCCTGCCTGTTTCCCCTCCCCACCTAGTCAGACTGTAAATCAGGTGGCAGGGCAATTTGGCAACAACATAAAGGTCCCTGGTTTTTATGACTATTATTATGGTTATGATGATGACTAGTATTTATTTCAACTATCTGATGAAACCCCTGACTAAGGCTAACAGGTGTCGAGCAGGTACAATATCACGCTCGCTGAAGGATCCCTGTAATGCCGCCATAGAGAGCAAAATACCGTCCACCAAACAGAAGAGCGGGCTGTTTCAGCACCCGCTCGTCACACCACGCATAGAGCA
Organism: Monopterus albus; assembly: GCF_001952655.1. Lineage (NCBI taxonomy): Eukaryota > Metazoa > Chordata > Actinopteri > Synbranchiformes > Synbranchidae > Monopterus > Monopterus albus. The sequence goes on along the minus strand of NW_018127932.1, from coordinate 2,765,925 downwards.
ATTTCTGATTATTGGATAGAGTGGTGTGCTACAGCGTCCTCTTTGTGGAGAGAGAATGATTTATGGCTGTTAGTCAAACATAAGGCAGTAATTGTTGAAGTGACGAAGTTTCCATGGCACCTGTTAAACTGTCTGTTCTTATGTGAATGTTTTCATATTTGGAAGAGGATAATCTGCAGCTTGAAACTGATGTGTGGAGACGTTAATGAAGTTGGGAAAGGCTCTCAGATGGTTTGCTAACAGTTCTGGGGGGGAGTGCATGATGGACAGATTTGTGTTGTGTCATCTGATATATTTGGGAAAGATTGTTTAAAACCAGAACAGTATGGAACAGTTTCTTAAACGTGTGAGACAGAAGCAGGCATCTCAGCAAGTATGATAAGTACACAGAAATGTGTACTTGTTGACCAATTTAAATGCGCACATTACTGCATTTTATAAAAACCATACTGTAATAATAGTCAAGTCACAAAAGACGACACAAGCTCACATTCAGTACGATGAAAAATAGTAGTTCAAGCTTTATGATACACTAGTCGATACATCTGTTCCTCATGTCCACATCTAACTCACTCAGTAATGATTATTAGGGGCCACATGGTGTGACAGCTTAGTGGCCTGTGTTATCTGCTGAGCCTGACCTTTGACCTCCCCGTTGATGTTAAACTGAACAAAATTCTCCTTCATCGATCAAAACACTACCTTTGTTGAAACACTTTTGTGTCACCGGTTTGGGACTCAGAGCCCTGCAATGATTAAGGATACACAGCAGAAAAAGAAGATTGATGAATGTTGAAGATGGATGAGGATGAATCCTCATTTCACAGGCTGGAAAACCGAGCAAGTTATGATCAATCCCTCAAAAACATCTGTGAAGGTGCCTTTTAGAAAGGCCCATAACATTCTTTTTTTTTTTTGATTAGGCTAGAGCCATTTGAAGTTTTTTGGGGGGTTTATTCAATATTGATGAGTTAAAATAGATTTTTAGAATGATAATAATAATGTGATCATTTAGTTAACCCTCATGTAAAATTAATGTTTTCCTTTGCAGGGGTCTCTGACAATGAGGCTGCTCCTGATTTGTCATGATTCATGCAGATACTGTACATACAGCACACTTTTCTCATTTAAAGCTGTTTCAGAAAGAAAATCTAGCTTGAAAGTACAGATTGCTATTATGGAAAAATGCTGTGCAAGCATCTAGTTTTATGACACTCCTTAAAATCCTGTAAATTTGGCAGTCTCGAAATACTATATCATTTTAGGAAACTGGAAGACTAGCATTTATTGTGTCCCCCCTTCTTCCTTGTCTTCTTTCGGCACTTATCTCAGCAAGGGGCTGAAGTGGCGGAAGTGAGTAATGAGACCTGGAGGCATATCAGTGTGCTGGATTACCGATACATTTGCAGTAGATTCCTATGAGCCAAAACTTTGCAAGGATATCCACTGTTTCACAAACAGACTCCAGGAACAGCGAACATAAATTAAACATCTTTAGAAATACAACCCGAGGTAGCTATTGCCTCTTGAAACCAAGTGCAGAGCAGTCCAGTGGAGATAACATCTCTAAACGGTTTCCCATGCTGCGAGACCATGCTGCAGAGAGGCTAAACACTGTTTTCATAGCTCCCAGATTACCTCCCAGTGTATGACTAATACATGTCACATACTGTATACATCAGCTTCTTTTTTCCACTCTTTGTTACTCTCAAACTTTGGCTATCGCTCTATCATCTGTTTGTATATCTGTGTGCCTCCCCATGTCTGTCTCACACACACACAGAAGAGGAGGTGTGCGGCACTGTGGCAGAAGCCTGTCAACAGCGTAAATGACCTGTGAAGAGTTTCACGGTGCATGTCATTAGGCAGCTTTAGATTTGTTTCAACAGCGCTTTATCTTAGGGCTCCATTCATGGGCCCCAAGGTATGACTTCTCTCCCCACTGGGGGTGGGGGGAGTCGAGGCGGGACTTTGCAAATTCCTCTACTTCCTCCATGGAGGACAGTGATGGAAAGCCCATGAGCGTGATGGGGCAGCGCTCAAGAGTTCAGAGTGTCATTGTTTAGATCGATTGTTTAGACACACTTGTGCACATTTCATTTCTTTGGAGCAATTTTCCTCATCATCTAACTGTTATTGTCTTTTATGTATTGGTTCTGCTATTCAAACTGGATTTTTAGAAACTTCACATAAAGACGTTTGACTCAGGATTGTAAAGCTGGATTCCCATTTTCAACTGTAGGTGAAAGTCATCGGTTTTTAAGTTAAAACATGTCTGTATTTAAACATGATGCACAGAGCTTTACAGTGATGAATGGCATTAAGAATAGTATAAACTGCATATGTCCAACTTCGGTGATTCAGTGTTTGTGTGTGATCTATTTCACCCATCTGAGGCAAACACTGCATTTATGTTGTTTCACTGATACTTCTGTACAAATAATTTACAACTAGTAATCAGTAAAACTTCTCTTCTAGGAAAATATGTCATATAAAGGTCAAAGTCACCCAGACGAAATAGTGATAAGGAGTAAGGAGATGTCTACCCTAGTCTTGTTTATATAGTGTAACTCATTGCTTTGGAATGGAAGGAGTAACAGAAAAACACACCTGAAGGTGAAGGATTTATTAGCCCACTGAAAGCTCTGCACTCACCTCAACTTTCTTGAGTTCCATACTCTGATCAAGCCTGGATTTGAACTGTTTTAAAAACTGTCTCGATCCAAATTGATTGATACACCAGCATCACCATGCTTTATTAAGCAAGCTGGTAAGGGTCTGCAGACCTAACCGTATTTTAAGAAGCGAGACTCTCCTGCACACAGCCAACAAAGACCCCTGTTGCCACATTCCTCCAGCCTACATCTGCCAACACCCTTGAGCTACAATGGCTTTGGCCCTTTTTTCCCCAGCCCATAGTAGTCAGCGTGGTCTGTAATGGTGTGTTGACAGGTTTAGGCTGAGGTAATTTTGTTGCTGGGTATTACAGTGAGGTGCCAAACCTTCCCCCAAGGGAAAAGAATCAGCAGATGCAGGGAAGCTAGCTATAGCTTTCTAATATGCACTTTGTTATTGGCTGATTGTTATTATAAAAATCTGGGGAGAAACAGGCTGCAAATCATTTTCATAAGGCTTTCACATAATGACTGTGCATATTCAAGAACATGGAGGTAAGTGCAGGGTTGGTTGTTGCTGTGTTGTACTCTAAGAGACTGAATATGCTAGTGGGGTGCTAAAATGTCAAGTGGAGCTAGCGTCTGTGAGTTGTGTGTTCCTAACTTAAAATGAATCCCGCTGAGCAGAGACACATTTCATTATTTGAAGCATGACGGCATAAAGAGAGGCCAGCTGAGTGGAACTCCAGCTGCTGAACTAAAACACACATACACAGGCACACATGCACATGCGGACACACACAGAAGCAATGTAGAAACACACCGTGGAAAATGCAAGAGAAAGCAAAACTGTTGAGGCCAAGGGTTCCCGTAGCAATGTGCAAAGCAGATCAACCGTACACACACAAAATACACAAGCACCTGCCAGTTGACCATCTCCCGTGGGATGCAGGTCGCAGGGTTCCACAGTGACCCAAGGCCATACAACCAACACACACACTCTGTGACCTTTCCAGGGTCATGCTGGGTCCTGGCTGTGCCTGATGGTGAGTAGCTAATGATGGCCAGTCTTAATAGTGTTAGATCATCTGGGTCGCATTTAAGAGTGGTGGCAAGTGGAGGAAGGGGTCACATTACACAGCATTCAGTCTGGACATGTTTTGTGTTTGTGAAGTTTTTAACCAAAATGACTGTAGAAACAATTGCTACATAGTGATGTAGCATGACAGTCTGTTCGTTCTTATTGTTTATGTCTTTCAAAACAAAACTATTGTTGCTGAACAAATCCTTTCCTGTATGCTCTGAGATGTTTCACAGCAACACTCTACCAGGAACCACATGTTTCAAACAGCACAGCTGGAGCAAAATACATGTAGCCATCTGTTTAAAAGAAAATAGTGTCGAGCTTTTTACAGCCTGCATTTGCAGCCACAAAAAACACACATACACACAACCTGCCCTTTACCTCCAGTCCCAACCTAATCCTAATTCCAATACTGACTCTAAGAATCACATCTGACCTTTATGTAGCCCCTTACAGGCAGAATATTTACCTCGGAGATCTTCATCATGTTTCGACACTTCTGAGGTTATTTGCTCTTTTTAATTTAAGAATGTATGCAAACAAAAATCCCTATTTATGGCAAGAGGTTGGTCCGGGTTCAGAGCTCAGTGTTGACTAGAACTGTCAATAATTCAATTTCCTGGCTCTGATAGAAGAGGTGGAAAGAGGCTCATATGGAGAAAAGATCCACAGCCCTCTCACACAGTTATAAGACTATAATTCTTTGTTATGTTCACTAATATACAGCCTTCTTCTAACCCACAAACACACTATAGGCCAAGTAGGAAGCAAAAACAAAGGAATGCCAGCACATAGCAAAGCAAGGTTTGGAGCACAAACCTCTCCTTAAAGGCAAATTGGGAGTCCCCAGTCAAATTACTCGAGCTGTTTCTAAATGCAAATATGTGTTATCAAATCAACACAGCAACTAAAGATGCAAATGGAGAGATGTGTGCTGCTCATTTAGCATCTGTGGGGAGGAGAAGAAATGAAACATTTCCATCAAGACTTTACCTCATGTTTTCTCCACTGAGAGCGAAACAGATTTGTATGTTTTTGTTTGAAGATTTGCTTTTGAAAGTCTTCACAAGAAATCGGGGCCCTCCCGGCAGTACGTGAATTCACCAAGAGTTTAGTTTCTGAAACAGCCCCATTTTTGTTGTGTTAGCTAAACGCCAAGTTTGAAAGAATGTAAAGAGAGGTTGGAAACGGGGGAGACATCTGAGCCAAAATGGAGGGTTCATCCCTGCAGCAAATGTGCACTCTGCCCCAGAGTGGAAGTTTATCAAAAGTCCAGGGTGAGTTAGCCTCAGACTTTGCATTTGGCAGTTGCTGAACAAAGTTATCATTCCCTAGCAAACAATGTTCCTTTGTAAATGTGAACTGTTTCTTTTTATGCATAAGGGAGTGATGCTTGATTTATGAACAGTTTCACTTAATCTGGGTCAAGAGACATTATACGTATGGCAAAATACCATTCACTGTAATGGGTTGCTACAGTACTTCAGCATCATAAAATACAAAGTGTCAAAAGTGAGAGTATTGATTTAGTACTGGTTATACTGGTGTCACTGGGTTATTTTGGAGGCATTTCTCCTTCAGCAGATTGCCTAGTGTGGGGGTGATGGGGATGCCAGCAGTGTGTGAACTAAAACCAAACAGAAGTTATGAATCACAGTGTGACCCAACAGCACTCCTCATGACAAGTCAAGACTATTTATGCACTTCAAAGGGATAATTCATGAGATTTGCATTTATTTCTGTATTTATTTTGGCTACATCTTTGCTGCTAATCATCATGTTACTGCAGTGGACATCTTGTCCTTGAATTAACGCATAGGACGTGTTTATACAGACAGGTGACAAATTAAAGGCAAAACCTGAAAACATTTGTCTTTGTCAATACATGCTGCTCACTTTTATTGTTTACAGCAAACAAACAAATTTTCCTGATGACAATCTCACGTGCATCCTTTTGTGTGCACCACAGGAGGAATGACCACAGACTATTTTTGGTGCATTGAATACAAAGGCTTTCATGAATTGGATATTCTGTATGTTAAGTAAAACTACAATGTTCATCTGAAAACGTTTTACTACTTTTATCTAATCTTTGCAGAGAGGGACGGACATAAAAGCAAATCAAAACTATGACCAGTGGAGGATGGCAGCAACACATAGCAAGTACATCACGAGGTTCAAGAAAGTGAGCTACTGTACAATAAGCTTTTTATTATTTTGTTTACATTTTTGTTTTATGTTTTGTTATTTTGTGATCCAATTCATGCTTGTCTAAATGCATCACCCCCCACAACATGAGACCAACTCATCCCAGTGTTGATTCTGTCTGTCAGCTGTGTCGCCTGTCCTGTGTCACAGATGCCACCCTGACATATAAGGCCTGTTTACATACCACAAACTGCCATACACGCCGTCACCCAACCGCTCACACACAACCCGCTGTAAAGGTTACCGTGCTGGGATTTTAATCTACATGTGAAATGTGCTCTCCTACGCCTCTTCTTCTGTCAAGTCAGCAATCTGTCTATTGCCTTGTGATTCAGAGAGCTTCACTTTATTGATTGAATGGGTTTTAGTTTGCAACACACACACTGGACAACATCCATCCATCCACGTACACACACACTGGTGACTTTGTTGCAAATAGAGGGAGGGAGAGAGATGAGTGTCAGGCCTAGCGTGATGGGCGAACATCAATCACTGCTTGTCAGCCTCGCCTTTTTTCTCCCCCCAACCCTCCCACCTCCTCTCACTTTTCTTCCACTTCACTGATCAGCCTTTGTTTTGAATGGTAGTGTGTGTTTGTGCGTGTGTGTAGAATGCAGTTCAACCACATGGACAAGACGCGGGCTGTTGGCAGTTGTTATCGTTCTCAGCTGCCGATTAAGTCTCATGTCGTTTACTCTGGTACCTCCAGGTCATGACAAACGCCATGCATTGTAATAAGTTTTACATGTGAGAAGCATTAGGGATCTGTTGTCCACTGTGTGTGTGCCTGCATGAGTGAGTGCATTAAGGTTTGTGTGTGCATGTGTAGAAGTGGCTTGTCACGGTGTTTAGATCATTTACAATATGTTTGTGAGGGTATATCAAGAAACCACAAAGGGTATCAAAGGTGTTTAAAAGACTATACAATGCAATATAAACACAAGTAGCTAAATGAGGATTTTACATGCCATCAAACAGTCCACAGAGAATCACCTACTCACTAGCCCACCTTTACAGTCTTAGGTTTATATTCATGCAGTGGCAAAGTTTTCTATCTGGCACAGCAATGATCACTAGCTAGATCAGGTCACGCTAAGAGAAAAGACTTTTGTAGAAGAGGCAGCACGCTAAATCAAATTACAAATTGGTGACAATGAAGTCAGGGGACTGTGGTGTAGTTCATTTATAGCCTAACAATAGCTTTTTACTTCTGGTGATCACATTTGGGTTTCAAAAATAATAAAAGTGGTGTTTGCTTGTGATTATTATGTTGCTGAAAACTGTGTAAGTATCATAAACTGTTATCACCGGGCCTATTTTCTGCAATAATCAAAAAGCCTATGAAAAAAAATCCCATTAGTGTTTTGCTCATTAAGGGAACCAGGGTGAGGCTAATCTATGGGCTGGCCTACAACAAAACACCATCCCTAAGCCGCTCTATTAATTTCTGAAATTGAATAAATAGGGAAACATCCTGAGGCTGAAATTCAGTTATGTTACTGCACTATCAAATCTCATGTGTTTTTAAATACATACACAGCTCAATAATAGATGAAAAAAAAACATTCAACTCAAACCAATTTTATTGTATAGCACCAAACAGTGGTCATCTCGGGACACTTTACAAAGTAAGGTCGACACCGTACTATTATTATTTTAGAGGAAAAACCCAACACCAAGTGCTTGCTCATTGGGGACAGAGGGGAGGAAAAACTTACTTTAAAGAAAGAAACCTCCGATCTCGTTGGGCGGCTTTCTGCCTCGACAGGTTGGGGCGAGTGGATAAAGGAGAGAGAAAAGAAATGATGAAAAACATAATGAGACTGCGCAGTGTGTCTGTGTTAAAATGTACAGTACTGTCTTATAAGTGTACAATATGTCTGTCTGTGGTTGTTTCTTTCCATTTGTCTGTCTCTGTGTCTATCTGACTTCATGTGTGCCTCATATTTAAGATTTCAGACATCCGGAACAAATAGACTTTCCAAAGACTTGAGCTCAGAATATAATGATTTATGAATTGGCCTGGGACAAGTGCTGTGCCTGTTTGTCAGGGAAACATATATTTCTTGTTTTCCTGCTTTTTTTTTTTAAAGAAAAATATATATGGCCCTCCACCAATCACCGGGAGCGTGTTTTCTTCATGTTGTGCCAAAAACTACAGCATGCTTCTCTGTCTCTGTTGGCCGTTCCGACTCTATTTGTTATTATGCTTTGTGTTGTGTAGAGAAAGCCCCTGTGTGTCTTATTTCTAATGGGTGCCAGGGGCTGGGGGAGATATGTTTTCAATTACCACTTGGTAGAATGACTGATGGTAAGACAATCAAGCACAGAACTGCAGCTCAGTGTGTGTTCATTCATGTGTGACTATGTTTGTATGTATGCAAACAGTTTTGTGCATGTTTGTGTACATTCCTGCATCTGTGTTTTATGTGATTTGTGCCCTGATTTTTACCATCATCTGATTTCCTTCAGCATTGTTGGGTCAGCAAGGAAACTCACACTATAACAGAAATAATGCAATTTTTTTCTGCCAAAAGACAAAACAAGAGAAAAGACCATTTTTATCTATTAAATTTACAAAATATCATCTGTGACCCCTCCCCCCAAATCATTTGCAGCTCTTTGGTTTTGTTCTAAAATCCCCACAGAAACCAAAATCAGACCAAAACCCGATGAAGGATATGGAACCAAAACCAAAACAAATCTGCTGTCATGATAAATTACTGTACTGGTGGTTTAATACTGAGAGCTTGTCTTAACAAAACCTGGCCTGGAGGCACACAGTTCCAAAGCTCGCCTTGATGATTTGACTTGAACTGAACAATATAAAATGGCAACTCTTGTTTAACATGAACTGGCTCCACCGTTACATCCACCGATTCTTAAAGAAATATTATCTGTGTGTAATAAATAATGCGACTCTCATGAGATTTTTGCACAGTATATCAAGCACATTTTCTTGTCCATCCTATATGTCCCTCGTTAATAGATGTGAAAAGTGGTCCTTCTGTCCCTGTTTCCTGCTGCGTTATAGACCCTGAGTCTGCTGCTGATGTTCGTGACACAGATGGAGCTTATGAATGATTAATCACAGGTGATGTAGTTCACTGCCAATCAGTCACAGATTAAAGGTGTGTAATATGTGAATAATGAATAGTCTTTATGCCGATGTCTTTTTGGCTGTAGCCGTGTAAAAAAACTAAATTATGGCACTGGTGGAATTTCAGCTGGTTTTTGTACAGTATGTTACTTTTCTGTGTTTTTGTTTAATTAGGATTAGAATTGTCTACTCTTTGACTTAGGTTTAAGACAAAGCACAAGCTCACATAACCACGCAGCATGACTAAAATGTGACTCTGTCTTTTTGGGTCACAGCTCAGTGTCTCTGTAGGTGCTCACCATTAATTTAAAAAAAATCATCAAATGAATAGAATGTATTTGACATAGGCAAAATGCAAACAAATATTACATGTCACCAACAAGTTATAGAATCAAACCATCTATGGTTTACATTTTTCATCCACCGATCCTGTTGTTTTTCCTCTGGAACTACAATAGTGACCTCTAGTGTGGCTGCTTCTCTGAAGACCTGTAAGGCTCATTCTGTAGCAACACAAGCCAATGGCACAGTGAAGGTTACTGTACATGTACCTCAGTGGGGGGAAATTCATTTCACTCTTCTGCTAAACATATTGCCTTGTTTGAGTGGTGGCAGAGCAACATGTTAAACCCAAGATTGTTTTATTCAGCTTACAAAACCAGACAGGTAGAGTTAACACAGGGAACAAATACCAGGAGGTTTAAACAATGTTTGAAGTTGTTTTGTTGTTGTTGTTTTACAGCACAGTGACTGAAAAGTTACCAGACTTCAACTGCCTTTGTGCCATATGTTATTTGGTACTTCTGGAAGGTTATTCACTGAAAGTACAACAGAGCAAAAAATAGTAATAATACGGTAAGATTCTTGGAATGTGAACACAGTCAATCACAAACTAGTGATGTTTTTCATCTCACAAAAGAGGAGAGGAGAATCCTGCATCTCTGAGCCAGTGTGGAAAACTGAATGACATTTTATCTCTTATAAAATATCATCTGGCAAGGCACACAGACAGACACGCACATTCTGCTTTACCCTGCAGTCTGCAAGATAAAACTGGTATATCATCTCAAAAGTATAATCAGCAGTATTCAGAGCTAGAACTGTCTTGCAAACTGAATTTCATTCAAGGCAAGTAAGAGCATCACATTAAATCATAAATTGTGTGGCCTGGTACACATACACACATGCATACATATATACATACCGCAGGCACCAGCACACAGTCGGTATATGCAGACACACTAACAACACCCTTGTGACAAAAAACTCCCCACCACAACAAATGCCAACAACCCCAAATCTAAAAAATTCCTCTCTCTCTCAGACACACACACACACACACACACACACACACACTTGTTCTCCACCATCTAGGCTCTTTAGCCTCAGGCTCTCCACAATGAAATTTTCATGCAGCCATATGGAGGAGTATTGGTGATAGAGATTTACTGTCAGGGCTAGATGTCCCGATGGAGAAAACAAGGAAGCCTGAGCATATTGGCTCCTGTAAATCAGCAGGAGAGTAGAGGAGTATCTCCACAGATCTTCTGGATCTCACCATTGCCACTACCAATGATAGAAGCCTTACAGGTAAAAGAATTCTCAGCATGCATATCTATGTTGTGCATGCATGTGCACTCATGTCAATATAATGTACATGTATGTCATTTGTGTCAAAGTTCAGCTAAGGAGGTACAGAAGCAAAACAGTGCAGGTGTTGACCCCTATTCTTTGTCTTGTGTTGTGAAGGAAACAGTGGAAATGGAGTCTTTAAATTGACCATGAATTTTAGAAAAACAACCCACTGTGAGAGGAAAGGTCACTATTATTGCAAGACAAAGACCGCTGACTGATACCATGTTTGCGGTGCTGCAATGCCTTCTTTGTGAATGTGTGTGTGTGTGTATTTTGTATAGCAGGCATAACTTGTTCTGTGCAGTAACATTAATTAGCACTGAGTGACAGAGGAGGAAGAAGCAAGAGGACAAATACAGCTTGTTGGCACTGTCAGATCCCTGTCAGTGTCGCCCAAGTTTCATTTAAAGGAATATTTTTAAGATATATGCATGTCTGTGAGGTGCAGTGTGGAGCTGGAGCAGGAGCAGGGAGGTGATTAACTTAGCATAAACACTGGGAGCAGGGGGAACAACTAGCCTGGCTCTGTCCAAACAAGCACCTATAAATCTCACTGACATGTTACAGTATCTTTCATTACTTTATCTAAAAAAAAAAGTCAAGATTAACTGCAATTTAGATTTAAAAAGTCACAGTTACACAAAAGTCTATATAATAAAACCAAATATAGGTTCCCTGATAGACTAGTGGTTAGGACGCAGCGCTCTTGCCACTGTGGCCTGGGTTCGACTCAGGGCTGTGTCAGGAAGGGCATCTGGTGTAAACTCATGCCAAATGTCAACATGTGAATTGTCAGTGTGATGATTCGATGTGGTGACCCCTAACGGGGAAAAAAGCCAAAAGTGACATTCAATAAAATTTAATACAGTGACAAGAAACACCAAGCAATGCAATAAGGTGAGTGGAAGAAAAGTAGGGTGGAGGTTATAGTCAAAGTGTGAACATTAAATTCATTATCTCGCATGGTAACCTGTCCTTGGTTGGTTGTTAAAATGACATCTTTACACAGCATGTTATATTTTATAGTATAGAATAAAATATTGTTTCAGGTAGGATTTTTCTCAACTGGCAACTAGGGCACACCCAATATACTGAGAAATAAATTATTTGTTGTGCTGTAAACACTGTTTTCACTGATAACATACACCATAAAATACAAACTTTGTTTTTAGAAAAACATTGTTGTGGTCTCAGAACCCTCTCCTTCCTCCCATGTTTGAGCCAAATGTTCCAAGATGGAGCAGTGAGCAGCACAAATGTGAACCAGATTTCCAGTGTTAAGGAGTGGGAATGCTGAGGGGGATTATGGCACATGGCTGTTCTTACTGATAGCCTCGTTAGCATTCATACATGCTAATGACTGGGTGTAGGATGATTAAGCAAAGACAAGTAAGCTGAGTGCTGACGCTCTAATGAGTCTGAGGGCTGAGAAGGGAGATTTAGAGGCTAGGCATTGTGTGGACTAAAGACGAAATGTATAGTGTCATGGCAAAGCCAGCAATCACACCTGCTGCTGTCATGAAAGTTAATAAAGAATTGTTGTAATGGTCTCAAATTTGGCCAAAATGCATCTGTTGCACTGTGCATTACATTTATCACTGCAGTGCTTGGGCTATAATTTTAAATAATATCTGACATAGATTGTTCAGTGTGAAATGGCACTAAACATATTAATTTTGTTGTACTTATGAACTAGAATCAGATTCAATTACAATCCTACTGATCCTGATCAGTACACAGGCTATGCTAATTCATAAATATAGAACTGACCTTTTTCGACCCTTTTACTAGATACAAATTATGCAAAACAAAACAAACAACAAAAACCCCTGAGACTGATCCAAGCCAGTTATGACAGGTGGCAGGTTTGGGTGCATAAACATAAATGAGTGAACATAAGGTCACATTTATTTTAATGCTGGCATTTTTTGACAACAATCAAACAATTGATGTGCAAATGTCATTATATAAGGTGTGTTGCATTACCTGTATGTCCAAATGTTAAAGTTGTTGCTTTACTGAACTTTGGAGTTCCTGTGGATGTGCATATGCTTAAGTACACATTAAAAATACAGAACACAGACACACACACACACTTTCTTAGACAGTATATCACTTCCTAACGTTTAGGAGGTGATGTTTAGGACACAAACAATGCCCAGATTTATTAATCCCATCTCTTCCTTGATAAAACCTTGTTTTGTCCAACACTAACAGTGAAGGGTTTCACTCTCACTCTGTGAATTGAACCTGAATCAGTGCCAGTGTCAGGACAGCACTGTAAACATCCAGGTCTCAGCTCAGTGCCTGCCAGTCCAGACCGCACAAGGCCCCCAGCCTCAACCCCGGCCAGCACATTCCCTTGCATAACTCAAAGACCACAACAATCCTGTCTTTGTCGGGCCAGTGATTGATGACACACAGAAATTTCATTCACGGCTGCCTTGTGTTTTGGGGTTACCATGACAACCAGGTGAAAACAGAACATATCGGGGGTATCGAGTTTCCCAACCTTGATCACTGGGGAGGAGGTAAGGAGAAAAAGGAGAAGCAACAACGGAGAGGTCGCTGTAGAAGTTAAACAAACAGCCATCACTGTTATCTTAGGAGATAAGTGCTGGGAATTATCTTGTTGATTGTTCACAAGTCCAGTTGATGCTTAGCTCACAATGAGATGTTCCACATGGGTGACGTAAAATGGAACATTTCCACCTCAGTTTTTTTTTTTTATAGTTTCTCTGAAGTCAATAGATGCCATAAAGTTTATAAGATCATATGTTTAAGGTCTAACAATTTGCTTTTGGATCATTTTTGGACAGTTTGCATCATTTTTATACAAGCAAGGCACACATGTGTGTTCATAGACTCAAGCACAATGAAATCCAGACACACATCACTTATATCCACACGAATAATGGCTCTCAGACAGATGAGCATACATGCACGTGCCATCTCCCATCCACACATGCACATACACTAACATTAAGGACACTCATTTAATGGATATAGCTAGAGTTGGTAAAGTGCACCATTAAGAGAGATGAGAACCTGAGTATAACAAAGCTCTGATGCAATATTCATGCCTTCTCATTCTGGGCTAATGCTGTTTTCCTCCATTCCAAAGCAATGGATTTGCACATAACATGTCACTAAAAGGAGTCTTAAAGTGTACGTGGAGGACATTTTATCACCTTATTCCACCGAGGGTAATTTGGAATTTGTTTGTTCATGTACCCATTGATAGACATGAACACATTAAACTAGAGAGGTCAGAGCTGTGGAGAGCAGGTTAACTGTTCAGTTGTCTTTCCCAAGGACATTTTGTCAGATATGGACACACTGGGACTCAAACATGCTGTAAAAAAATCATCTTTAACGCTTGCTGGTAGGTGTGGATTTACTTAAGCAATCAAAGCTAATATGACCAAATCAAAAAGTCATAGAGTTGAATAACTGTGGACAGCAAGCAAGCCTAATAGCCATTTTGTGTTTTTCATTCAAGTGCAATTTATACGTCAGTACAACAGTATGCCCATGATATGTGTTGTTCTAGGTGAATGCATGCAAATAAAAAAATCCAAACCCAAATCACTAACGGTGGTATAATACTTGATTTGCATAAACTCCACTGTTAGCTCAAAGACAAATGCACAGATTGACACCACAAAGCAATATTACTGAATCTAGCAGAGTAAATACACATGTCCAAGCTTTCATTTTGGAGGATGGCAACCAGAAACCCATTTTTCCACCCTCATACATCCTTTTCTGCAGCCCTTAACCATGCAACTATGTCACTGTAAACTTTCACTTCCAAATACCAAACAGGAATTATAATAACAATAACTCGATAATATTTGAGCCATTATCGTATTTCCTCAGACTGCATCTCACAGAAAAACCAAACCTTACACAGCTGCCAAACTCTCCTGTAACCTCATAGAAACAAAGACCTTTAGTGACATACTGTAGATTTGCAGATATATTTTTTCTGCCGTATAAATTAATATATGAAAATGCTGCATGTCCTCATCTATACTCCCATCTAGATATGAATTATTCACCTCAGCATGGCTACTCTTTAATGTACTGTGTCTGCCACTTTGGCTGACGCTCCTCCTCAGCTTCATGCATGGAGAGACATTAGGCCTCTCACTGTTAACACACCTACACACACATACACAAGTACGTACACTGCATGTGCACAGATAGACAAATTTCTGACATCTACAGGCACATAATAATGTTTATCTATATTTATTTAGCACAATAGAAATATATAAATACAGATCACATTCATACTCATAAGATCTGAATGCATGTCTTGAAATGCAGGCATTCAATAATCACACCCACACACATTCGTAAATAAATACCCACACATACACACACTCTACATGTTTGTCTCACTCTCTCTCAACTACACACACACAACCACGCATCCTGCAGACATACTCGCTAGGTACACACACACACACACAGAGAGAGAGAAACCAAATACTGTCCTCTTTATCTCCTGACTTGGAATCAGTGCCATGTTGACATCATCTCCACTCCCAGCAGTGTACACACTGTAACCTGTCATTCTAGAATCCCCAAGTGTCACTATTGACTTTGCTCTCAGTGTGAAAAACACTCCTTTGTTTGGAGTTAGTTGTTATCAGCTGTCTGTTTTGCTCCCAGATCACAGGCAGTGCAGAAGGAGAAGTGAGGAAGCGACCTCTGGCAGCCCAGACTGATGATGACAGCTTTACGGCCTCTGATTGGAATACAACCATCAATTATGGCACAGTGCACGTAAAAGTAGACAGCATCAAACTCGCTTGGTATCCCATCAAACTGCCAACCAGCCACACCATCAAACAGCTATACATAACAGCTCATGTGTGATTTCTGCTTTCATCTACAGTGGGAGTTCTGTGATCTTACGTTGTATCAGTGTTCTCCTTAAGTGCATGCAGACTGCACATTCATCATCCCTTATCTGAAGTACTGAAACAAAAAATCTCATTATTATGAGATGTGAGATGCACACCTACTTTTAAGAAGTACTGCTTATATTAAAGTCAAATTCTTAGATGATTATTACAAAAAATAAATAACAAAAACCATCTGCACCATCTAAATATGAAGCTACAGATACATTTCTTTGAAAACTCCCTTATAGAGTAAGAGGAAACTGTACAATAAAGCCTTTTTTACACTAGTATACTCACTGAACACTCAATATCCAAAAGTATTTTGAATAAACAGAACTATTAGGACTTCTCAGCTGCAGAGCCATTTAGACTGATATTATCATTTTATCCATACAGCCTTTACACAACAGTAGGAAAAAATCACCTCCTTAAAGTTTTCCTCCATTTTCAAAGAGGATAGAAACTTTTGAGAATCAGCCTAAAGTCAGTGCTTAACTTTCTTCTCATCTGCTGCAAGCCCAGCAAGCCTCTAGTTCCAATAGAACTGGCAGTGTGATACATTACACTACGTTCCCATTATGGCTACCTAGGGCTTTCCAACAGCTTGTACAGTCGGCAGCGAGTCTGTTCTCCCGTAGCGCTTGAAGGGCTGGGCACTGCTGCTAGCTAGCACCAGGTGTGAGGAGAAACTGGAGCTCCCTTTCCCCTTCCTGTTCTACCGCATGGGTCGTAGAGCCAGAATCGCTTTATTTTCATCAAATACAAATCCACAATGAGCTAAATGGGGCTTATTTACTTGCACCTGCATAGGTTATGAGAACAAAAACTTTTCTAGTCTGTCTCCCTGGCTTGTTTGCTTAAAACTTCAGCCATACATGGCCATTAAGGAAATAAATGAACTGGTGATACTCCAAAGAGAGCTGTGGTTTTGGTGATTGCATTCCTTGGTCTCCTATAATGCAGTGCTGATAGAAGAGGAAGTGAAACAGACAGTAGGTCATTTGGAACAACAGTACACATCATGTAGCCAAAATATGTTTAAATTTGTTTATTTCTCTGATCAAACAATTTGCATAACACATTTTAAGCTTGGACTTGAATCCATGGGGAAATCCATAAATACTTAACCCCACTGCATGAGCCCCACTGACTGTGTATTATGTGTATTAGTGCGTGTTGTGTAAGCTCTAAGTGTCAGTGAGAATTCCTGCACATTTATTATACTTGGCAATTAAGGCAGTTCTGGCTGTATCAGGAAAAGGGAGGGAGCCTGGAAAGGACACTAAAGGTTTCGGGTGAGAGGGGAACCATAGCCTCACTCCACAGCATCACCCCATCAACCATGCATGCAATCAACAGGGTCATAGCTCCACCGACTGTTTCCAGCCAGACCCATCCATCACAGGGAAACTGGATCTGCAGGGGCCTCCATTCTGGCTCTGCACTGACCAACCCACCCGCACAGAACAGTCCATCAGCAGCATGCTAACACTAACAGGACTACAGCAACACGATACATGATGAGCCTTCTCCTAACAGCTCTTGAATTGGTTCCAATCTTTTTTCATTGTTTGCACTCTTTTTCTGCACCCTCTGGTTCCATACCAAAAGGCATTACCTCAGCTCCAATAGGGTGATGACTGAAGAGTCAGTGGCTGTAACATTAACGTGACAAGGCATGAAAATTTCTAAATGAAAACCAAGGAACGGCACTCCATCGACTGTTATGTTTCAGCATTAAACCCAGCTCTCATTAATGTGGTCTGGTTTTGAAACAAAGACAGTGGCTCATTTGATGTCCAGCTCTCTCACTCATTCACTTGTAATAGGTGAAAATCAGTTTTGGGCAGAATGCCGACATGCTGGTTTAGCCTTTGGATGTTGCTGGGGGCTTTACTTTCCTGCAGGTCTATATGGTCAGAGTCACAGCAAATAATCTCTGACGATAGGTTCCTACATGTGAGCACTGCTTTTTGAATTGTACTTAATAAATGTTCTATTCTTATTACTTCTCCTCCTTTTGAGAAAATACTGTCAAAAATCTAAATCCTACATTTTGCAGGTTAATTATATTGTTTTCTCTGATGCAATGCGCATGTCTCCTCTCTTCCTCTCTGTCACTCTACCTTCAGCAGTTTTATGCTCCTTGTCAGTGACCTCACATAATAAATTTGTGCCATCTACGCTTGTTAGGTATTTTTAGTCAGATAGAAATTGGATAGATACTTTATGTATTAGAAATGTTTAGTGGAGATAGGATGTCTAGTTAGACTGTTAAATGCTTAGGCCTGCTTATGAGTTTCTACAGGGTACATCTGGTCAAGGATAACTAGAGAGAAGAGTTGATGACTGTCAGCAGACAGGGTGTTTAATATTATTATTATGATGTGTAGAACTGTAGCCTTAGCCATAATATGTTCTTATGTTTAATGTCACGACATGTTACTAAAGGTCATGTGAGAATGTTTTTAGCTACACACCACTTAATCAACACACACACACATTGATTTGCTTCATGTTTTGACTACTGCTATGACCAGCTGCAAAGCTGGTAACAGAGACGTCTCGGTTGACGTTTCTGTGTAGTATGGGGCTAGCCCAACCGAGGGGATATAATGTATAGGCCTGGTGGGTTCAGGGTCTTTCATCTTACATCTGCCTGCGAGCAGTTTGGAGGTGCAAGATACCTGAGCGTGTAATGTTAATTTTACCTGTGATCCTTTGAATAAATCAGCACTGTTTTGAAGTTACTTGGACTGTCTCGTCTCTCAGAGTTAGCAATGGTAACAAGAACCAAAGACCAACACGCCTAATATTTATTCTTTGTAAGAGAGCTCCCTGTAAAGAACCCATAAAAACTAGATTTACTGCTTGCTGAAAGCCACTCATAGGGTTATCACAAAATTCCAGCATCACTTCCTTTGCTGCTTTCGCCTGCCTATCCATAAGCAGTGACAGCACACGCTGATGGTGCACACACTCACTCGGCTAAGGTAATACATTTCAATGCAGCAGTCAATCCTCTTTTTCCTCGGCATGGGAAATGGCCAACCCCTTAAATAAGCTACAGCACCGGACTCAGCGTGGCAGGAAGAGGAGCTGCTGTATCCAATGCCCCTGGCTGACCCTCTTTAAATAGGATGTCTGGATGTGTTATGGGGGCTATTGTTTCCTATAAACATCTAGCACCGGGGCAATAACACTCGCATCAGGCCAAATGAAGTTATCTGAGAATGGAATTAAACTCAGTGTGACCCCGCTGTCTGCTCAGCTCGCAGGCCCTCCATTAATAATGCCTAATCTAATCAAGGAGCCTAGATGGATGGATGGCAGGCCTGTATGTGTGTGTGTGTGTGTGTGGGGGGGTTGCACATACCTGTGTCTGTACTTACATACATGTTTGTGTTTTTGAGTCCTTGTGTTTGTTCCACATATACAAGCTGATGTGTCTATGGCTTTTTGTGTGATGTGTGTATGCGTGTTTGCATGTGAGCTTGTGTGTGTGTGTTACAGAGCATCAGAACCAATGCCAGGCTCCATGCCAGACCAGTGCTCTTCTATTCAGGCCCAGACCAGACCCATGCCTGCTGCACTGGGCTAATGAACACAAACACAAGAGCGAACAGAAAAAGAGGGAAGGAAAAATGAAGCCAGAGGAAATGGGGGGCAGATAAGTAGGGCTCACGGAGGGAGAACGGACAAAGGAGAGTGGAAGACAGAGAAAGTACGAGAGATAGAGGACTGCCACATGGTTTCATCCTGTTATCTCAGTTTTGGCAAAGACATCCCCTTGTAACTGATAGACAAATGCCCCTACTGTGACTGATAAAGCCCGGTCACAGATGGAGAAAGGGAGGGAGGGTACAGAAAGAGAGAGAGGAAATGAGGAAGAAAGAAAGGGAGAAAGGTCATGCAGAAACAGATGGAAAGGAAAGAGAAAGGGTAAAGAAGAGATGAAGGAGATGAGGAGGGGTAGAAGGAGAAAATATGGGAGCACAGGAGGCAGGAAGGAACAGGGCGTGATGGGGGAAGAAGGAGACGTGAGAATGATGCAAGGAGAGAAAGAGGAAAGGAACGACAGTATACGCAGACAGAACTACAGTGAAGTTAGTGGAAATACAAAAGCTTCTTTTCCTTTTAAATAGTTTCCTCTTATTAATACAACTAATGCAAACTACAACTAGCTAAAAGTAAGTCTAATCCAGCCATTCTCAACCAGTGAATGGGCCTCAGAGCGCCATCTGGTGGGCTGTGGAGTAGCACTGCAAAGGACTATTATTATGTAATAAAACATCAAATTAAAATGCATAATTTCAATGACAAGTTATGTTTGAACACCATGGTCATTCCTCTGTTGATTTTTTTGACAGTTGACACCGTTCAGGCTCATCCTTCCATCCTATTCTATTTCTCGCTCTGTCCTTATCAGCCGCTTGGGCGGTTTATATTTATGAGGCCTTATGCTTATATCACCGCTTTTCATTTTTATTATGTGTTGTTTTAACTATGAACTGAACTGGGAGTCCTGGATGGTTTGCCTTTTTCATGGGAACATAGGGGGCTATTTACTAAGGATCTGCGGCTCATTTT
Source organism: Monopterus albus (assembly GCF_001952655.1). Lineage (NCBI taxonomy): Eukaryota > Metazoa > Chordata > Actinopteri > Synbranchiformes > Synbranchidae > Monopterus > Monopterus albus. The sequence goes on along the minus strand of NW_018127932.1, from coordinate 2,745,774 downwards.
TTTGGTGCTAAATCCCATCACTCATCAGAGGAGAATGTGAGGGACCTTTACAAGCTTTCAGGTCAAACCATGCTTCAAATACTGAACAAAATAAAAGATGAGAAAATTGGCTGAAGACAACTTGACTGCAGTTCAGAAATATGCTTCTTAATTTCTTAAACTCTATAAAGTTCAGTCACTGTAAACTACAGTTTCTTATATGCTGCCTCTCTGTCCACGTGTGTCAATAAGGCCATGTATGAATATGATGTGAATCATGTGGCCTTCACAGTCACCGGGTCTCAACCCAGCTGAACACCTATGGGACATGCTGGAGCAATGTGTTAGACAGCGTCTCCACCACCATCATCAAAACACCACATGAGGGAACATCTGTTGGAGGAACGGTGCTCATCCCTCTGGTAGAATCTAGAGACCTGGAGAATCAAAGCCACGGAGCGCTGCAGCTGTTCTGGTGGTACGTGGTGGCCAAACACCTCACTAAGACACTTTGTGTTGGGTTTTCCTATCACCTGTCACGTGTCTGTAACTCTGCATAATGTGAATGATACAAATAATGGCCAAAACTAAAAATGATAATACATACATTTTAAAACAAACATAAAACAATCTATCCTGTTTTTGCAGTTTATATATTTTTCATACATGGAACAATGACAATATTCATGTATACTGGCCGTATCCTTGCTGTTTTTATAATGTAGCTAACAGCATAGTTTAATTTAAGAAACAGACCTTTTCTTCTCTACTAGGCGTTGTTTCGTTTTTTCTTCTTCATTTCTTAATCTATTACTGCATTTAAATTTCCTAAATGAAATAAACCAGGATAAGAAAGTGCATACTACGCTACTTGCAATATAAAAGATGGACTGTGTTGTGGAAAAGGGCATTTCAGAGGCTAACTACTGGGGCTATGTATTGGTCATGACATAAAGAATCAGATAAGCTCACCAACTAGCTTACCTTGCTGTTTCTTGTCCTGCACTCAGCCTCTTCCTCCTCCCTCCATGTTTCCCATTCTGACATAAACAACTCTCTAATTTACAACCAATAATATCCTGATTCAATCACCTGATTGATTTTGGACTTGTGTCCTACTAATAAATCTAAGCTCTTCTTCTTCTTATTGAGTCCTCCATCGAATCTCCACACTCCTCCACTCACACACGCATA
>NW_018127932.1:2668719-2744468 GCF_001952655.1 Monopterus albus | reverse complement strand
GCTCTGCCTTGATATGGTTTGTAATCAGTTCTCACTGCAAATCACTGTGAATAGAAGCTTCCTTTTAATACCTCAAACAAGAATGAAAATGTCTGACTGTGCATAATGTGGCCTGGTAACTGTGATAAAGGAGTCCGTTGTTAAAACTCCCTGCATTTCAAAAATGGGTGATTATTTCTTCATTAGAACTACCTCATATTTTCATCTAGTATCACAAATGATCATTTATTCCACAGACTAAATTTGCCAGGGATCCCTAAGATGTTGTGCAAGGCCTTTGAGCAGGGAACACACACACAGCAGGAAAAGCCCCTTTGTAGAGCAGATTGGTATAGTTTCTTTTACAAACTGCAGTACAGTACATGGAGACATTATTTTATCGTGTCTTAGAAGTCAGAGTTCGTTGTTTGTGAAGGTAAAAATCAGCAGCACATCTGAGTAAACCTTTCATTAGAAGAGATTGGAATTTCCGGTTTTGGCAATAACACACTGATGGGCTGAATCGCTAGAAGATGTCTGCCTTGTTGTGCTGTTTGATTTAAATATCAACACCATCAGAAATTATTTGTGGTCAAATTATCCTTTGGGATTGTGAAAGTGTTCCTCAGCTGTCCTCAAAAGCCTGTCCGCTAACAAGTTTAGCACAGCTTGACGTTACCCTAAGGTGTGTTGTCTGCACGGGTGTGTGCATGCAGGCTCGGGTGGAGTCGCTCATGTGGCCACACACATGCACACACCATGACCAGTGTAATCACATCTGAGCTTACGTCTGTGTATATGTCTGACAGTCCTCTTGCTGTGCACCTTGTGGCCTACACCCCATTGATATAATTAAATTCTACTACAAACTTTCCCTTTGAAACTAATTAATTAAGATGCTATTATTTAGCCATTGAGAGGTTAATGACCACCATTAGCAACAAAGGCTACATCCACCATCAGCAGCCAAACTTGGTTATTTGGTCCATTTTGATTATTTACTGAGCCTGAGATTGATGGCTCCTGATACTGGTAGTGACACTAATTAGCTTTTAAAACATAACACACTCAGTCACTGCTCAGGACTGTACAGCAGCTACAGAACAATCCCATCATCCTTTGCTTTTTCAGTACAACAGAGGTCCTCTTTAGAGTGCTGAGATCCTTTTTTACAAAGTCACACAGTTAGTTAGGTTGATGCAAGGCCCTATGCAGCAACTCTGCACCACACCAAGCCAAGCAGCTAAACTACAGGGGTGACAACAACAACTCCTCTCCCACAAACACACAGACAATCTCACCCATGGCTCTGATGTACTTAAGTGATGATAACATTTACCTTCCCCTTCATTTCACACTTTAGAGCTAAGTTACTGGCCAGGCGTCATAATGTCATCGCGAGGACAGCCGGAGTCTGGTGGATGTTACACCTGGCCCAATCCGGTCACCTGATTGGATGACCCTGGAGCTTCAGCCAATGGGAGCACTCGTTGAAATCACTAAGGGGTCTAGATGAGTAATGGCCTCACCAGTAAAGGGCATTCAAATGACATTGTGGGGATAACAGAACTTAGTGTCAAGCGTTTACACTGCTGCTGACATACAGCCGCTTCATAAATGTTTATTAGCTTTGCCTCTATTTATAACTTCTGGAAATCATGACAGACTTGACTACACACTTGTGTCTTTGCAATTTTATGATCTGGGAGTGTATACTCCAATGCACTGTACTGAGGGATCTTTGTGTGGATGTGTGTGTGAGTCTGTATGGCTTTCTGTATCTATAGTTACAGTATATGCACCCAATACTTGAGCATATATGTACTCCTGTGAGTTCATATCAGAAACACATACATAGACATACACCCCTGCCCTCTCTCTCCCTTTCCCATTCTCACATACACAGCTGTTATGTAGAAGCATGAGATTTACTGAGGCTGTGACCAGCTTTTATCTGCAAGTGTGTAAATCAGCACAGCTTTACATCTGGAGGAAGCGGACACTAAAACAGCACTGTGCCAAGGGGTCCGATTCAGGCTAAAGAGGACAGGGAAGAGGAAATACTTATTCATACATGTTTATGAGAAGATAGGTAAAGTTTCCATTAAATTAACTTTATATCATTAACATATATCAAAATTAAACTTGTAAGAAATCTCTAATGTCTGTCAGGGTTGGCATGTAACAATGCCAAATGGTGTTTGTGGTGAACTCAATTATAAAGCCAGACAAACTGAGGTAGAGACAGGATCTTTACTTGTTGCAACCAAACAACCAATACACAGTCCAGGATGACAATCAGGTCGAAAAGACAGTCCAGGGTCAGTGCTGGTAAACAGGTATAACCAGGAGATCCAAACTAGAGAGGTCAAGGGGAAATAAATCAGAAGGTCGGTACACTACAGGCAATCCGAAGCTGAGAGGGCATAGACAAAACACGGTGGTCAAAAACAGTAATTCAACGTCAGGAACAGAGAGTCAGGTAAGGAATAATTGCTGGAGAGTCAGAGCTGGTGTCACCATAGGACGCTGCCTAAATAGAGGTGAACACAGGCGCAGGCAATAAGGAGCAGGTGAAACTAATCTGAGTAAGGAAGAAAGTAAAAAGACCGAAGCTATGGTGAAACAAAACAGGAAGTAAAACCAAAATAAAAGCCTGACAGGAAGCAGCGGAACCGAAACATGACAATGTCACCCCTTGCTAAACCTATTTTTATCTTCCTGAGATAGTATTGTTTTATTTTACTATATTATAAAAGTAATTTATCAATTTATTTCACAGAACTTAAAGCTACAGTATGTAACTTTTTCAAATATTTTTGTTTAGAAATACATTTCAAAACCTGTCTTACATGTGGAGAGATGATGTTGAAACCTCCTGTGACCCAGACTCACTGAACAGCACTGGCAGCAGGGCAGAGACATTAGCTGCTAAAAGCTGTTGAGCTTTTAAAGAAGCTTCCTGAAATTAGAAAATGTACTGTTTGATGACAATATTTTAAAGCTAAAACACGACATGTAACATAACATGTAACTAACTTCAACCTGAAACTGGTGATTTATTATTGGTTGGCACCGATCATTTTTCCTGCACCATGCTGTCAAGAATCTGAACTTAAAGGAAGATTAATATGGTTTAAGATGATTCTTTTTAACACTATCCCACAGTTACCTCATCTTAATATACATCCAGTACAGAAGCAAACATAAAATGTACCATTAAAAAAGTACAGCCCTGATTTAATGCTTGCATCAGCAGAGTTCTACCATACACTAGAAAATCTGCACAACATAACTGTAAACACTTTGATTAGCAGGTATTTGATTTGTAGCTGTTGTAGCTGTAGCCTCAGACCAGTGTGAAGGCTGTGATGTTAATCGATGTCCTGGATCTTGGGCATAAAAAGTGAATTTGTCCAAAATGTGAAACATCTTTACTCTTTGTTATTACGTTAATATGTCAATAGGCCAATTCATGCTTGTTAAAAAAAATATTTGACTTCATGTGCACACTTATAAAAATCATTCCTATAGAGGTAGAGCTTTTCCTTATATGAACAAAACAATAATTAATTGATTGGCTTTTGGCAGGGGAGAGTAAAATGTTCCTGAGCTTGATGCTCCCAGTCTCCCTCCATCTACTTGTCATGCAGAAGGTACTTCTACAAATTAAGGGAGTCGAGCTATCCTCCCTGGCCGCCAGTCTTCAAACGTTAATCATTAACACAGGCTTTTAGGTGTGGGCCAACTGTGGTCATCTGTGACAGCAGAGGTGTAACTTTATGAAATAATTACTTCACAGACCTTCAGAGTATGTTGAGGGCTGAAAATAAACAGCCCTAGGGGAGAGATGGGGGAGAATGAAGTGAGGTCCAGCAAATGAAATGCAAAGACTAGCTGTTCACTTTCTCTCTGGGACAGAGATTTATGGGAGATCTACATGACATGGCAGCAGCTCAGAAGAAAACCCCTCTCTCTCTCCTCTTCTCTCATCTATCTCTCTCCCCTGCCCTTGATCCCACTGCAGCTGTCCCAGCCCTGGCCCACTTGCTGCACCTGCCCAAAAAGGCCCTTGATCAAAGCTAGCATGAACTAATCTAACAGCTCTTAAAGGCACACTGCTGTTCATTTATGGACTAATTCACACATATAAATAAGAAGTTGAATCAGACATTGGGGTTTCCTTGCATTTTAACCTAAACTACTGTGAAACAGAGAAGTCTGATCCTGCATTTTTGCTTGCTGAGGATTAAACCTGTCTGCCAAGTTTCTTCCTTTCTGTTATCCCACTTCAGACCAAGAACAGGAGATTCCCCAAATTTACAGCAACATCCTTTAACCTTAGGACACATGATTCTTTTGTACTGTAACTACTCCTGGCGCTGGCTGGACAGAGGTTGTCTAGTGCTAGTCCCAATGTCTGGTCTTCTTTGTTGATTTATATGACAGGGGCTGGTGAAAATCATCAGTGACGCCTTGTCCCAGACAGGAAATCAAAGACAGGGAGACAGCACAATCAGTGGAGCAGCCTGACCTGGATTCAGAGTGATCAGAACCTTCTGGAGCATGGCAGACAGCTGCTATCATCACAGGCCTGGCTGCACTTAGAGATCAAAATTTACACATCTAAAATACAAGAGTACGTTTTCCGAAGGATTTCAAAAGTTATCATGATGTCTACATAGACATGCATATAGCCAAATTAAAGCATTTTTTGCATATTTTGGAAGAAGAAATGTACTTTTTACATTTTATTGTTTTCATTTTTATGTATTTTTTCCTATACTTTAATTGCATATAGGTTTTAGGCTACACTTCATTACCACAAATCACAAATGTATGTGGAAAAAAAAATAAGTATAATAATGTTAACTGATGAATTACATAACTCAATTAAGTTTAACATAATTAAAGTTACTGTGGGGCTCTCCACCTTAGCTCTTATTAACTTGGTCAATTGTGCACAAATGTTTTATATGATGTATTCAATTAAACAAAAATTGCTCTGTGTGTCCTTGCAGGAATATAACTCACTGTGAACAATTATCACAGCCTGGGAAAGAAGTGGATAATTATGTATATAGACGTACTTTGTTTTACAAAGATAATGCACGACCATTCTCCACCATGGATGAATTAAGAGTTATTACTGTCGCGTGAGCATGTCATTGTTTATATAACGTATATGTTTGTAGGTCTATGTGTCTGTTTGTGCATGCAAATGTGCACATGCATCCATGTATCCCCAGTTTTCTTTAAAGGCCTAATGCAGCCATAACTTGACAAACTGCCTGAACAACCACCATGTGCATTAAAGTGACTAAGAAAAAATAAACGCACAGAACCCAGATCAAAGTGACAAATAGGCCGTGCATGCAAAGTGGCAAAGGTAAACTCTGTTGCTAAATGTGAGTGTGACTGCTGCACTGGGACTATCTGTGATAAACGAGGGATAAGTGCTAAAGCGCCCAAGTCAGAGCCACTAAATTTCACACCACACTCGGACTACTTATTCCCCTCCAAAAACATCGGATGAAAAGCAAGACATTGGTTGTAAATCAAATAGATGCACTGATCTGCAAAAACGGATCCCACTTTAAATAAACCATTTTCCCATCAGCAGAGTGAGAACATGTCTGTTGTGTGGACTGTTTTAAGGTGCACACTGAAATGTGAAGGGTGAAACGGTGACACAACACGGCCAGAAACAAAATTAAACATGATCCATGCTTTATATGCTTCAGAACAAAGATGTGACGAATATGGCTTTCATGCTAATTACAAATGTGGACATCACAGCACATATCTAGAGGACATTAATTTACTCTACTACTGACATATATACCAGTGGTGTAGCAGACAATGGTTTCCAAAGTAAACAAAATAACTGGATCATCACAATTATCAGATACAGGAGACTACCATTAGGAATTTATGTTAAAGGCTATATCAAGTTTGAGATGCCTGAGCCATAGAAAATAAGACTAAAATGACAAAGTTGATGACAGTTTTATAGAACAATTCTGAAGGTTTCTTCACCTTTCTAATTTAAAGCAAGATGTTAGGGTAGAACATAATTTTAAGAATAGAGAAAAAGTGCTGTGAGCAGTTAACTGCATTGTTTTACTTGTTTTATTCTTTTAACTGAATGAATCCTTAACATCTCAATTTGTGGGGATGTGACATCATCTCTGCTGCAGCCTTACCTTGTGAGTTGGATTGAGGAGACGTATAAACTCTCGGCCTGGAGAAACTACCAAGAGCAAGATTCAAAATATGCAGCTATAGAAAATAAATATGCATTGCCAGTGGTATGTGAAGCCACCAGCACAGTTGTTTGCATGAATGTAGTAATATTATTGTCTAAGAGTTCACTGACAGACCAGTAAACACACTCAATTATGTATTACTCTGCCTTCCAAAAGCAGAGATGGACTCTGACCCTTCTTTCCTTTTTTTTTTTCTCCTGGATGGTTTGTGAGTGTTACATGCATTAAATATATATGTACATATAGGTGTGTGTGTGGGTGTGTGTTTGTGTGTGTGCTTGAGTGTACAATGATATTTAGGTTGTGCACGTCCTTCTGGGCTGGGTTTTGGCATGTCAGTGTTTATATGTTTCGCCACAGACCTGCCACTTTGGCCTTCGGAGATGAAACATGAACCAACAGGGCAGAGTTTACATCAGCACACGGCAATCACAGGAGCCAACTTCCCAAAAGACTTGCCTCTGATCACATCAGGGTGGCCTTCGAAACATAAACACAGCTGATTTAAGCTCTGACACGAACATATAAAAAGGTGCATGAACTACATTTTACATTTGCCCTTTAGACATTTAGCTGGCAATCTTATCCCGTGTGACATTTGTTTTGAATTTCTCCAAGTGATCACTGAAAGGCAAAAAGCCATCAAGTTTTTTTTTTTTTTTACAACTCTGTACTCTGATGGCTCTAAATAGAGACAGGAAATAACTGTTTGAACTGTCGCGTCTTTAAAGCACGTTATAGCTCTTAAATTATGCCATGAGATACAAGCAAAGTCAAGTGTGCTGTACTTTGACCTTACACCTACAATAGTTTTTGTGCAAAATGCACAGCATCGCTTTCAAAGATAAAGCTCCCCTCTGCTGCAGTGAATTAGTCCGGTGCATTTTTACATCAGTTCAACTGATACTTGGACCACTCCCTTATTTAGTACTTGTACACACTATACTACTACAAACACTGTAAAATCTATGTAATCAAAATGTATTTTAGCTACTGTAAATGCAGGCTCCCACTTTTAAACAAGGTGGACAAAACAATCAGATGCTAAACCTTCTCAAGATGAGACATTGAGGACATATGAATGCTGAATCGCAATTACAAAAAGCTGAATTAAAGAGGAAGAGATATTTTAGGATCTTTCAGCTGTGAATAAAATCTACAGCCTTTTTGTCAAGAAAAAAAAAAACAGCTGCTGCTGTTAATCTCTTGCTCTGAGATTTACAGCACAAACTAATGGATGTTTTGAAGTAAGGAGAAAAGATTTCCCTCCATCAGAAAAGGGGAGGGAATTTAATCTACGGCATTTTTATTGAAACTATGTAATGTTCCTCCAACTTCGAGTTCAGGCGAAGAAGAGGATGATATAAATCAGACGAAGGACCTCCATCCTCTGGGCCGGGAGAGCTGAAACCCAAACCAAGCCGAGGTTAATGGAAGTTCAACTCAAGATTTATTTTAATTGTTCTATTGTAATTTTTTGAACTCAAAGAAAATACTGTTTTTGTTGAAATCGCTTGCTAAATTATACCACATCTGTAGTGAAAAATATAACGTGTCCAAAGAAAACCTTTCCCCCAATCTCTAGGTTGAATTATTATTATGCTAGAATTGTATAACAGCTCCATTCACGAAGCCGAGTGTTTACTTCTATAAAAAGTGGCTGCAAATTAAAGCAGATTTTCCTAATTTTTTGGTCCTACTTTCAGTAATTTATCATCTGTTAAAAATATTACATTGCTGGTACTTGAATTTTAGCCTCTAGCTTTTGTGATTGTCAAATAGAGGTGATTTCACATTTACAAAGTAAGTCAAATAAGAAGTAATAATTATCAACCCATTCCAGAACAAGTATCCACTTGATGAAACTACAGCGCACTGCCTCCCAGTGGGACACTTCTATAAGGGCCATTCTCACGTCTTTCATTAGACGACAAGCAAATTAATTACTCAACATGAGTTACTGTGGAGTTTCAGTAACTTGCAACAGTAGCACATGTAGATCAAAGGGATAGTATCTATATAAACTTTAGACAGGTGCAACATTGTCAAGCGCACAATGAAGGCCAACTTCTGGCCTTGATCAGTGGCTCAGTGTCTGTCCTTGATCGCTGCCAAGGAGCTTAAAGTGTGGTTCTGCATGAGTCAGTGCAGGAAGCCACCGCATGAAGCATGACAACCACACAGGCCGGCTTCAGTATGAGCATCTGTAAACAGGGACTAGCTGGTAATCTGCTCCTCCCTCCGTTCCTGCAGCCCCAGCTGTGTAGGGGCCTATTTTAGACATCCAGACTGCATGCTGGGATACTGTGCAGTGACACCCTGTGAGCAGTGATCAGCATGAAGAAGTGTGTGTGTGTATGTGCATCTGTGTCTGTGCAGCAGGGGTGGGAGCTGATGATAATTATTGAAATAACTTCCTGCCACCTGTCTCACTGTTGCCTTGTGCCAAAGTACAACACATAGTGATGAAACGGTTGAAGGAGCTTCTACAAAACTGACAGCTGATGGGGCAAACAGATGCGTTAGGCTCTACCTCATTAATGCCCACAGTATTTATAATGATGATGTGGAACATTTTAATAATAACTGCTGTAAAACAAAAGCAATTCAATCTACATGCTGAAGAGCAATGCTGGGAGAGCTGCTGCAGCCAGTATCTGGGAGGTCTTAATACAGTAAGAAGTCCTACACTGCACATAGCCGATGCCTGGCAGCACCCAGAGAAGATGATGATGATGATCTGGGTAACTAGCCACCTGATGTTGTCTTGCCACATTTGACTGGGAACAGTCGTCAGTGTACTGGTCTATAAGGGGAGTGCTATTAGCTTTTAAGTCGTCTTTCTGAAGGTGGTTGAAATCACAAAGTGACACCTGAAGGATGTTTAAACTGTAAACTACATTCTGTGCCACAAATCCATTTTGAGTCATCATCCTTGCCTGGGATCACTCTACTCCTGCTTTCATCCAAATCCTTGGCCACATCAAGTGACAGAGCTCATGTAACCTTGGCTCTTTAACACCTCTTCTAAGTAGTCAAAGTGCTGAGCCAGCAGGACTATGCTGAAATGAACCCAATTTAATGTTACAGAGTTTTAATATATCAAATTGTGTGGGCGGCTTAATGAACCGTTGTACTATGAACCTTTATTTAAACATTAAATTTAAGCTGTAGTCTTTGTAGCCTTTCTTGCCAAGGCGTCTTTTCTGTGCTCATTATATACACATTTTAAAAGGAGTTTAGTGTTTTTGGATCATTGCCTCATTATAAATGTACTCTATGAATGTTATACCACATCTAATGGGATACTATTTCTCCCCCCACTTGAAACCTAAGATTTTTTTACTGTAAGTGAAAGGTTCCAGTGTTTTGAGATGCTCAAATTTTTCAAAATTTGTGTAAAACTAAATACTTTTAATGTCAAATTTAAAGAAATTTCTGTGATTCTTATTTCTACCACTTTACCTCAGTTAGTTTTTCAGCTTTGGTTCAAGTTTTCCCCATAAACAAAACAAAAAACAAAAAGGCAAACATTTAATCAGGATCTAAAATATCACCATCATGGCGGGTAAAGTTGCTTGTTAGTGTATTTTTGTATCACTCTCATGTTCATCCTCTCTCTCATGCCACAGTGCGCATTTATATGCATATATATTTATAAATCAATTGTTTCTCTTTTGTCCACATTCTTTTTTTTTCTTGTTGCCTTACAAAAGCACAGTGGGAGCCTCTATACCGAAGTCAAAATCCTTCTGTGTTTAAACATACTTGGTCAATAAAGCTCAGACCTGCTTAGGATACAGTTTTGTATCTGTGGTGTAGGAGCATTACTTACAGCATCACATCCGATCGCCAACAAGGCAGCAACCAGTAGCTTCTGCTTGGACCTGTGTAGCTGCACCAGACGTGGGCATGGACCTAAAATTTGTGAAAGAGATGCTTCATGTTACATAAGTACTATTCATGTCATTCTCCTTTCCTGCACTCTGTCAAGTTGTATTAACATTATTATTATTATTATTATTATTATTATTATTATTAGCATCATTACACTGTTACTCATTTCTTCTTCCATTCCTTTTTCCTGCCACAGCACTGACCCTGCAAAGAGCCAGGCTACTGTTGCACCTGACACCAAGTCAGCTTTACAGCTCCATGTGGTAGAAGACAAATGGGTATAAGTATACCCTCCCTGACATGATGGGATACAGTTCCAGGCATACCTGCCTGGGCCTCAACTAAAATACCTCAGAATAAAGTACAAAATGGTGGTGGTTAAACCCAGTGCTATCTGTGACCCTGATATTTCACACTGTCTTGATTTCCTCCCAGGCTTTACAGTGCTGGGCTGGCAGCCATGTTGGAGCTATAACTGCAAAGGGAGATAAGTGTCATGACCCCAAGGCTTCATTACCTCCCACACAGCTTAGCACTGGATAGCATTAGCTGTTAATGACCCTTCTAACTAAAAGGGGTGATTCAGACAAACAGCATTCAACCCATAAAGCCACCGCAAGAAGCATTTTGCTAAATAAGGACACTGTCAAAACACAAGATGTTCCTTGTGTCTGTTTTCAGAGAGCAGGCATTTGTGTTACTTTCCAGGGGTACTGTGTGTTTAATAACACAAACCGATGCAACAAGTTCGTGTTTAATTGAAAAGTAGCTTGTGAAAGTGATTAATTAATTGACACACTCATAATAGAGCTCAAAAACATCTGCTACTGAGAGCTCATATTCAAAATAAATGGATTTGTTAATCTTTTCTGTCTTGAAGAATTATACAATTTTAGCAAAATGATTTTATTAAGCTTATTCATAAGTGTTAAATGATTATGTCTTATAACCAAAAGCCATCAACACAACTAATATTGGCTTTAAAAGTTGCCTTGATGGTCACACAATGAAAGCTGTACCTTAGTTCATCTGCAAGTACGTAACAAAGTTAACAAGATTTGATTACAAGGAATCTAAATTTAGCTGAGCAACTTATTAAATCAAATAGAACAAAGATGTACAATCAGAGTTTGGGGCTGCTAAGATCTATTATTTAATAAGAGAGCCCCAATGTAATCTAAAGTGTATCCAAGAAATTTGCCGCTGTGCACTGATGTTTTCCTGAAATTAGATCTGTCTTATTTGCTTTTTATTCACATGCCTAACGTGAATGTGTGTGAATAAATATATGACATAATTTCATTGTTCTGCTTGACTCTTCTCAATTTGTGGCTGTAAAATGAAATGATGATTGCATGTGTGCTTGACAGTGTTCAACTCTATTAGATTCTCAGCAGGGACTCTGTCCAATTCCACAACACCATTCCACAATTTTCCCTTTGTTTTAACTGCAAACAGCATGTCAGAGTGTAAATATCTGTGTGTGCATGACAGAGAGACAGGTAGAAGACATTTAATATCCTCATTGTGCCAATAACACTGACATGGCTGCTCAACAATATAAACAGTTTAAAATTTAGTTTTTTTTTTGTTTTTTTTTTACCTCTGTGCTCATGCTTAAACTGTAGCTACAAAACTCCACTAAAGTGCAGACATGAGCTCTAAAGACACAAAGTTGTCTGCTTGATACTGTTCACAAAACACCTTTTTACTCTGGTTCTGTTAATAGCTGAGAATCCTAAATTGAGATGTTTAACAGGGCTCCAGATCAGCCTTTGACAGGGCACACATTTATTATATGCTAAGTTATGTGGTTCTCTATACTGCCTGCGCATGGCTCAGTTTTCCATGCTGTAAACTCGGGTATAAAAGGTCAAGGGCTGTTTGGGCACGTTGAATGGATTTGGCAGCACATAACAGGCATCTTGTCTCTCTGATAGGTAATAAAATCTAACAAATTAAAAGCCTTATGCAACTCCCAAGACTGGTGACATTTACGCACTAATCGCCCTGTTCATGGCAACAACATTTGCCAAATCCCAGTCATTGTCTAAACCCCTGTCACTGACTTATTTTTCTTCCAAATATAGTCGGTGATATTGGCGTCTTTGCACTGTTGCAATAGTGCCACTGTTTACATTAGGAAAGGTCAGCTGTATACTTGAAGTAATCTCTTCAAATACACACTGTACTGATGGGTAATGAAAAGGACAGACTGGTTATGGAGCACTGTCTGCGACTTAATATTTATTTGCAATCACAAATGTCACTTTACTGACCATGAAAAGTATTTAAACAGATGTTGCACATGCTGAAAATATGATGTCTTTAAAAATTCAAACCGATAGCTGTCTAGTGGCACTGTGAGCTTCCAACAGCCCATTTTCCACTAAAACAAGCATATGGTCATGTGCCATTAGTTTCATATGCGCCCCTAATTCACTGTGTGTCTGACAGGAGGCTTCTGGCAAGGCCTGATATCACCCAATGCCATTCCATGCCTCTTTGATATGGTGATTTATGGCATAAAGACAGCGCAGGAACATTATGTTAAAACATAGCATGTTGTCGGCAGGAGATACAGACTCAAAGACTGTTTGTGTGGGTTCACAATGTTCGGCGGCCTTAACATTCCTGAACTAATCCTGCTTGTTCATCCCTGGACTCACAAACAGCAGCGTCAGGTTTCAGCCGCTCTTCAGTCTACTCTGGGACTGTGATGACAGGGGACAATCATGTAATAGAGTTCAGCTCTTATTATCAGCATGTTGTAAAACTCTGTGAAGGTGATTTTCATGGACTAACATGGAATGTCAGCCTATTTATCACATCTGATCTATGGATTGATCTGATATATGGTAGAATATACACATGGGCGATGAATTAAAGGAAAAACCGACAAAGTGTTTCAGTGAGGGATTGGGCCACCACGTGCCACCAGAACAGCTTCAGTGCATCTTGGCATTGACTCTACAAGTCTCTGAACTCTACTGGAGGGATGAACACCATTCTTCCAAAACATTCCCTAGTTCATCCCAAAGGTGTTCTATAGGGTTGAGGTCAGGACTCTGTGCAGGCCAGTCAAGTTCTTCCACACCAAACTCACTCATCCATGTTTTTATGGACCTTGCTTTGTGCACTGGTGCACAGTCATGTTGGAACAGGAAGGGGCCATCCCCAAACTGTTCTCACAAAGTTGGGAGCATGAAATTGTCCAAAATGTCTTGGTATGCTGAGGCATTAAGAGTTCCTTTCACTGGAACTAAGGGGCCAAGCCCAGCTCCTGAAAAACAACCCGATATCATAATCCCCCCCTCCACCAAACTCCTGGCAACCGCCAAACCCAGACTCGTCCATCGGATTGCCAGACAGAGAAGTGTGATTTGTCATTCCAGAGAACACGTCTCCACTGCTCTAGAGTCCAGTGGTGGCGTGCTTTACACCACTGCATTTGACGCTTTGCAGGTGCACTTGGTGATGTAAGGCTTGGATGCAGCTGCTCCACCATGGGACCCCATTCCATGAAGCTCTGTACGCACTGTTCTTGAGCCTATCTGAAGGCCACATGAAGTTTGGAGGTCTGTAGCTATTGACTCTGCAGAAAGTTGACGACCTCTGTGCACTATGCATCTCAGCATCCGCTGACCCCGCTTTGTGATTTTATGTGGCCTACCACTTTGTAGCTGAGTTGCTGTCGTTCCCAATCGCTTCCACTTTGTTATCATACCACTAACAGTTGACTGTGGAATATTTAGTAGGGACGAAATTTCATGACTGGACTTATTGCAAAGGTGGCATCCTATCACGGTACCATGCTGGAGTTCACTGAGCTCCTGAGAGCAACCCATCCTTTCACAAATGTTTGTAGAAGCGGTCTGCATGCCTAGGTGCTTGATTATACACACCTGTAACCATGGAAGTGGTTGGAACACCTGAATTCAATTATTTGGATGGGTGAGTGAATACTTTTGGCAGTATAATGTAGTTGGGATTTGACCTCCCTTCTGTCACACAAATTTATCAATAAATTCTCATAAAAGCTTCCTCATAAGCAGATCCATCCATGGAACATGATTGGCTCAATAGCTTTTGCCTCCTCTTGTGGCCCGCAAGTTGTATCAACTGCCTGCTTTGCATGGATATGTCAAGGCTGGTAGAAAAATCAAGGTGCCATTTTTATTTTAGGTGTGCCACATGCACACACATCAAAAAATAGGTTGCCACCTTTGTACGAAACCCACCCCCCTTTGCTACCTCCACTGCAAAAATCCTAGAGCTGCAACTCATCCTAAATGGTCTCTTGCTGCCCTCTAGAGTACTATTACACCTCCCTCATACACACACACTGTATAGACACACATACCAACACAAATATTCCTACTCACAGTGAAGTTCCAGGACACTACCCTCTCTAGAACAAGGACAGTCCAAATAAGTCATGACATGCAACGCAGCAAGGACCTTCAGCACTTTGACATTTCCAAAGATGGCAATGATTCAGTGGCATCACAGAAGTGAAGTTGTACTCACTAAAACTATATTAAACCAATCAGCCTATGCATACAGTATTTAATATATACAATATTTTCAGGGTAGTCAAAGGTTTGGAAGTGGAATATACACCAAGTTTGCCCCCTGACATGTCAGGACAGATGTCAGGAGTGTGGTTGTGGTAGTAGTAGAGGTACTGGCACTTCAAGGAGTAGTAGCAGCCATGTAAAGGTGATAATATCAGAAGGAGGAGAGTATGTACAGAGAAGGGCTGCTAGTAGCTGTAGCATTAATATAACCAGTAGGAGCATAGTATGAGGGATTGAAGTAGTTGTAGCTGCAGTATTAAAACACTTTTAGTAGAAGTACTGGTACTGTGGTAGTGTACCAGAAGAGTTAACTACAGTCCAAACATGCCTCTTCAGCTCACTGCTGTATTATTTAAAACATGACCATGCCTGCGGTCTGGAGATTCATTGCTCCCTTTGCATATCTTTGGGGTGATGTCTTCATCAGTGAGGCATGTAGTGAGCTGCTTCCATGATCCGTTTAGTGTCAGCAGAAGTCCTGCGCATCCCCTCAGGTAAGCCCCTGTCAGACTCCAGACAGATAAAGCAATACGAAGAATAACAAAGTGAGGGACATATCCCAGAGTTTCTCCTCGAGGCAGTTGGTTTGTTTTTGCCCAAGACCTGTCAAATTCTGAAGAAGGGCTTAAAGCAGGGAATAACCCCAAGTGATGAGTGAATGGTGTAAGACAAAAGCCAGACATTCAACCTTACAACATTCTGGCTGAAAAATGCATATGTTGTACCCCACAGCCCTGACACTTAACTATATTAGACTGACACTGTATGTTTACAGCAAAGAGATGAACTAACATCAAAAACCCACCCCTTCAACTAAGCTAACGGGCTGCCGGGTAGCATGTCCTTTGCTATAATCTTTGTGATGAGGGTTGTTGTTTGCTCTGCATGTCGATCATCAAACTTCCTTCTTCGGGTGACAACGCTATAGCAACTGACTGTTGATCTGCAGACCACACCCCACTTTCTGCTGGATCCCTCGCCATCAAATAGCTGTTGTCGATTTATGATATGCTAACTTAACCGGGCAGAGTTTGCACCGCACCTCATTTTATTGAAGGGGTTTTTATGGCTGTAGTCTCTGCATGTTTCTGCTGTTTGTATTTGGCGCTGTAATAAAATGATATACTGACCATGTTATCACAAAATTTCCAGGTGCAGGTAAAAGTTTAATGATGATTTGAATATTCTAAAATAATTGCCCATCTCCACTTCAGTATATCACTCTTTAGTACTACCACTATCTGGCCAACCGCCTTCTCTCAAATGGGAATGACTTGTATGATAATGACCTTGTGTCAAGTAGGATGGTGTTGATAGGGACCACTGTGGACTGGCCTGTTTTATTTTATTTATTTAGACTGGCTGCTGAGCGGCCATCCAGGGCAGGCAAGGTGTCAGACAGCCTCTTGGGTCCTCAGGCCATCTGTTTGGGGTCCTACTTTAGCAGGGGAGACGTGTGGCCATTTTCTGCTTAATTAGGTCCAGTAAACAAGCGCTCATCAAAAAGCAGCTGCTAACGTCCCCATTAAGACACAAACACACACACACACAGATACATGTACACATGCATGAGGACACAAAAACAGACATGCCATAGAGATAAAGTCACACAAACACATCAGTAATGGCTGTGGTGAAGATAAAGGTCAGTTCCAAGCGTCAGCTCTCTCACCTTGACCACTTAAACTGCACAGACACCTGAGAGCCTTCCACTGGTTAATGTCTTGTTACAAAGTAAGAGATGTTTGGCAGTCTCTTGTGTCTGAATGTGGGTTGACTACCATTGCATTATCTCAGAACATTGTTTTGTACAGTATGAGCAAAGTGAATGTCTGTGTTGCATATGTGTGTAAAGATGCAAAGGTTTCCACATTATCACCTCAGAAAAATTAGAGAACATGAAAGTGCAAACAATTAAATGCATAATAGCACAATTATGGAGCTTTGTGGCTCGCCTACACACTACAACAAAACAAGGAGAAGCAGGAGTCGCATTTTCACATCTCACACTCAGCCTCCTTGTTTGTGATTTCACACAACAAAGTTGTAAACTGGAGGGAAATATACTTAACCACACTGGACGTTTGCCAAATTTCCATAGGGCATTAGCAACCAACTGGTGCAGGCTCATTAAAGAGCAGAGAAACCTATAACCATTAAAAGGCCATTAGGCAGCATGTAATTTTGTGGAACTAAATGGTGGAGAGTAATCAAAAGCACATGAAGCCCAGCTGGGCGACTGGGCAAACTGTTTCGATTAGGGAGGAATCCATCATCGACAATGGCAGCTTTTTGGGGGGTCAATTTTCCTGTGCACTCAATTCTTTCCCTCTGTCACTTTCACTCTCTCTCTCTTTCTCCGTCTGCAAATTTTATGCTCTTTGTCATTAGGATCATCGTTACAGCCAAAACTGCAACAGACGAGATTTCTATCTATACACCTGTTTCACAAGACTCGTTCACAAAATGAAGCTGACAGTTCTCCCTCCTCTAAGATAAAGATAATAAATAACATCAGTCATATTTGGTAGTACCTAATCCTCGTGTCAAATACATCACCTCCAAGAAATAACTGAAAATTAGGGGCAAGTTAAAACTTTATTTTACAATATATAAAATAAAAATGGTCCCCAAACACCCACTGCTGTGCAATTGCTGTGTCACTGTTTATCAGGCACACTGCTAAATATGAACAATACACAATGAGAACTAAGACTGGTAAAATCTCAATATCAAAAATGGGGAATTTTACTATTTCTCAAAACTCCCTGCATACTCACAGCGGACCTACAAATCATAAAACAGCATATAATATTGGATTGGTATCCTATTTCTTTATTAGCTACTACAAATTGCAGTGACAGCTCACATGCACAAGGTTTAATTCAGCAACTTCACTATAAAGTTCACCTCAGGCAAAAGTTTCAGAAATGAGGTTTTAAAAATTTTAGAGAACCACAACTGCCCTGGGCCTTGTAAAGGTTGTGTTCAGCTCTCAGACTGACTCCCTTCAGTGGTAGAGGGTGTCCAAGAGTAAGTTTATGTGTAAAACAGACCAGTCAAGGTGCATATTTCTTGTTCTGTTCTGGCTTTGATGGCCATTGTGCAGACTAACTATTCAGATTAGGATAGAATTTGGACTGGCATACCTTTCAGGGATTAAATCAAGTGCATTCCACAGTATTCACACCCAAACCAAAAGACTAGAAACATTCATCCTCTCTAAATTAGAGTTTGACAGTTTTAATGACACTTTTGGCCAGTAAAGAACAGGTTTGTAAGAAAAAACAAGGCTTAAGATGACAAAATTAAAAATGGCCACTGAACACAATATTGTCACAATCTCTCCC
This sequence comes from Monopterus albus, assembly GCF_001952655.1. Lineage (NCBI taxonomy): Eukaryota > Metazoa > Chordata > Actinopteri > Synbranchiformes > Synbranchidae > Monopterus > Monopterus albus. Next base: position 2,726,393 of record NW_018127932.1, on the reverse strand, counting down.
ACAAAAAACATTTTGGACTTTTAGTTACCAGATTTATCCAAAGTGCTATAGCAAAATAAACATCCAGTCATGTCTCTTTGAAACATTATGTGCCCTAGACCGCTACGGAAAATGTTACTATCAAACACATCAACCAAGTTGCTCTGGGTGTGTACAGACAAAGAAGAAAAGGTTGAGCGTGAAGCAGAGGAGGATCTAATACGTCAAGGAAGGTAAGGGAGAGAAGGACAAAGGGTTCCTTCTCTCAACACCTCATTTATTACAACTACACTTCCGTCTGTTTAACCAGTCACAGCACACAGGAAGCATCAGGGCGTACACACGGCGTGCTCTTCACAATAAGACTGAAGACCAAACCTGAACTGCAATACTAAATTCACTCACTATTGATCCATTAATGCAAAGAATTTTGTAGCCGTTTGATAGAAAAATCATGGGAATGAAGATCAAATGTTTAACTTTTATTTCGCTTTATAATTAGTTACAAAATGTTCTGAACTTGTTGTTTCTGTTCTAGAAATCCAGCTCTCTTCCACTCATTGTAGCAGGAAATGTGAGTGCATTTATTCGTGTCCTCTAAGTACACTTGCAAGATACTCACATTTAATCTCAGAGTGCACAGAACAATTTGTAGAAGTGCCAATGCATTTGTCCATCTTGTAGAGGACAGATGTTTCAAATCCAGCTCAATTTAGTTGATTTCATTTATTTTACAGAGTCACTGACATTCAGCCAAGACTTTAACACGAAGGCCAGTTAATCTGGGAAATGAAGGAGAGAGCGTGACCGTTTGCCTCGTAAAGGTGAGGCATGCCTTTGCAAAAGTCAGTCAAGCTGGAGAACACACTTCATTATGACCTACTTTATAGTCTTCCATTGTTGTCTTTATGTATATGTACTATACTGTATGTGCTGCACGAGTGCCTTCACTCGACTTTTATCCCATTTGTGATTATACTTCCAGTACTGTCGTCCTGCCTAAAGTAAAATCTGGATAAAACTGAATTCACACCAAAATCTAGGCTTTTAAAGTTCTAACTCTCAAGCTTAAGATTGCTGATGTCTGTCAGTTTGACCCAGTACACTGACCACAACACATTAAAGATATTAATGTCAGAATTTTGGCTTCTTTTACCTTAAATTATAGACTATGCTGACAGAGAGAAACTCCTCAATGTCAGTTGTAGACCTGCCAACAGGTCCATGCCTCAAACCCAAACAACCTTTCAACAACTGAAATAAACACTATGTAATTCCTGGCTTGCTTCATAACCCTAAATTGCCATAACCAATTTAATTTATTGATTAAACATAATGCAAAAATGGGTGGAAAGGGGTGAAAAAAGCATCTTATGTAAGTGAAATAAAAAGTTCCAGGAGACTTGCACCAAAAACATTCTATCCATTTATACAGTACTTCAACTAAAACTGCTTCCTCAAGAACAGAAGGGTCAGTGGCCATCTTAATGGTATTCAGTGGTACCTCCACTGTAAGAGTACACTCGAGGACAGTGCATACAAAGTTTACCGCAACTGATCAGGGAGCAGTGCAGTATAAAGCTTGATTAGGCACTCTGGTAGCTGTTATAAAACAAAAATGCCAAAGCAGTACTTACAACCTGAATTAACAACAGAAGGAAAATATAAAAACAAAATATTAATTTTAAACTAATAAAACTATATACACATTACTGTACATATGTCTTAGGCCACCATTAGATCTGTTGGTTTTTTGTTTTTTATATTTATTTATCAGAATACAGCTAGAAAATATAGAAAATATGTACACAGTATTAAAAAAAAACAAAAATTTGCAAACAAACTGGATACTCAGGATGGGGTACTCAAGCTGTTATAAAGAAATATGAAGGATCCAAAAAGGTCGAGGACAAAATAGAAGTGGAAGACCAAGAAAACTGTTCAGATCTGATGAGACATTTCTCAGAGTTTCTTCTCGAGAGACCAGAGGAAATCCGGCAAAGACCCGGCTCAGCATCTGGCAGCTTCATCTGGTTGCCAAGTTGGTTCTTCCACAGCCCAAAGAAACTTGATCAGGAACGGCCTTTGTGGAAGGACAGCAGCCAGTAAACCACTTTTTCAGAAGGAGGACAGGGAGAAAAGGTTGAGATCTGCAAAAGCTCACAAAGATTGGAGTGAAGATCAGTAGAAAAGAGGATTTTGGAGTGATGATTCGAAGTTTGAAACTTTCCGGTCCAGTCAGTATGTGAGTTGGAGAGAGCTGGAACTATGAGTGGTCATGATGAGACATTTCTCAGAGTTTCTTCTCGAGAGACCAGAGGAAATCCGGCAAAGACCCGGCTCAGCATCTGGCAGCTTCATCTGGTTGCCAAGTTGGTTCTTCCACAGCCCAAAGAAACTTGATCAGGAACGGCCTTTGTGGAAGGACAGCAGCCAGTAAACCACTTTTTCAGAAGGAGGACAGGGAGAAAAGGCTGAGATCTGCAAAAGCTCACAAAGATTGGAGTGAAGATCAGTAGAAAAGAGGATTTTGGAGTGATGATTCGAATTTTGAAACTTTCCGGTCCAGTCAGTATGTGAGTTGGAGAGAGCTGGAACTATGAGTGGTCACAGCCTTCGGTGAAACATGGTGGAGGGTCTGTCAAGATTTCAAGACTGGCTCCCCAAAGAATTCAAGCTGTGCTAAATGCAATGGGAGGTCACACAAAACACTCACTTTAGAAGCCATTTTGTTCTGAAAATGTTATGCTTTTTAATATTGTGTACATACTTCCTGTATTTTCTGGTTATATTTTAAAAAAAGAGAAATAAATATAAATTATCATTACAACCTTGTTAAAACACAAAAACTAATATTGATCTAAGACTTTTGCACAGTACTGTACATATTAAATGCTTAATCTAATATTTTATTTTTAGCCACAGCACTATTTCCATCCCCTATGCTGAGTTGAAAACCAGCCAGTTTCTCATGTTTATGCTGAATTAGCTGCATCATTTGCCCACACTCTAAAATTATGGGATGTTGTCATTTTATTAATGACACTCAAGCAACAATGATTGAGTATTCAATGGAAAACTAAAGTGTTTTCACACTCCATCTCTGTGCAATGGAACAACTCTTTCTTCTCAATCATACCCTCCGCCCTGCCTCCTCCTCCTCAACAATGTCTGACTGGTGTGTCAGACGCTTATGCCCTCTAACTAGTTTGATTTACATGGATGAAAAAGAGGAGTTAAGATGTTAGTCCTCACTCCACCATAATTGTATTTTACCACTGCCCAACAAATCTACTGCTGCATCTCGCTTTGGGCTTGACATGTGCAGGAGCCCCAGCCAGCAAAGTCCTGCTGTCCCAGACAACCACACACAGCTACTGCACACATTTAACTGCACACAGATAAAGCAAATAATTTACGTAATCTGACATGACAAGGAGCTCTAATGTTACAGTAATCATATTGCAGGCACGCTAGATATTACTGTAAAATAGTAGCAGTCTTAGAGTCTCCCTCTTAGGTCACTCCAGCAGCAGCTTCAGGCTCTTCCTCCCTTTTCTCTCTCACTACAAATTATTCCCATGTTTCCACATCGACTTCGCCCTGCAGTGAGCGTGTGGGACACTGAAAGGCCCCACCATGCACCAGTACTCACACTCACTACTTCATATCTGGAGCTAACAACACAGAAAAAGAAAGTGCTTCCTCTTCCTCATTTGTTTCTGTAGTACAAGCGTTCTAAACACAAAGGAATATTTCTCACGTTTTCTAGCAACCACATCTGGCACCATCACGAAGGCTGAGAGAAAAAAAAGAGCAAATAATGGCTCAGTAATCCTATGAAATAGCAGACCAATAAAAAAACAGACACCCGGCATCAAAAGACACCAGAGGTTCAGTACTGTTATGCTATGGAAGATCTGGTTTAAATGTAGTTTGTTCATTCTCTGCAAAATACTTGATGTACTCCAAAAACACATCCATTTGGTGTTGAGGTTCATCATTCCCTCTGTCTCACACACAAAATGCAAACACACAAGCTGACTCTGCTCTATAAGGGCAATTATGAAATGCAAAAAGGGCTCCTTGTCTGCTGTATGTAAATGTGTGTTTGCCTTGTCATTCACCAAATTCTCCTGCTCTCCTCAGCAACACAATACAAACACACTTTGTTAAATACTTGTTATTATGTCTCCCTCTTCAGCTGAAGAAAGCCTGGAGTTCTCTCTCTCCCTCTTTTTTATCCAGTTTCTTCCATTCTCCAGTGGCTGCCATCACTGAGTTTACTTATTCTGCATCTTCTGACCAAATCACCTGCACCTGCAACCAATCAGCAATCAGTCCTTGTATTTCTAGAGGGAATCCAACAAGCAGGCCACCATGTCTATTCATGTTCTTTCTTGGCAGTTGGCAACAACTTAATATGTGCATTACTGCTACCTACTGGACTGGAGTCGATTCATGTTCAGGTTTTATTATCTGTCCTACATCTGATTTGATTATCAGTTGCCAGTATTATTCTTGTTTGCTAATTCTGACAGTATTCTTCATGTGTTGCCATCAGGTTACTGGGTCAAATTGACACAGAACATCAGCAACTTTAAGTTTAAAAGTTTAAAAGTTAAAATCCTTTTCTTCAGACAGTGAAAAGAAAAAATGTGCTGCGCAGTATGCTGAATGCAGAATGTTGGGTAAAGGTTTATGTCCTGTCTCCTGCACACAGAAAATGTTTGACCTTGCTTTAATCATTGAGGTCTTGTAGAACCAGTTCCCATGTTTTTTGAACAGCATAAATTTAGAATATTTCATTAACTGTTGATTTCAGTATTTTTATTTAAAAGTTGAAAGGTATCAAAAATAACTGCAGTAATAACAGTAATAGTTAAGTACTTTAAATTCATGATCCCACTGGTTTCTCCCACGTTACAAATTCCATCCAAAACTCTAAACAGGTTGAGATATCAAATCAGAATGACTGGCACTTGTTGTGTTCTAGTGTCCTAAGATAACCACAAGCGTATCTCATTTGCGCCACAGGACCCCTGCTGCTTTGTGGTGAGATGTCTGTTTTTATTTATATCAACAGGGAGGAGAGGTGGAGAAAGCTGAGATGATGAGGGGGAAGGATCCCTCCCACCAAGCTACCCACCCAACACATACTAGGACATAACACTCCAGAGATGGACTGCACCTGCTGTGGCCCCTGGCACGCCAGGCTCATCTCCACAAACACCTCCTTATATTATAGACACACACGCACAAGCCAGCTTTTATTTCTGTCTGTGTTAGTTTCTTTACTTACACTATTGTGTCTTCATTTGCTGTCCTCACCTTGCCTGTGCAATACACCCATATGGTTCTAAGGCTGTTAAAAACACATGATTTAATGTTACTGTACTGTTAGATAGACAGACAGACAGACAGACAGACAGACAGACAGATAGATAGATAGATAGATAGGGCTGTCAAAGTTAATGTGATAATAACAAGTTAACACAAATTCCTTTCAACACCACCACCCTGTAGTCTGGGAAATCAGGAAGTGATGCAGCAGCAGAAATGAGCAGAAATGGATAAAGAAAAGGGTCTTTTGAATGTCAAGTTCAGTTAGGAAGCCCTGCCAGATGGTTCTCTCAACAAGACCAAAGTTAATGGCATTTACTGTTGATTTGAACTGAATTATCACCGGAGTACGTCGACTCTCATATACCACTTGCTGGACAACTCTACAAGCAACATACTTTCAGTAGAGATAACAAAATGGGCGGCTATAGCTTGCAGGTCAATTAACATTGTGGAGGACGAGGGTTTGCATGAAATAATTAGCTTTGCATCCAAAGACTGCACCACTGTAACCAAAATATACAGTACAACCTGTATGAGATCAAGAAAGCTAAAGTGAAGGAGGCACTGGGCCAAACAAACACAGTTGCGTCAGTTCGGGGTCCCTTTAAGGTACATTAGAACCAGTGGTGGAAGACGTGCTCAGATCCTTTACTTAAGTAAAAGTAGCAATACCAGCAATACAGTGTAAAATACTCTGCTACAAGTAAAATATTACATTTCAAAAGGTTAAATTTGTTTGAACCTTTGTCTAAAATGGGCAAAAAAGAATACCGTACATTGATTTCTATGAAGAGAATCATTCAGAGGACACTGGTGATATCACACCTAAATTGGGGAGGCTGTTGAACTTGTCCAAAATGATCTCTAACTTGTTCTCACATGTCTTGTGATACACAGTGGTAACAAAAGGCCTGGTGCAGAAATAATCAAGGAGAGTCCACTTAATATTCAAAGATATATAATGTAGATATATAAATGCAGGAAAGAAGTTAAGTGAAAGTAAAACTGTCAGCTGGGATAATATTACCTATTTTGACATGTAATCAGGTATCACTTCTTTGTTTTCCAACAGCAAGAGGACTTCAGTCTGCCTGAACATAAACTCCTGTCATTAAATCTGTCCGCTGTTGCCCACATTACAAATACAAACCAAATGGATGATTTTATTTTTCCTTGGTATGTGGTCAATTATACATGAGCAGTATGTTCTAAAAATGGCTCCTCAGGCAAAAGGTAATTACCTGTCAGGAAAGCTCCAGTCCAGTGTTTGGTCAGTTCAGTGTGATGAAGGATGGAGATGGGGAGTTTGTGTTTATTTGTCAAATGTGGTTATTACCCCTGTCAGGCCCTCCTTTGAAATCCCAGGCTTTTGAACCGCTGATGGCGATGTAGAGGCAAAAATGTTTTCTTAGTAAATTTAAGATTCAGAAAATTCAAACAATAGACAGGCCACTCAAAAAGGTAATATTTTCTGAATCTGATATTTATTTAAATGGACGAGCCATAGATTATTTGTGTAATCAAAAAGAGCTTTTTGCTGTTCAGTCCACAAAGCTTTCAAGTCTGAATGTGTTCAAATAAATAAAGAAAACGAGTCTGAAGTCTGAAATCACACACAGATGATGAGGGTTGAAGTGTGTAGTCACATACCATGGGAGCCCGTTTGCTCACTGCCAGAATATAAATGGAGTTTTTAATTGTTTCTGACTCAGGTCTCTGGGCTGGGTCTGGGTAAAGCCAATTAAGAGACTGGAGGAAACAGTGAAGGATTGTCTGCGGAAAAGGGCTGTGACTTTCTAGTAGGCAGGTTGACAGTGTAAGCAGCTGCATGTTATTGTGCACATATGTGTCAGTCTGTGTGCAGCTTATGTGAGACTACTTTGTGTTTGCATCTGTACATGTGCATGTGAGTGCTTTTCTGTGTGTGTGTGTGTGTGTGTGAGAGAGAGAGAGAGAGAGAGAGAAAGACAGTGAGCGAGTGCAGTTTGAGTTCAAGGGAAGAAAATGTCATATGGCATATCTGATTACATCTTGCAATTTTTTTTTGTACAGTATTTAGCTTTTTCCGCCCCTGACACTGAAATCCCTGGCCACTGCAAAACTATCTGGAGATTGAAATCAGACCCAGAATTCTGGTCAGACTTGGAACCAATACAGAGAGAAAAGCAATGCCGAGAAACCAGCTCTTAGGTTTTATGTGACTTATGTGGTACTTAAATTTCACCCATTGTTTTGCACAGTCAAAACAGTGTTTCAGGAAGAAGAGAAAAGTGGTCAGTAAAATTTATGGTGCAGTTCACCAATGTGAAACTTCATACAGTATGTGAAGCTGGGTTTCCTTGTACCATGTGTGTCGCTGGGAAAAAAGACTTTTGTGCAAGTCATGCTGTGAATAAGTTGGTGTTGTTCTCTGTTATCACTATATGGCCTCCACTGACTGCATTTTGTTATATGCTGCAGGTGAATGTTAGTGCTGAACGAGACAGGCCCTTGCTTTTTGATTATTTAGGACTGAACCTGAAATAAATATTTGGAGTCACAAACTCCATTGTAGCTGCACTGTAAACATCTCAACTCAAATTCATGTCATTTATGTTGGAATAAATATTCACAGGAAAAGGTAAAGCACACCACAAACAACAAAATTAAAAACATCTTCTAGTTATACTCACAGCTCAACAGTGCATTATTCTGTTAGTATTAATGTGACATGATTTGAAGTCACCCTAGATAATGGTGTGATGGTGTTATTGCTGAAAGATTTTAGCGTCTCCACTGAAAGCTGCTTATTTTACTAAATTGGATTTTCAGTATCAGGGTCGAGCCACTAAACAAGAAGAGCAAGTTCCTATTAATAACTTATATATTTACAATACAGTGTTATTATTTTAAAAATGAGGTCCCAATGGTTTGCATGCTGACACTATGCTGGTTGTTACTTGCCGACTACAGGCTACACCGAGGTCCCTGGAGGCCTTTAGACTCCGGGACAGAGATCACTACAGTATCACGCTCATTCACCACTGCTGCACAAAAAGCACATTACCCTGATGAGAATGTGTATTATGTCCACACAGGTTTAGTGAAGTATGTGAGTGTAGGTATGCAGGTATGTACACATGTGGTGCTGTGCACTGTTTATGGGTCAGTTTGTGTGTACACCCACTTTCTGTGTGCAAGTGTGCATGTATGTGTGCATTTGCAACACATAGATTTACACATAAGCGTGTAAGGAAATGACCTGATTGGTGACGGGGCGGTGCTGGGGTGCAAAGTATGAAAATGCTGTAACTTAATAAAATACATGAACTGCATGAATTCGCCCCTTGACCACAGAAACGTCAACTTTTATGACAAAATGAAAACTTTACTTTTGATCTAATTTATTGTCTGAACTGCAACAACTCTTTCATTTTTTACCAGTTTTAATCAAATTTGTAGTGTAGTGGTCAAATTGCTGCCCATAAACAAAGCACATATAAAAGAGTGATGGTGCAAAGCCTCACACTTTCTCTATTTATGGCATGCACATTTTTTGGAAAGCCATCAATTTTCTGTGAGTGTATGCACAGTGCTGCTATGTTGGGATTTTCCTCAGCTGAAAAGGGTGCTGTAGTCTTCTACTTTGTGGGAGCTGATGAAAAGGCTTTGGTAGGTGTTTGTGGCTGTGACGGCAGCAATAAATGTCAATGCATTCATAGGCCACACAAGCACACTCTCACACACAACATCCTAACAGTGGTGCACAACTACACGCTCAAATCCTAAAAGAATCACATAAAGCAAGTCAGGAGACCTTTGAATGCAATATGAGACAAACAGGTGTGCAGACAAAGCCTAGAAGAGACAAAGATGATACATGTGTTTGAGATAAAAAAAATATCCTCTCTTGAACATTCACAAAAAATGCACATATGTAACTACAGCTGTAAACATAAATGAGCATATCCACACACATATGTGTCAATAAATTACTGTACAGACAGAACACAAATGCAAACAAAGCTCTCAGCCATTCTTTTGTTTTGAAACAACTAATTCTGGAGAAGATAGACCAACCAAATCACAATACACACCAGGGAGAGCTGACCTTCACCACCACAGACACAAACATCGCTCCAGAACAGAGGGGGTTGCTGACAGAACAAAGAGAAGATGAGCCAACACAGTAATACTGCTAATCAAACTCCAAGGCAAGTACAACATTCAGGTGGAAACTAATTAAACATTAAACATGATGCATTGGCAGTACGGCTTGTGTCTCTGTTTAGCTATGATACAATGGAACATGATCAGAGGGTAAACCTGTGTACAACAGGTTTTGCTATTAGCACCGCAGAATCAAACAACAGCATCCTCTTGATAGACTGATTTCTTTTGAGAAATACTTCAAAACTCCAGATTACATCTAATGACAACCTTAAATACGTAATGGAAATTTATATTTTCAATAATCATTCTAACTATGTGATAAAGCTGAGAAAGCACCACAAGGTTCATTTAACAAATGGAGTTGCCATGATGTTATGGAATTGCACATACGTTCAAATTACCATGTTTTTTTTTAGCACTTAAATGACTTTTATCCATGTTTACATAAAAACTGAAATGTAAGTTCAATCTCGACCTTGGAAGCAGCAGCTAAGAAAACAATCTCACCACAGCCATTTAGCAGATGTTCTGGACCATAGATCAAGCTTGATTTAAGGTTAGATTGACATCATAATTAAAAGATTAATGCACATGGTACAGACCCGGCCATCACCACAAACTCCACACTCATTATTTGCCATGTTACATTGAAAGAACACTACTTTATATCCTGCATTATTAAAAAAAAAAACACGTGTGTGGGATGTAAATCTGCAGAATCACCAGGAGACTCGGCTGTCCTGTCCTGTTTCCATACGAGTCATTCTGCATTAACATTCAACAATGTTAATGTGAGAAATCCATCACGAAAAATATACAGAGAGCAGTTCTGACCCCAGAGTAGCTTGAAATACACCAGAAAAGCCACTGCACAGTTTGTATATTCTGTGTGACAGTCCGTTTTTCTATATTTGAAAACCTCTTGTTCTACCATTGCTTTGCACCTTTCAACCTATGAACAGTACAGTCAAAAAGTACAAGGAAGATAAAAAAAAAAAAAGAAGCTAATTATAGTATGTCATGACAAGATAACTCTTAAAATGTACTGACATCACAGACTGGTGATGAATCTAATGAAAGAGTAGTAAATATTTTCTTATGAAGCAGTTCTTGGGGGTCTGACACTTAAAAAAAAAGTCCAGCAGTAATTCAGGGTCTAGTAACCACAGTTTCTTTATGAATAATCTAACGGCCTTTTCTATAGAAATCAAAATCAAATTATATTACAATTCTTACAGTAAATTCAGAGCACTCACTTTATGATAATTTGATTTATTTATTAGCAGGCTGATAATAACCAAACATTTCTCTTAGCATTTCTTCCACCAAACCAAACATCCAGGACAATATGTATTTTGGAAAGTGACCATGGTGCAGAAACCCCTGTTATTATCAAAGCAATTATTATTTTGTGTGTTCTTCAGTGTAAAAAAAAATCCAGCTGGTATCACACTAACACAAATGTATCACCTGACCTTTCATATCACCTGCAGCTGCATTTACACACACACACACACACACACACACACAGTAACTGAGTGGCTGGGGATGGATTCTCTAATTCTCCAGGGGGCACTTTAGATGGTCATGCCTTTCCCCCCTGTGCCACTATAGCACTGCCACTGTCTGTTTCACATTTAACATGGAATCCCCCCAACACACACACACACACACACACACACACACTCTCTGATAATGCCTGTTTCCCATTACAAACACATGCATGCATAAAACACATACATTCATCTAACACTAACTGACAAGCATCCAGAAAGACACAAACACACAGGCACACACAATTCCTCTGTCCCTGCCCAACATTAAAGCTGAGTCCCTCTGCACCAGAAGGCTGTTGTTTATGTTGGTATAAACTATTGCTCTAATTACCCCATATGTAGTCCTCCAAAAACATTGACGCTCTCTGATGAATATTTAACGACCGAGCTCATACACATAGACACAAATGCATAATAATGATATGTGTGACACCATCAAACACTTCCTGATTAGAATTTATCACCAACAAACTGTGTTAAATTGGATCAGCCTCTCTTCTCCTCTAGTAATTATGTATATCTCAGAAACTATGGTGACCCCTAAGGACAAAGCACATACATGAGTGGAAGCATGAACGTTATGGGACGTTCCAAATCCAGAAATATAAAATATACCAAAACATATACAAATGACCATGTATTTGACATTTACAAGCATTTTTTGGTTTGTTAAACATATCAAATTTGAAAAATAAAGTTTGATATTACATGAACTCAGTTGTAACTTTGCTGCTGATCCCAGAACACTTGTACCGATTCTTATTGCATATTTTTATTGCAGATTTGTACAAGTTTTGGACTCTGGATTTGTAAAACATTTCCCATCATGTTTGTGTTTCTTCTCATGTATGTGGTTTGTCCTTAGGGGCCACCATATAAAACATCCCTTCTCTCAAATATCCCGTCAACATACTTACTATATTTACATTACATCTTCACCCTTGTTTAGCATAACATCATGATTCTGTATTCGACACATTTCAGATGACTTAACTAAAACTTCTTGAGACTGTAACTGCTTCATTCAACCTGCAGTCAGTGGTTATTTAACAACTGGTGACGGCTTCTGATGCAGCAGCTGTAATAACCGCAAGCTAATCTCAAAAATATCATGCAGACTCAGTGATGAATGCTGTCAGTGAACAAAAAAGAAAGAAGAAATATCTGACACAAATTGCTTGTTTCCTTGTATTTGTCATGAATAGTTCAAAATAAGATTGGTCCAGGGAGGACTGATCTCTGTGATCACAGACCATGAGTGCACACAAACAGCAGTATCAAAGCAAACCATGGTGACTTCCTGACAATTTAGTGCCTAGGTAATTAAAAATCTAATGGATTTGTCTTGTATCTAGTGTCTCATTTTATGAATGAAGAATACATAAAAAAGGGGCATGAAGCTGTATTTACTTACCAAACAAAACTGACTCTGACATGGGGGATGGGGTGACCTCACAGAGGGTGAAATCCAAGGCTTGGGGACTGATAATTGGGAGGGTTATGGCAAGCTGCTCGGGCCATCATTAGTTAGCATCATAGAGGCAGATGCTTCCTGTGAAGAGGCAGGAGAGATTTCACTCAGATGTGGTTAAGTGTGGGTAAAGACTTCCAAGATTTACTCCTGTGAGTGCAAACACACATACAACACACTCACACAAACAGGCATGCCAGATGCTTTCTTGCATAAATGCCACATGTATCGTTGAGATGTTAACATTTGCATTTTGCTATCTAGGTTATTGCACATCTGTCTGTCATGGAATAGGGATTCCTCCTCTGTTGCTCTTCTTGAGGTTTTGTCCATTTTTTGGAGGAATATACCATAAGTGATTTGAGAGTCTAAGAGCAGAGGGTGTCATAAACTGGACAGGCTGTTGATAGAGGGCTGTACAATTAAAATATGACCTGACTTGAATTATTTTTTAAAATAATTGCAAATAAGTAAGACAGGACTGTTGTAGTGAAAATATGAATTTTTCAAAACACAAGTCAGGACACTGCTGGGGGGGATGCTGCTGCTCTGGAAAAATGCTTCAGAAACCTTGTCAAAGCACTGAAAACTAATTGAGAACTCAAATATGTTGTCTGAGCTTTGATGAGGTTAATCTGTCAACAGAGAAGTTGTGATAGAACACTTGCAATACGCCAACCCATAAAACCCTCGAACTCTGCATTTACAAATGTATGTATATACAGTATGCAGATGCTGGCACAAACACTCAATTTCTAGGCATACGTACAAACCCATATTCATAAACAAGCTCGGCATTGGTCAACCATGTTTTCATGTTAGAAACATGCATTTTCCATCTGCCATTTTGAGCAGTGGGACACATGAGTCACCAGTGTTTGTTGAAATCTGTTAGAAGTCAAAGAGGGTATAATATTACACTCTTTAACAGCCACATTCTCTCTTCAACTGAGATAAATTAGCATAGGAAAGAGAAAATAAACTCCCTCCTGTGATGAGTGAAAGACAATGAATGTATTGAGATTAATCACTTTTGGGAAAATACATAAGCATGTAAGTTCATACTTCATACAAACAAACATACACACATTCTTGTTTAATCACATGCACACAACCATATATTCTCATGCATACGCACACAACTGGCCACAGTTTTCCCTTAATACAGTACCTCCATGATGGGACGCAAGGAGCTAACACTAGCATTAGCTTTTCACTACAGTTTTTTTTGACAGGATTGAATCAAACCTGTGTGCTTTCTTTTGCAGAGTGCTCTTTTTACAAACCCTATTTTGTATTTTGTAAGTAGACAGAAGTAGTTTTATGATTGAAAGGGAGAAAGCAACAGGAGGTTGGAAAGGGACATTGTGAATAAAAAAAGACATTCTACTGATGTGCACTTTTAGATTTTCCAGTAGGTGCAGAGGTAAAGGAATATTTAAAGTCACACGAAGGATACACCCACAATACACAGGGGGACAAATGGGGTAAACTCAAACGCTTAACAAACTCCACAATGCACAAACCATATTACTCTGATCTGTTACCTTGTATTCCAGATCCAACAACACTACAGAGTACTGACACATTTCCTCTGATGTGCCACCTCAGGCATAGACGTGCTACAGTCTTGGTGGATTTGTAAAGGAGTAGACACAGAGTATAGAGTGATGTCTGGCCCAGAGGGAACAACAGGTCTGCCCTTCCCTGCACCTCCACCTCCCCAGTGACTTTTCATAGAAAACAGTCCTGGCAGATATTACAGCTCCTTTTTTTACCACCTCTTAAAGAATCAAAGAAGCCCTAGACCTGGCACACAGACACACAATTGATAGCACAGGTACACACACAGTACCTCTATATGTATGCAGACACTTGTCTGTTGTGATATTTGTACAATGTGTACAAACAAGTATAAATGGAAACTAAGACATGCCAAACATGCTGAATTATACTTCTACATACACACACAAAACTGAAGACAGCCTAACTTCAGCTGCACACAGACATATTAGAATTTGTGAGCAGGAAAGTAAAAGTGCACATGCACATACACATACAGCTAACCTATTGTATGCTCCCTCACACACCTGCACAGATACAAATTCACTCCAATTACACTTTTTTTCCTTTTACTGCTCTTCTTCAGTGTAGTCCTGAGTGACAGAAGATGGGAGCAGTAGAGAAGAAGAGGATAAGAGGATCAGGAGGGTGCCTAGAGCCAAAACGAGTTGGTTTTCAAGAAAGGAGTAATCTAATCTTCAAGTCCCTGTCTCTTCTTTTGGAAAAGTTAATCCGTGTCCCTCTCCTAGCAGATATGATCCCTCATCTACAGGACTCTAGCAGCATGAATAGAAGCAGGTGAACTGTCAGGGGATTCTGTTGCTGCAGGAGCAATTGGATTCTGCAGTACAGAGGTGAGCCTTTTTACATGGGCCAGCAGAGCTATCAGAGCTCTCCAAAGCTGGTCCAGTGAACAGAAACCTGCCTCTGTAATGTGTGTGCCAGGGTGAAATGTGAGCAGAAGCACATCTGTGTGTATGCTCGGTTGTTATAGACTTACAGATAACAACCCTATTCAAGCACACTTTTTGAGTTTCTGCTATAGTAAGTAGGTTGTAGGAGTAGGAGGAGCCGGGTACTACTTTTACCAGTATTCATCGTAGATAACATGCTTTTCCAGACACCGTTTGCCTAGTCTGGGCCAGTGTACCTAACAGAATGTTGGTGCTGAAAAGCTTGGCAATCAGTGAATATTAATTACACCTTGCTTACCGGGCCACAGTCTTACTACTATAACTGTTCCCGATTAACATACGGGAGAAAAAGATCCGTTTTTATAAATGTTGCTGCAATTTATCATGGTAACTATAAGAGGCTGATAGTTGTTAAAGATTACTTACTACATGCTTTATGTCTGTACGCACAGGTGTATATTTGTGCATGTGTTATGTGCATGTTTAAAAATATATACTTGTATCTGGACACTGCATTCCCCCATGCAATCATGGTAAGCAGCTGTCAGGGGGCCCCAGTCTTTGGGTGGTCTCACACTCATCTATAAATTATTACCCTACTCTCCTGCTGCTGGCCTTGAAGTGCACTGGGCTTTAGTTCACACACTTTGCTAGAGTGTCCATCTCATACCCAGCTACCGTGAACATACAAATCTGGACCATGTGTCAGGTTTAGATAAAGTTTAGATTTAGAAGTTGATTCAGATTTTCTGACTTCTTAATTCTGATTCTGATATTATTTCTGGCTTGGATCAAGTCCCAGGTTTGAATATTTGAGGAATAAAATAAATGGAAACACAATCAAAATAAAACTCACCTTTTAAAGCAGATTTGAGTTTTCTAAAACATATGTGTTATTGTTTTTGGAATATGGGCCAAGAAGGAGACAGCATTGTGTTTATACATTTAAAGATAAAGGTAAAAATACCACACATTCACAATATTTTTAGATAAGCAATTAATGATTGTGCTTTGGCTTCCATACCTGGCTTTATGTCAGTTTCATTTTTATAGCAAACCTGTTTGCTTGTTTGATAACTAGTGTCATTTTGTTTGCTGCTGTTTTCACTTAATTTAATTTAATGTAATTTTTTAAATAAGCCTGGAACTAAATTGACCTGAAAAACATTTCTTACAAAGTTTTATATAGTGAGAGCCTCAGTACATTTTGCATTGTAAATTTGGTGCATCGTGATTTACACATAACTGAAGTTTATTCGAAACTATCTGTCCATAAAGTTGAGTGTAATTGGCAGACTTTGTGTCTTTGACTTACACTTGAGATGGTAAAGGAAACACATGCTTGACTAAAACATACAAACAAACTAGCACATGCTGCTTAAAACATAATTTTCTGCATATTTTGCCAGCAGTTAATCATTCCCTTAAGTGTAAAAATTGCTGTTATTATCTTTGTGTATTATATCTAATTGTTGCCACAGCTCATGTAATCCGACTATGCATATTTAACAACATTTGTGGTTGTGTGAGACCATAAATAATAATGTCTGTATGTCTGTTAAAGTATATGTGTGTTTCTGTTTAACTGAATATGCACATAAAGCTACATACATGTGACAATGCAGATGTTTGAGAGGACCGGTGTGTCTGGAGATTGCAGATCTCTGAAAGCACTGGTGTACTTAACATAGTTGTACCAGCACCAGCAAGATAGACTGATGTCTTTCCAATACACACAAGTGTCACAATACACACACACGGACACATGGACACAACTGAGCAGTCTAGTAGTTTCCATTAGGACACAGTGAGGAGTTGACTTGTGTGTTTAGAGACAGAGAGATGGGGAGAGTCAGACAATTGTTATTTGAAACCTCACCCACTGTTGATCCCTCGATACAGTAATAAACTCTTCTGTCAGCATCAGTCAGTGTCATGTCGAGTTGTGCAAAATTCCTTTAAAAGTGCTTCACAGAGAAAAGCACAACGACAGATGGAGGCAAGAGTTGTACAGTAAAAACAAGAAAGAACAGACACTTCACAAACTCCACTGAAGCTATCCCCATCTCAGCACATGCTAACTGGAGGAAGCCTGGTCACATAAGAAAACAATGACTCTTTGAGTGACTATTACCACCATTTCTCATGGGCTGACATCAATTGTTTTGACTCTGTCTGAAATCAAATGGAACCAT
This sequence comes from Monopterus albus, assembly GCF_001952655.1. Taxonomy (NCBI): domain Eukaryota; kingdom Metazoa; phylum Chordata; class Actinopteri; order Synbranchiformes; family Synbranchidae; genus Monopterus; species Monopterus albus. Next base: position 2,709,217 of record NW_018127932.1, on the reverse strand, counting down.
GCTCTTGGCATCTTGCTAAGGTTGATGCTGCACCTTCAGAACCAATTCAAAACATGGCTCTCCACCAAGACATCCACTGTGCTGCTGAGTATTATCGAATTCCCGGCAACACTTTCCTCACCACTTAAAATGCAGAGTGAGATTGGAAGTAATATGCTCAGCTGTGTAGGACAGATCACTTTGATACTGTGTAAAGACTGGAAAAGCACTGCATAACAGCTTCTTAGATTGTATAACTTAATCATGCATGAAAGAAGGCAATGCAGAAACATTCAGATCCTATTCAAAACACAGAGGGTTTATTTTACCACTGCAAACTCAGTCCAAGTTCTGAGCCTCATTGGGGATGATAGCATGGTTATGAAGCCAAGCTTTTATAAGCTTTGGTCCTTTATCTTGATAATACAGTAGGATCTTTTTATGGCAGAAGAACTGTTTTTGTCAGTGACTTTTTGTTAGCATTTGTTTAAAGTTAGCATGCTAACGTTAGGGGAAACAAAAACCAACAAAATACTTGGACTCTTCATTGTTTCAGCAAAGTCAATAGAAAAATCTAATAGCCATTATCTTTAGTCAGACTCCAGTGAATTGCAGTGGAAAAAAAGAACAAACAAACTAAAGACCATTGAGAGAATCATGCCTTGTGCTTGTTTTCAAACCCCATCCCAGGGAGCAGATGTTGTTCATTCTGCTTGGCTGTGCTGAGGAAGAGCACCAAATCGTGCTGTTTTCAGCCCAAATAGCTCACGCACAATTACTCTGCCGGGGATCTGTGTGCATTGGCACGTCGCTGCGGTTCCCCCTTTGTTTTCTTAATAATTAGCTTGTGTTTTCACACGGGGTTTATATGTGTGTGGGGAAGGCAGCCTTTTCAAGGCTACTTAATCTACTCCCGAGCCTGTTTCCCTTCAGCTCTGTCTCTCACCCTTCCTTAATCTCCTCCATTACTTCTCTTTCCCATTCCACCTTATTTTCTGTCTGTCCCCCAGTGTTCAGGGACTGCATGATGAATAAATGCAAGTTCAGGTGTTGTTGCAGCTCATATATGATGTGAGGAGCAAAGGAAAATGACTAAACGTGACACTGATTTTGCATCATTGGCCTTTTCTGTCCTGGCAAGTTTGCAAGTGCTGGGTGACTGAATGGCAAGGCATGTATAGCTATTAACACTACGTACATTAATACTGAATGTTTTTCGGCATGGCTCTAGCAATGACAGAATACTGGAAAGTATGCAGAGCACTAACATTATTCATCTTTATGATCATCAGTGGTCTATCTTGTGCACACAGTTCATATACACCTTCTTCAGATTTTACTCACTGGCAACTTAAAAAAACATAGTTGTATAATCTCCAGAAATTCAGAAAGAAATTTAAATCAGTTCTTTTTTAATTACACAAAGGTGTACTGTCCTAGCAGGTTTTTTATTTTTGTTTGTTTTAGCACCACTTCCTCATCTGGATCTGTACTTAATGTAAGTCCAACACATTAACTCCACTGTTAAACACACTTCCACTGTAAACATGTCAATCAATAGTGCCTGTTTGACCAGTGGTCGATATGCTCTGTGTGAGTTAATCTCATTGATTTTCCACCTGCTCAGGCACCTCAATCACCTTGACCTCAGTGGGATCTCTTCACGTTGCCCCTGTTAATTAAACTGAACTGAGGACATGCATTTGATAAAGCACACATGCACAGATAAAGGCACAATAACTTACACACACTTGGAAGCGCAGCTGTAGTCAGCTGGCTTACACACATTTTACATGTTACAGAAGAAGCACTGTGACTGGAGGGTCACCAGTTCAGACTCTGAACTATCTGGGCAAATGTGGACAGGGAAGGTAAATGAGTAACACAGCCATTAATAGCTGCTGCACAAGTAATCAGATCATTTCCATTTGGGAAGATTTATTTATTCTTTATTCTTGGATAGATCAGATTTAGCCAATAAAATAGTGCAAGTCAAGCAGCTTAGTGCTGGTCCCAGGTGTCAATGCATAATACTTGATGAATGTGGTATTGGTGATGTTTATAAAAAAAGAGCATGCACATCTGGTTGACTCTGAATGAAACACATACACTCCGTTCTGAGAAAGGGAGTGGAAGTGTCCAGTCCCAAAACTTCTGAATCATACAGAATAGGACTGAAAACATACTGATGTGGATAATGTTGTCTGTATACTGAGTCCTGCATGGTGTTCATACTGTTTCTGTTTTCACTTGAGCCATCAATATTAAAAATCAATGCACTTGTGGCATTGTGGGACACAATTAAAATGTCTACTCATAGCCAGAATTCATACTGGGGTAAAGCAATCTCCTGTACTCTTTTGAAAATGCATACAAAGCAAAGTACAATAAAGTAAAATAACATTTTAAAAGTTAGTTTCAATAAAGGTAGATCAAAACTAAACACATCTAGCAAATCTTCTCCAATAACATTCTTTATTCCCCAAAGTTGTCCACTTTATCTTGACTTCACTGGCACTAATAACAGTAAGAAGAAAAACAAACAGAGTAATGAATCACAGAAAAGTAGTGGGATGAATTTTGATGGATATGTTTTAACATATGTCATTATGTCTTATCTGTTTACTGTTAGTTTATTTTGATATTGAACTGGTGTCCTTCCTGCATGCCAAAACACCAAAAGACACACTCAAAAATATATGCCTACCAAACTGTACATCCATTTATCCACCGTGAATGAGATTAAATGTAAAAAACAAATGAAATTTAAAAACGTAAGGAGGTCTAAAATCGATATTCCAACTCATGCAAAGTTGCCTATTTCACAAAAGAACAGAGACAAACTTTGTCTAAGTACACTGCTGCTGTGACATGCACAAGAACACAAATGCATGCACATACACAGAGGTGCACCCCAGGCCCGGGCTGTCAACATTGTTGTGTGAATGGGGTCACACCTGCAGCTGCTGGTAGGGGTGATAAACGATGTTGCTTTAAACTTTGAGACCGTCATTTTTGGGAGCTGCTGTTTATCCTCTATTGATGTATAATGGGGGCCTTTGAGGCCTGGAGCACCAGAGACAGAGGCTGCCCTCTGTCTGCTGTTTTGAAAGGAGGCGAAACAGTCCTCGATTAGTTAATGATACATTCTGCTTCAATTTGCCATAATAGGACCGAGCAGCCCTCTGACATGAGGACTGGCATTTTCTCCTCTGGTTGCTTTGGGAAAGTTTCTTACCGCTTTCATGGGTCAAATAAAATAAATCAGTTTATATCAGATGTTTTTGTGTGTGCTTGACCACACAGTTATTTTTTTATTATATAGCCTAAATTTAGATACAGTTATACATTTATGTATGCTTACAAACTGGGTAGATGGTCTAAGTGTACATGTACAAACGGCTACTATCACACCACCAAGGCATACGTGTACATGTGTTACTCCTATATTAAAAGCTGGATAGCTCACGCTCTTCAGTCATCACCTATACCTTTGACAGTGCTGTAGCCTTTCGCACACCAGAGCTGCCTTTTCATGCTAGCCTGAAGAAGTCAGCAGTAGATCCTCTTACCACCACTCTTATCAGATGAGGCTGCATATCTGGGTGCTCCTCCTTATTTGTCTTTTAGGCCTGAAGCGATAAAGTGACGTGAGAAAGACAGTCTAGACTGCAGCTGTCTCTCTAAGAGGTATTCCAAACCTTCACTAAAAAGCACTGTAATCTCAGCCTCACACACACACACACACACACACACACACACAGAGGGAGAGAGAGAGATTTGGGTATGCACGTAGCCACATGCACAAAAAAAACAGCCAATTGATGTCAGTTCAAGCATACAGTTGTTATTAGATCATGATTAGCCTGTATTGTCTGCAGCAAGCTGAACATAGAACATCCTTTTTACTTTTTTGTTGGGAGATTTCTGTGGTTAATACCACGACAAACTTTTATTTAAAGTCTTACGTCAACTGTCATTCAAGTCATTTAGTACATTCTTGTACTTTTCATGCAGATTTGCAGTTATGAGTAGACATTATAGGATAGAGTATAGTCAGTGGATATAAAACCAAAATAGCCTATGTACAAATACACTTGTTTATGTACGGATGTCTAAGATGATTAAAGTTCAACATTATCATTTTTATGTCTATTTTTATGAACAACTGGACCTTTTACTGTTTAAATTTAGGCTTTTTTTCTATGAGGGTGATGATGATATGATTATCTATGTCCATTTATCCAGACAGAAAAGCACAGAATGAGAAAAAAGTACCAGAACACACATACTTTCACACACACACACACTGATTCTCATAAAAAATAATACTTTATATTTTTCATTCAAAACATAAAAAAACTCTCTTCTGCTATCTCCTCTTTAAAATTGAGTCACCTCTCTCAGTTAAACAACCCCAGTGGAAAGTTTATGTAACAAATGGCTTTAAATCACAACCACACAGCAACAATTTCCACACAACACGACACATTGCGGTTGTCATTCATCACACCACCACAGCATAACGTGGGGCTTCCACAACAATTACTTCTGTCATTAAACTTCTGTATTGTTGTCGTTTCCTTGCGTGATAAGGGTGATTAGTGGCCAAGCAAGGGATAATCTTCCCCAATCTGCTCTGCTAGGAGGAAAAGAGAACCTCAGCTTCCCGGTCAAGCTTGTGCAGAGCACAGGCCTGTATTGCTGTGTTGGAGTGACCCCCTGTGGCTGCTCGGGGGAACCTTCTGATGCTTTGGGCTTCATTTCAACTCCTACAGTATGTATATCTGGGAGATTTGTTATATATCAAAAGCAAGATTCCACTGGGGAAAATAGTCATACAGAAAGGGTAGAAACCGGCTTTGATTGTAAACAATTATACTCCCACAGTATAAATTATTAGAGCCCTTTTCTTCATGAAGTAGGCTCCATAGAGAAAGCTGCTCTATCTTAATGATTTCAGTCATACTGTCTCTTATTTCCTGTTTTGGTCCTGGAATTATCTGTGACAGCCAGTTAATTTTGCTGCAATCATTTGTGCTGTTTTGCTGCATTTTTATAAAAAATACATTTTGTGACATTCTGTATTTTTATTACCAACAAATTCCATCAGGGGTTTATTCTATCTCTCTGCCCTGTTGCTCTTGCTGAAGCCTAAATCTTACACAGTAAACCACAAATATATAGTTTTATTTTATTTAGTTAAACAACTGAGCACTAGATTTTAGCAGCTGTTACTCAAACAGGAGTCAATAGTGTATTTGTTGGGCCTTTTTTTTCCACTGTGCATCAATACACATTTGGTGCACTAGTGAATGTTAAGGCAGCAGGATGGTAGACGTGGGACTGACTCAAGATAAACTAGAATGCATTCTCATTTTAATGGAGGAATATGTTTGCCAGTGCTGCAGTGTGGCTCAGTATTGTCTTAATATTTTTTGGACAACAGTGGAGTTATATGGGGGGTTTGGCTACACATGGGATAGTTGTCAAAAGAGACAATTCACTGTTGGATGTTGGTCTTTTCGTGGGATTTGCTGACAACAAAACAGAAAAAACATCACACAACCTGCCCTTAATGTAATGTTATTGTCTGACTTACATTTTCCATTCTTGCAGCATTGTCCTCATAAGGTCTTAATCTTAAGAGCTGATTTTTCATTGACTGAATTAAAGTTTACTGTTAGGAGATGCGATAAAGTTAAATTAACACTGATGTTTTGTTGCATTTCTTATTATTGACTCCTTTTAATGTTGTTAATTCATAAGCTTAGTTGATGGTGTTCCCACTGTACTTCATTTGGGATAATAGCATCTGCAAAAAGTCCTAAAGGTGATGTAAAGATTTAGTAGCAGGGTATATAATCTCTCCCGTTCCCCTGCAGTCCAGTCGTGTACTGTATATTGACACACTGCTGCTCTCACAAGCTATTTTACTCTCTCAGGCTACATCATTCACATCATCGTAAAAGCAGAGGCCCTTCATCTCTTTAAAGTACCCAGTGCTACCATTAGCCCTAGGCACTCACATCAAGACCTGCAGCCTTCTGCCCCTCACTAGCTGTAAACATCAGCCCTGAATGTAAAAGGGAAGAGGGATGAGAGGGGTTATTGATGTGCCATAAACCCCATTATTTTATCAAGGGAGAAAGGAAACTATGTGTGTGGTAAGATGAGGAGGCACTCGAGCTGTCCATTTCCAGCAGGTGTGTCTCTTTTGAGGAAAGCTGAGGTGAAGGCTGATGTTGTCTCCATGAACTTGTGTTGTTGTTTGTTTGCTCAGGAGCACTATATACTACAACAAGTACAAAATTCAATTTGCACTTCGGACAAGCTTGTGAATATTTCCAAAGTGCTTAGAAAATGTTATTTGATTAACTGCTACCCTTCTTTTAATAGTTATTTATGAAAGGTGCACAAACAATGCTGCTCACCTGAATTACAGTTGAATTTGTGGATGAATCAGTGGGTTCATGATGAAATTCATATACTATAAGAGTTTAAAATGCTTTCCACTGAAACCATTCTAATATCAGAAGCTATGAGCAGCTCACATTTGACAATTTGCACAATTCTTAGGCAACACTGCCTTTTAGAATACAGTTCCAGCAAATATCCATGGAGCTCTGCGATCTACTTATGAAGACATATGACCCAAGTAGAATTAATACTGAGACTTTTCCCAGCTATCAAAACAATATCACATGCTACAAGCTGCATGCAACCTAATCTATCTAAAATGTCGCTATAAAGCCTCACAGTTGTAAAATAACATGACTAACATTAACTACTGTATAGAAAGGAAGGAGAGACTCTGGCCAGCTGCTTTTTCGCTGCCCAGCTGTTGAGCCTTGAGAACCACTCCACCTGCACATCATTTCATCCTTCTCCAGACCTCGCAGCACACCTCATCCTGCAAAGCTATAGCATATGCACACACTCACTGTGTGTGTGTGTGTGTGTGTGTGTGTGTGTAGCCATTGTGTATGAGGATAAAGGCATGCATTCAGTGACCTTGTACATGCCTACACAAGAAACCCTTTTCACACACACACACACACACACACACACACACACACACACACACACACATAGTCACAGACTTAAAAGTCTTTAGGGTGATCATTTGTCATCTGCACAGGAATCTGCACTCGAGCTCCTTATGCTGAAGCCTCGGACTTAAGGCATTCCTTTGCAAATTTATGTCCAAACAGCTGTGGTCTCATCCGCCTCTGTATGGACCTAGAAGACAACGCTGCCCCAGGAATTATGAGGGGGATCCAATCCATTACACACCTCAAGTTAACTCTGAATGTGCATGTGTAAACTATTTTCTGTCTGTACATCTCTTAGCATGTGTAAAAAAGTGTTTCCCCACTTTCACGGTGTGCTTGCAGCTGCCTAACTCTAAGTGTGGGTGCCCATGTGCACACGGGCTTGTGTGTGAAGGATTCAGAGATGGTTTTGCATTCAGTTCTTTGATGGCTGTACAGTTATCCTGTGATCTAATGCATCAGAAGCCCCTGCTTTAAAGAAGAAAAGCCTTGATTTCGCATTGCAGCCATATGGACTCACATGTTTCGCTCTTAAAATGAGGTCCACACCAGAGGTAAACACTGGGCCACAGTAATAGATGAGGTCTTCGAACGGCCACAGAGTCCGCAGTACATGATATCATCATAAAGCTGGTCTGCACCTGGGAGGAAGAAGATGAATAATCCTTGTTTAATATGGGTGTTAAATTTTCAAAACTTTATTTATCCACTGAAAGGTAATTTAAGTTTAAGTTCCTATTTCACATTTAGACACATTAAAATATTGGAACTACTCAATACAAGCACATTTATTCACAAAGACAACCAGTCCAGGTGATTTAAACTTACAACCTTCTACACCCATGCTTGATCCTCTAAAATGATTTTGTGTTTTCATTTCTAGTAGTTCATTTAAGCCTGATAGATGGACGGTCAAAGCCAGCTCATTCACTCAGGAGTATTTCTGTGTAGTTTTTTTTTCTCTGTAGATTAAACACGCTGGCAGGAGTGAGGAAAGGATGGAAACTCAATGAAGTGTGATGATGATGTGATGTGTTTAGCAAGGAGGGTTCAAGGCCTCACTCTGTGCATGCTTTCACCATGTCGTCACCTTATAGCCAAACCCCACTGGGACGTACACTCGTGGGGGAGAGAGAGGCAGAGAGTTAAAATGAGAGCACTGAAGAAATATGGAAGGTGGATTAGAGCTTTGTGTTCTTTCTGGTGAAGCTGTGCAGGTTTGGTGCCTCCTTTTTCTAATTAAATGTTTTGTAAAATCCCAGAGAAGCTGAACTGCAGGACACACTGCGGGAACTCAACACAGATGGATTTAAAAATGTGGCAAAACAATCTTGCTAATGTAACAATATGTAAAATAAATAAATAAATACAACTCCTGAACCTGTCATAGAAGTGATACTGACCGAGAGAAGGAAATAAAGACAGTCAGGTAAATGCAGCGGTGACAATAAGGTGCATAATAAAGGCAAAGAAGGTGCAAAACTAGAGAATCCATGGCGTTGTAAACTCAACAATGTGGTTATAAAAACCTAGAAACTTCTGATTGTTTTAAAGTTTTCCTTTAATATTAAAAAATTAAGCACAAGCTGCTCAGGAACCTATGTTTTAAAATAGAAATGAATTTTACTTTATTTCTAATGTACAAAATCTTCACAGCCATTTCAACAGAATCTAAAGAGTTAAAATGAAGAAGGTAAAAAAAAAACTAAGCCTAATTGATGTTGGACACCCTGGTGGTCTGAGCTTCAGTCTCACCTGCTGACTGCTGAAAAAAGTAATTTGTCCCAGCGCTGGGAGGTGAGGGCTAAATATAAGGAAAACATTGTTATCGTGATTAATCAGCAGCTCTGTCAGTGGGGTCAGGGTGAATAGAAAGTGGCACAAATGACTGCATGGAATTCCTGATGTGTCAGACAGAATAAAGCTGCAATGTCCGTCCTTCACTCACTCTCAGTTTCACCCACTTATTCAGAGGAAAGCTAATCCCAGTTGCTTCAAATCCCTCATGGTTCCCTGCAGTGTAGGCTGCAATCAAATGGTTTTCAGTCAGTGGTGGATGATTTATTTCAGGTTGGTAAATCACAAACCATCATCCAGACATAGGATTATCAGCTATAAATAAAGTATTGGATTTTCTTTTTCCACATCATGGAAACAGATGTGATGAACTGACTGAACAAAAAATGACACACACTTCAAAGACACAAAAACAGACAAGCTGTGGGACTGAAATGTGGAAGCTCCCAAGTTTTCTTTTTTCTTTATTTCTTATAAAGGCAATGTTTCAACCTGAAAAGTTAGAAACTGCTTTGCCTTTGAAACCCTGCCATCAGTTTCACTGTTCTCTGACAGCTTCCATGTTCCTGTGCTGATGTTTTGTCCTGCACATGAACCAGCTGGGACTGGATGTGCACACCATCCACCTTGTTTTTGTTCTGTTGTTGTTTTTGCAGTTCCTTTAATTAAGTGACTTGTAATTATATGTAAAGTTACATTCATATTTATTAAGTGCTAAATAGTATAAAATTAACTCTGTAGATATGGATCTGAGGGAGGCACAGCGGAGCAGTGGTTAGCACTGTCGCCTCACAGCAACAAGGTTCTGGGTTTGAGCCCTGGGGCCTTTCTGTGTGGACTTTGCATGCTCTCCTTGTGCCTACGTGGGTTATCCACATGTCAGCACTGTGACAGACTGGCTGTGTACCTCACCTGCCAGCTGGGATTGGTTCCACCCCCCACCCCCCACCCCCATGAACCTATTCAGGAATACGCAGTATAGATAACATATATGGATCTGAAACAATATGGAGGATAGATCCTTAAAGTGTTGAGAAAAAAGATGAACATCTAGAATTCCTGACAGCTCCATCTGCTGATAAAGATGTGATATTTCAGTGAGGAGAGATAAAATAAAAATGAATTAACATTCATTCATAACATGATTAGACTCCAGTGATGTGAAGCAGCTTCATTAAGCGTATGCAGAGGGCAGGACGGATCCCCTGGCATCTATACTGTGATGGTGGTGGAGCAGAGCCAGCCGATGGTTGATGGAGGCTTTGGACAGAGACTCTGGACATCATGGAGGTATGGTGGTGTCGGGTAGGAAGTGGGTTGCAGTCATAGGTCTGAAAGGCAAGCAGGCAAAATTGTAACTGTATATTTAGAAGGGCAGCCAGTGATTTGCTCAAGTGATCAAAAAGATCACTGGCTAGGTATGGTGATGTCAGGATTAAAGGTGGAGGGAGACCTGACAGCACAGGGCAGCAGAAGGGAGTTACAGTAAATAGCCCATGTTAATTCACTGATGAACAAGAAGAATGTGAAGGAAGAGATCATCCTTGGTGAATTTTTTCCTAAGCTTTATGATCTGAATAACTAAAATGGGCCTTGTGATAAGATTATTTCATCAACTCGTTTCCAATATCAAGAACAAACACTGAACCTCAAACTTTTAGATATTTTTTTCTAGCTTTCCATGTCTAAATGGCAGCACTAGCATGACCTAAAACATTTACTTCTTCCTGATTTGTTCTGAAGAGGTCAGCACTTTGGTTTCCACTATAAATGGACTGGAAACCACCAAATGCTAGCAAAGTGAAAGACTGATTGAAAAACAGAATTTGGGTTTCATTCCGCTGCCCATTAAGATTTATTAATATACAAGGATTATTCTAAATAATCAGATTGGCTGATTTTATCTGATTCATTGTTCCATACTTTAGAAAATTACAGGAAAAAGGCTTAACAATAAAATGTCTTTTTCCCCCCCTTGAACTTTAGCATTCTGTGAATCTAATGTCAACAACCGTCATCACAACCATAGATCAAGTCTGTTTACAACACTGCCTTCTAACTACTTACCTCAATTTGTGTGATTGTGATTTTGTGTTAAACCCATTTGGTGCCCTAAGCAGGTTAATGCAGTCTGTTGTCAAAACACTTCTTCCTCTTAGACAAGTCGGGACGGAAGGCTGTTTCTGGCTGAACCTTGCCTGAGGAGGTCATTTGGTCTGATGCCTTTCACTCCACATAATTTAAACTTCCTCACCGCAAGCTGCTCACAAACAGCATAAATAAACAACCACAGGACAAACCAGGGTTTGGAGCTTGTTAGGGTGCACGATTTCAACATGTGAGTTTGTTTGTTCAAATCTGCTCGCACAGTGACCTAATCCCTTTATACCGAGCACGTGTGACGAGGGGGAAAAATACATATTTTTCCAATACGCAGACAAGGCTGTTCATCAGGCAAGGTTTGACACGTCTTTGAACACAGTTAGAAACAACAACTTGATGGAAAAAGTAAAAGGTTGGAGTAGGGTGGTTTGGCTAAACAAAAGTCACTTTTGGACACTGCTGCATGGAGGATGGGAAAAGGAAAGATGATGAAAAGAATGAAAAGATACATTCCTGAGTATCTAACTCACTGCCTCGCTGTTTCCTGGGCTTGATTAGAGGGATGCAGTGACTTGTGGGTACATTAAGATTAAGATCTCAGCTGTCCAGAGGGAATTACAAAAAAAGAAGCTATATGAGTGGCTTTATCAAATGTGACATGGGTTTTTATAAAAGGAAGTCTCATTGCAGCCTGTGCTTACACTGTGCAGCCATGCAGATACATTATGTGATGATTACAGAGGCCAATGCATAATCAAAAGGTCACAGCTTTGACCCCCACAACAGCCAGTCTAAATTGCTGCCATGAATTAAACAAGGCCCTGCTTGATTTTGTTGTAGATTGTGATGCACAATACACAGGTTAAAGGCTTTATATAGGTTCGTGTCTTATAGCTCAAGACACAACAGACTGTCAAAGAACATAATGAATGAACAAAACTAATATTGGGGCGACTGGTTACTGAGACACTGACCACCTGTAATCAGTTTAGATACTGTTGAGAAGATTAACAAAAAGGGAGCAACTCAGGCTCACATAACCAGCCTGGCTGTGAAGGAAAACAGTATTTAGCATCAGTATAATCAGGACAAAAGCACCAGCTAGGGTGCAAAGAATGTTCAACTGACAAAACGAGACATCTTCACAGCTCAGTGTGCAATCCATTCTTAAACCATATGGTGCAAGTTGTCCTGTAAATCTGAATTGCAATGATTACTTTCAACTTGTGCAACTGCTGTTAATGTAAGTGTAAATGTAAGTGATTCTAGATGGCGATCTTTTATTGTTGATCTGTTGGTGGCTAATTTAGCCAGTAGCTTCTACAGCATTTCATGAGTACAAACAACATTAACCAATCAACAAGTGTTACATAAATTAATGATGGCTCTGCTCTATTCAATTAAGTCATGACAATGCCATGACCCTGAAACTAAAGCAACTACATAAAATGGAGCATATTTTAAACTTGAGCTTTTCTTACTGTGACATATCAAACTATCCTTTGTCACAAAGGCCTGGTGTGAAAAGCTAGAAGATAACTGTTTTACCACTTTGTTTGTAGTGCAATAACAGGAAACACAATGAAAACAGGAGGAAAAACTCACTTTTAAAACACTATTTTTGAATGGTTATACAACAACTCATTGATGAAGTAACATTACAGAGACAATACAGTGTTATATCCATTCAATTCTAGGGCAATTGCCACCATCACTGCCCCAAAAATATGTTCAGCAAATCCCAGTGTACATAGCAGTTAGTCTTGTGTTTCTAGTACATCCAGTTACACTTGCTGCAGGGCAACAGTGGCCAGTGACTCCAGGATATGATCTCAGGCTATGATTCACCCCAGATAAACATGCATGATGTCTCGTCACACAGCCTCAAAACTTACTTTGTAAGCAAAAATGTCAATTTCAGTGTTTGTTGCCCCAGAAAGTGAAGTGAACTGCACAAGGGCCAGACTGTTGAGCTCCTGCTTCAGCTCTGCTTTGGCCGCTTTGACCGTGGAGTGTCAGCTGCTGTGTCTGCCACCTTTTTTCTAGAATCTTTATCCTCTGGATCATAGAGAGCATTCCTGAGAAAGCGTGCAGCAGCCCCCTTATCTAGACGGGCAGCTTTCTTTTTGTCAGTGATCTCTTTCACTCTGTTCATGTATGTCCTTATCCGCTCCTGAACAGCAATGGAATAGTTACAGAAAAATTAAAATAATGCACATAATGATAAAAAAATTGGATAAAGACAGTACAGAGAACATAGAGAGTACATACCAATTCCTGTTTGATTCCATGTTCTCTGGGATTTACTCCTTGTGTTACCAAGTACACTGTAACAAAGACCAAAAGAAAGACTTCATATACCGAATACTGATCCCAGATCAAGACAGATTCTGTATATGGTTCAGACAATATTCAATCTAAGCCTAGGGTCTCAAAAGATCTGTCTGGCATCTTTATTTTCTTTTAATTTCCTCTCTGAATCAAATACTTTGAATATGCAGACAATCGCATTACTGCTCTACTGTTCTTCAATTTCATATATATTTCAATATCATTATGTTCTGGCACTACAGGTATATGGTATGCAACTTAACTCATTGATATACCAAGAACACAGTAGTGTTCTTTAAAATAAACCACACAGTGAAAGCAGAGAGAAATTTGGAAACAGTAAGAAACAATCATGTGAATAACTATGTGATGGCTCATATTAAAACATGACATTGCAAAAGCTCATAAGAGCAAACATCTGGACTTTTGTGAATGCAAATGCGGAGTGGCAATATATTCTAAATTATATTCAATCTGGTGCACATGCACAAACAAAATGACAGATTTGTGACCAAAAATAAACAGTATTTTGGTTTTTCATTTAGCTTTTCAGTTTTCATTTCACACAGGAGACATGAGCATGGTGTATCTCTACAATAAAATCCCCAGAAATATCAACTATCATTATTATTTCTCTGCTCAGTGTGTTTTCTGGCAACTGATGTCAGGATCACTTTCAAGAACCACCTAAGAAAACCTCTAATACACTACAAACATTTCATGTGTTTTCCTACATCCAAAGAATAATCACAGTGACTGAACAATACTTACTCCAGAATAATGAGTTAAGGGTGTAGGCAGACATCAGATCCAGCTTGGCTTGATCCAAAGGATTCAGCTGTCAATGAAACAGATTTACTTTAATGAACAACAGTTACCTAAAAAACAACCACCTCCTTTTCTCACAAAATGTCATCACCACTGTAACACAATAAGCAACCCATCAGGGAAAAGTGTGTTCATATGTAATACTACTAGGTAGATTTACACCACAGAATGCTGAGTAGACAACCCAATGGGATGAGACTATAGCTCCCCCTTTAAGAATAATATTGAGTTTGTTGTATAATGGCATGTAAAATGTTACTCTTCAAAGTAACTGGGAAACAGCAACCTCACGATAGGTATGGAAGGTTGTCTATCCTGTGTGTTAGACAACCATACTGTAGGCTATCACTGTTGTCTGATGTGATTTATTTCTTTTGGTGTAGTGACTTACAATTAAATCATACTAGTGAGCCAGCACATACATGGTTGTGTCTGATTGCTTTTTGTCTAGCATCTGTAATTTGTTAGAAGAGTCACAAGGTCGGCTATGAGCAAGCTCTTCAGTCTACCTTTTGCAGTAGGTCATTTCTGTGCATCGACATCAACTTGTCCAACATGGTTTTTACAGAAGAAACTGAGGAGTCGAAGCCTGTGAGCTGTTCGTCTATTTCATGGGGATAGTCGTCAGTTTTAACGTCCGCTGCCATTTTTCTGCAAAGTCATTAAATTCATGCAATGTTATGTTACTACTGTAACACGATTATTCCATTATCTTAGACAGCAGCAACACGCTTTAGATGCTAGCTAACACTAGCTAAAGATGGCGTATGCTGATAACAAGAGATCGTGTCGATTAGCAGAAATACAGTGACAATTAGCATTATAAATTATTTGTGAAGCAACACCTACTAATTACTTAGAAATCCACTGAAGCCTGAATGTAATGTTTGACGTTAGCCATATATTTGTTACCTGGTTAGCAAACAACACGCTTTCGCTGAAAGGAAGTGACGTTACCGAAGTCAATTTCCGATTCGTGACTTCCGAATTACCAGTTAAGGTAAAACTTAAGTGAAATTTAACAATGACCTCACGCAATTTTTTAACAAACCCGAAAGCGTATTTTAAATAGTCACGCTAGTTTATTTGTTAATCATGCCAGGTTTGAAAGTAAATGTGGATGTTTTTAAGCTGGACCTGGTCATCAGGATGGAAATCTTTTTGCTTTTATAAATATAGGTTTCATAAATCAGAATGGGGGGGTTGAAACACCTCGAGGCTTTCATTGGGATGTTGAACATCGCCCTTCCACAACAAGTGGTGTATAAATAAATAATAAACATAAAACCGGTCCCTCATTACAAAAGTATCTGCCCTAAAGTTTTCCTTTACATTTCCCCTTAACTCCTGAACTAACTTCAGCATCTGTATTTTATCTCTACTGCCATCTGCCGTTTGGAAGAACGAAAGAGCTACTTTTCTGACTGTAACACTAACTTTTAAATATTGACGATTTCTTTTATAGCCCGATAACAGCAGTATCTGTGAACACAAGTTTTGTTTTCTTTAACTACCACAACTGTCATCTGTATTTTCCTTATACGTGAACCCCCTGTTTATTGACAGACCTTCTTAACTGATAACAAAAATTAAGGGCAGATTTTAATGTTAGTCTTAAAGTTTTAACCTTTAGAGAAAAGGTGCTTTTCAGCTAACTACGCTAACAGCTAGCTAACGTTAGTAGTAATTTAATATCGAAAGTCAGGTGTTCACGTTACTATGGTAACGTGGGGCATCAGCGCTGTGAATGAAGCTAATACACTGTTCAAGAGCTTAATTGACAAACCAGCTTTAAGGCCTTGGACTGTACACGCAAACTGTTGCAGAAAAGAAAGAAAAGAAGCTTGAAACATGGACAACTGTAATTTGGAGAAACTCTCGGTGTCTTGTGGGAAACTCCAGCCAGCGTTCAAACCAGAAGTTACAGACTACAAAGTGACAGTGGAGAGCAGTGTTAGCAAAGTGACTCTGGACCTGTGTACTAGTGACTGTGGGGCTTCTTACAGTATTGTGAGTACTGTCCTCCGTGTTCACTTGTCCTAGCTTACCACCTGAGACTTTTTCATATGGGTTTTAACCTTTTTATTTTTCAGCTCTTTGGTGACAGTTCCAGCACCATTAAACTGAATGATGGGTTAAACAAAGTAAGCATCGAGGTGGTTGCTGAGGATGGCACCATAAAAAAATACTGTGTGGAAATCATCAGGATGTCTGCAAAGATTGCTGAGCTCAGTAATCTGAGTGTGGAAGGGGATATTCCACTTTATCCTGCATTTTGTGCCCAAGTCTATGGATACAGTAGTGAGTACATAGATCATTTACCGGAGTTAAACAAGTTGAATTAATTATACCATTTTGTTTTGCCATTGTTTTTTAATGTAGTACATACACTGATATAGTACGTAATAGATTTGCAACAATATAGTTTCAGAAAATGTTTAAAATATAAATACGTGTGCACATATCCATTAGTGATATGTTAATGGTAACCATGTTATAGGCTTATTATTTGAAGTACTTTGCATATTGCTGGGGAGCTTGTGAATTTCCCACAGGGGGTACTCACTGTGAAATTTCTCCACCAGGTGTTGTTCCCTTTTATTGTAATGCAGTGACCCTGCTTCCCAAGGCACCAGACAAAAACATCAGAGTTAGAGTGAATGGGGCAGACAGCTCACAACCGGTCCCTCTGAATTTTGGAGACACTGTGGTGGAGATCTCAGTGTGTTCAGCAGATGGCAGTAATTCACAGGTAGGAAGAGACACACTTAGGTGACTGCTTATACTGTAATTACATAAGCAGTACTGATGCTGTGTGTGTGGTCCTGCCACACTGTTGGATGTTTTTACTTTCTACTACTGGACTATTGACGCTCCTCTCTCTCTGTCAGGTGTACACAGTAGTGGTGACTCGAGAGCTAATACCCATGGCTGTGACCTTCACTGATGAGAAGCAGCAGCTGGACTATGAATGTCCAGTATCCCTGAGTGCTTTTTATAGGCCTGTATCTATCAAGCACAGGTGAGACATGAATAGGAATAGTTGTCAGTATGAGTTGTAGCAGCACTAGCCTCCTTTGTCATATCTATATTAATACTGTGTTTCTGGAGCAAATGCTTTGTCTGCAATGCAGTTGTAATACATTTAAGAAAACAAACAAAATTTAAGTAAAATACAAACATGCATTAAACCAACAACCAGTATTGGATGCCCGGTCTCAGTTTATAAACAGCAATCACCATTTGCCAACCTCTACTTGTGTGTTTTATTTCAATTTGGTTAACTACAACTACTGAAGTGTATCATTTGGCTTGTTTAAAACTTGTTTAAATATTAAGGGAGTTGCTATATAGGGTAATTTCTCAATAGCCTTAGCTTAGACATTTGTCTTTTGTATTACAGTAGGTTTCAACAAATGCAGTTTGGTTCTCTCCTTGATTTGCAGTGACCCAAAGCACATCTTCTCAAGACCTTATATTGAGATGCTGGCACGGAGGTCAAAAGTCGACCCACTTAGCAGCTGTCCTCTGGGAGGTGGCTGGAAGGTTGTTGAACATGATCTTGACAGAAAGATGTCTGCTGCTCTGGTCAAGTGCTTCTTTCTTTATCGAGGTGAAGCTTGGAGTTTTAGTTCCTATAAAAGATTTAGCTAAAGCAGAGCTGCTGTGGAGGCAAAGCTATTATTGATTGAGTTAAAGGTAAATGGATGGAGCTGTAGAATCACCATTATTTCTCCTAATGCCAAGCAAAAAAGCCAGTGGTATAGAGAGGAGGAAGGTAATAGCTTGTTAACATCCAAAAAACATGAATTTCACAGTAATTGATGAATAAAGTAGAAGTGCCATTTCCTGATTGCTTTCAGAGTACATCTCTCACCATTTATGTTGTGACACCGTTGAGCTGCACTCAGAGTAAATGATTATTTGGCTCCACCATTGAGCTTTAAATATTTCTCTCTACTTCTGAGGAATACTTTTAAAACTACATTGTTAATAATCTAGGTAAACTTTGCTTTACCTTTCAACAGTCCTGTTACACTACCTATACTATCATGTAACATGATGTAACTATTGTGTTGCTGTAATGATGGGGATACTATTACTTAACTAAGACCTCAGGTTATCTAGTTATTGTGGGCTGACAGGTGGATTTGCAGGCCATCTTATCCAGCAGACTTCCCCCCAAGTCATGTGGATTTCTAGTCAACCAAGTTCTGCAACATTTAGCAGAATGTTGCACCAGAACAACAATTATTGAACAGTTTTCACATTTGTAGGGAGAATAAATCTGTAAAGTTGTTAATAAAGCTAACAACTCAGTTCATCCTTTAAAAAGACACAAACACTTAGCACAAGCGTGTCACTTATTGTCGTGCATGATACAGTTTTTCCTTTTACACTTTCCAGCAGCGGAGGACACCTCTATACTATGGTGATTCTTTGTGTCTGTGATGTTTTTTTTTTTTTAACAAAAGGATGTAACAGTGTGATGAAACTGTCTGAACTGGGGTCACACTCTCTGGACTGTCCACACAAGCCCACAGGGGACCTGGATGCAAAGGTCAGTATGAAAGATTAAACAGAGCTCTACGTTGCCAGAATCACTGCTTTCAACCTTGACTCTGCTCATCCTTTATTTACAAGTTCGTGCTCCCTTCACAGTGACTAAATGGCAGCTTCTAGACTAGAAGTATCTTGTGTTTGTATATGGTAACATAGCTGAGTGTGAATAAACAATTTGTGTACAGTGCATGTGTGCAGGTTTTTTTGGGACAGGATGCAAAGGTGTGTTACTGTTTTTGCATTTATTTAATTGTTACAAATTCTTCATTAAAAATGAGGAAACCCAGCAAACCTCAGTACATGTAAATACATTTCACCTGTGTGTGTGTTTATTTTCAGGATGTCACAGACACAAATTGGTATAAGAAGCACTTTGCATCAACCAGTTGTTTGGAGATAGAGACCAAACATGTTTTGGAGGTAATAAATCAATACTGTTATTTAACTTTATTCAAGTATAAAATTTAAGTGCATTAGATACATTCCATTTGACCCTTCAATAAAAGTAAGTATTTTTGGTAAGGATTATAGCCATGTACAGTAGAAATAAAATCACTTTAGTTTTCATGAAAAAATAGGAATTTTCTGTAGTGCCTCTGACACTTATATACTCACATCTTCCACAAAAAAATCTTTTGGCAAATAAATTATTGGTCAAAGTGAGATGAACAGTTTTCTTCTTGTACTTCATGGTTTGATGAGTTGATGTTTGTTTTTTGTCTGCTGCAGGTGCGTAACTGGGAGGAAAGGCTACAAATTACAGCAGGAGTGGATGGTGTGGACAAACTGTGTGCCTTAGCCAAGGAACACCTGGAACTCTATCGGCAGCGCCTTCCAAAGCCAGGTACAGTATGTAGCACTTTCTAAACCAAGACTGTAGGACTGCATATTGAAAGTCATTTATTAAAGACTGTTGGCAACCTGCTTCAACAGTGTAGCAACAGTGAACTTACAGTATGAAAGTATCCTCCCAAATGAAATGTCTGATACACCCCCTGACTGGTGTTCACCAGTTTTTTAAAACCAATTCTAGGTAGACAGGATTCTCCATATTACTACATGTATATCTGCACTAAAACCTTCCTTTGTTGTTGTCTTTACTTACCAATTGCCAGTCTGTCTAAATTACCATCCACTTTAACTTCCACAGATAGTTAGAAAACAAACCTGTTGAGTATTTAAATACACCCTTGTCCAGGGGGCACAAGAGCAGTTTATTTTGCCCTACCTTGGGACAGCAGCTCAGCTTCAGCTATTAAAAAATACAAAAAATATTTTTGTTAACATCGCTGGAACAGGCCAAGAGAAAACTGGTATGAGACAGGGAGCAACAGAGACAATGAATCTTCACCTCTTTAAATATATAATACTGTAAACAAACTTTTTCTTTTGTACTGGATCAAGTTTTAGGGAGGATGGTGAATGACAAGTGTTGCTGGTCTGACCTCTTATATATCACATGTGTACATATTATTAAGCCTGGGGAATTTGGTGTCAATATAAAATGTTATTTCATTTTTAATGTTACAAAACATGAAACTTTGCATATAAAGTACTGTATTATCATTAGGTGTATGTACGTATATATTGTAGACCCACAGAACATTTTCATTAACTAAGAGGTCTTTTTTTATCTAGTATACTGTATGTCAGTTTACAACAGAATGGCAAATGCAGCAGCTGTAGAAAGGGTTTGTATGATTTATAAGGTTCTCTGCAATGTAAAGGCTGTGACATCAGTACAGTCTAGCAGATCAAGGGCACGCTTGCCAAGGGAGGTTACACTCTGAATATTTCATGCACAGGGTGCGTGCAGTCATTCATAAGTGAAAGAGACGAGGCAGCCAAATGGGAGATCCTGTTATTCCACATTATGCAATGTACTGAAGTGGTTGTCCTTGAAACAAAAAACACTGCTGCAAACAGTAGTGGAAGAGTTTAATTTCAGAGTAGGACTTCAACAAAGTGTTTACTTTTTCATGAGAGCATAACAAGGAAAGCAACCAAATTGTGGCTTTTGTATGCTGTGACAGTCACTACAGTCTGAAATGAAAGTAATACCTATTGTCAGTTATTATTACAGAACTCGTGTTAAAACTTAAATCTAGATGATGTTTTGTTTTTCTAACACTGACTATTTTCATGTAGTTTTTGACATAACAGCAAACTCTGAGAAGGTCACCTTTTAAAAATATTGATGACCAATATTATTTGATATTTTTTAACAAAATTTGGGATGTAGCCAAACAGGGCTGGACTCATTTATTTGTACCAAAGCTTTTCAACTGATAATTTTCACTTCTCACATTTCCACAGGGGACATGTTGCAATATGAGGATGGCCGGTCTCCTCTGCAGATCCTGGAACAGGCTGCTTCCCACTGTGCATCAGCTATCAGACTCAGCTCTAGAGAAGCCAGACTCCACTTCCTGCTGGGTCTTGTTCTGGAGGAGCAGTACTACGCTACAGAGATGTACGGCCTCCAGAGGAAGGTAGTGTTAGGAAATGTTCTGTCAGCTTTTTCTCAGATCACTAGCTAAAGCAGAACATGCATGGCTAAATAAATTTTAAAAATTTCAGCACTGACCCTGTTGACTACATTCATACCAGGCAGGTGCTCAGAACAAAATGTCACTAAAGGTGGGCTTCAAGGATCTGGACTGAAAAAGTTTCACTCACATTTACCATTTTCCATATCCTGCAAATGCAGACACACCTGAAAAAAACATAATTGAGCTGTATCAATACAAAGTCCACATGTAATCTGTGGTCTAGGGATTTTTATAGTATGGCAAAGTTGTAAGGAAATATTAAAATAATATTGCTTTGCAGGTACATTTGTCAAGCAAACAGCAGATTTATGAAAATTGATACTGAATGATATTATTGGTGAAAAGTTAATTTCAGAACAGTGAGATATGCCACTGATGACAACACAACCCTTTCCCTCCATCTCCAGGCTGACAGAGACACAGATGTATTAAGCGATGCCAAATCAGCAGCACGTCAGGATGACATCCTGGCTGTATGCAAACTCCATGGTTTCCACGGCACACCCACAGTGGAGAACCAGCTACAGGCCTTGGATAAAGAGTATCGGCAGCTCAAAGACCAGGGGCAGTCCAGCAGAGCAGACTATGTACAGACACTCTACATCTGGCTCTCCAAGAAAATTGGCAAGGTAACTGTGTCATACTATAGATAAATGTAAATGCTGTTGAACATTAAAGTTTACTTTCCTCCACTTTCTCTAATTAGAAGCACCAGTACATCTAAAAAGTAAATGTCAATGAGATGCATTTACAAAAACATTGCAGTCTTCACAAAGTTTTGGAAAGACAGTAATAATGGTCTTTAATTTCTGACTGCATCCTTTATCTCAGAGTATCCAAGCACTTTTTAAAATTAGATTTAGCAGAATAAGAAGCCGTTTCCTATGGTAAACTGTAGTACAACATGCTAATCCTAAATAAGAAAATGCTAGATACTGCCACATGTTATGGATACTTAACTGATGCATTTTGGTATAAAGACTGCCACCACATTTAGTTATTGTTTTCTCAAGCTGTTTGGAAAAAAGTAGAAACCAAGCTCCTTACCCACCTTCTTGCAGGATAGCTGTTCAGCTGTGCAGGATCAGGAGAGCTGTGTCCACAAAGCTCTGATGAAATACCTGGATGCCTGGTCTCTGAGTCCAGATAACTGGGAGTACAACCTCCATGTAGGACGGCTGCTGCTGCTGCAAGGGAGGGGCCGAGAAGCCCTGCAGCACCTCCAGAATGGCCTGGCACTGCGCCCCCTACATCCTGCACTCAGGTCAGGGCATGTTGGTAGTAGAAGCAGAAACTGCATTGTTTCAGTAGCTGTAATAATAAAAATACCCATAACTAAAATGTATCCACAGAGCTAGGAGGTTTTACCTAAGGATCTCAATCTGAAATAAAACCTATAGAGAACACTATCATTAGGTGCAAAGCCTCATTGTGCTCTTGACAAGTGATCAGTCTTTAAATTGATTCTAAAACTCACAAGAAGAAAATAAACCAGTAGTATGCAACATGTATTTCAGCTCCTGTTAACAACTTGAAGGAAACATTTTGTACAAACCAGAGCTCGGGGGTTGAAGCTGGAATAAAATATAGAGAGGTGAAAGTATATTATGGTTTTCTGTGTCCCTGTGACATGAGAGCAGGCTAACAGCTTTGGTCAATGTGTCAACCTGTTCTTCAGATGTTCTCTCCTTTGTAATTCCAATATGATATTGTATGATTGTGTGGAGATTAAGAAATTGAATAAACAGGAGTAACATATTCACATATTGGAGACATGGCCCGGCAGTTTAACAGAGTAACCAGTGTCTAGATTAGTATCTAAAACTGTAGAGTCAGAGGTAGTTTTGTCTTTAGCATATCTCCTGTGTTGCCATCATTTTCTCAGATTCTTCACAGGGCTGGCTCTGCTGCAGCAGGAGCAGAAAGCCTCTGAGGACACAGAGAAGGAGGCTGCTCTGTTCTTACAACAGGGACTGGAACACTTTATCAGCCAGCGCTGCACCAAGAGGTGTGCATGTGAGTGTGTCTGTATGTGTGTGTGTGTGTGTGTGTTGGAGGCAGATGCATTCAGTGAGAGAAGGAGAGAATGTGAGGGCATGACAGTATCAGTAATGGACCAGAATGTTCTGTTTAAAGTTTAGAATAGGATAGTGAAGAAGACCATAGTCTGCAGAAACATACTGACATACCATCTGTTACCCAGTTATAATGTTTTTAGAGCCATATCAAAGTCTATATTTTTCCAACTAACCACCATCTTTGTCAGTTATTGGAGCCAGAAAATTCAAATTTGGGCAAAATGCAATGGTCTGAATTTAATGGCAAGGAAATTTGGGTAAAGCTTCGGACAACTGATCAGTTTCATCTCTCTCCCAATGCCTTGTATCTGTTTTTGCTTGTACAGTATTTAAGTTCATTATCACAGCTGACATCGATGTAGTGCCATTCTTTTTCATGATTTTGTCTACAGCTGGGTGGAGCAGTATCCATCGGATCCTCTGTCCAGCCTCAGCATACAGTTCTTGCGAGGCCTTCTCACTCTGGGCCAGCTGCAGCAGAGAAACACATCTGGGAAGGCCATGAGTACTGAACAGGTCTATCACATGTACGTCTGTCTGTAACAAACAAGAAGTTTTACTGAAGTAAAAATGTGACAGATTTTTATTTTTTTTTGGTGATATTACTGCTTCACTCAGTGTGGTTGATCTGAGATCCAATTATCTGTTTCACTCATCACCAGTGTGAAGGTGTGATTCAAAGAAATGTCTCAATAGTCACATCAGTATGAACTAGTTTAATAAGTGTTTAAGCTCTGCATGAAAACCCTGTGTCTGCTCATCTCTGTGCTGGAATGCTTCAGTGTAGCAGTGCTGACAGCCCAGAGTGTGAGTCAGTGTGTGTGTCGTGGTGAGGTAAGCGGGCAGCTGGAGTGGGTGTTGCTGGATGCTCACTTCGCCCTGCTGCAGAGGCTGATCCAGCAGGGTGACCTCCAGGACAAGGCTGGCACTGAGAAGCGGTTCCTCATAGCAAAGAGATGCCAGGCCCTCACAGGCCTCATAGGCCTCACCTCTATTGCCCCCTGTCAGGAGCTGTTGGACATGCAGAAGGAGGTAAGAGTGTCTACTTGAAATATGCAGGGTGTGTATTTTATGTGCATTTGAATGGTCTGTTTGGGTTTGCTCATATTTTTCACCACAGATCTCTGCCAGTGTTTTGGATTGCTGTATACTCAAGCAATATAATGTAGCTTGTCAGTGTATTGACTGTTATGTCTGTAAGTACCTGGTGTGGCCTAGAAGTCAGACTTGTGGCTTCTGCCCATCCCCCCCGCTGTGTACAGGCATGCCAGCTAGCAGTAGTGACCACACCACGGGACAGCCGTGCCTTGTGTCTCTTGGGTCTGGCACAACTGGCTCAATATGACAACAACCCACATTCAGACAAGTCAAAGGAAGCCATAACTGATGCCTGCCTCAGTTTCCAGGCTAGCATTGAGCTGGAAGGCAAGATTCAGATGGGAGAGCCACCTGAGCAGCTGAGCAGTGAGTCTATGTAATGTGCCTTTGATATTAAACCCCACTGACATTTTCAGAATCACAGCTGGCTAACAGGCTCTTTATGTAGAGCTGGGTTTAATCTTAAGTTGGTTTCATGAAAAATCAGGCTGCATATGATATAGTAACCTGAGCATTCCCTAACAGATAAATGGAGCCCTGCTGTTCAAGAAACACATAAAACAATTATGATAGCCTTGTGGACATGAACTCCATGGCCATGTTAACCATTTCCTGTTTGCTCAGAACAAAAGTGGTGGCGGGACTGGCAGGAGGCTGAAAATAAGAAAGCTGCCAAGCAGTCTATCCTCCAACCAGCAGGGGTGAAGGGGGCTTCTGACACCAGTGTGGCCAAGAGTGGAACTAGGCGGGGCGGGAGACAGCCTGGGCCAGGGTGGGTGGCAGCTGCTGTAACCAAAGCTCCCGCTCCTCCCCCACCAGCACCTGTCAAGGGAGGGAAACCTACCCGGCCTCCACCCAAAACCCCTGTGTCCAGGTGAGTTACTTTGGCAGTCTGAGTTTGGCTGACTTGTTGTGTGGTTGTCTGTGGAAGTCCGACCACATGATACTTAGTACCTTTGTTGTGTATGTGTGTATAAGTACATTAGTAAAACTTAGACATTAACACTAAGCGAAATGTGATGTATATGCCATAATGTCTGCATGAGTACAAATTAAACTCACTGTAAAACAACATAAGCTCATGTCTACAACTGTGTATTTCATTTTGGAGCTTTTGTAACATATCTTCTTTCCTGCAGGGGGAGAGCTGGAGCAGCAGCTAAGACAGATGGATTATCTAAACCTTTCAACAATGGTACTAAACCCCAGCTCCCCGCCAGCAAGTCTAAACAGGACTGTTGCCTTGAAACTGTTGAAACAGCAGAGGGTAAGGCATGCCATAAGCACTGAAAGTGACATACGTTTAGGTGAAACCGCTTCTTCTCCAAAGTCTTTTTCCTTAATTATTTTTCCATAATTAGGGTTAAAAAACAACTCTTTTAAAATAGCTTAATATACTGTTTTGCAGCTGTACGCGGGAGTAAACTCAAAGTGCATTGCATAAGACAAGTCAGGATGGGGGGAGGGGGGTCGTGTATAAGAAGGAGATCAAACAAAATGCTGTTTGAAGAAGTATATAAAAGTGTGAAAACGGTTGAAAAGAATTCCACTCTACTTGAAACACCTTAAGGTTTGGTGGCATTCCCTAATGAGGATTGGAACATGTTTTTTGTTTAATTGTCCTTTTACTTTATGTTGCATGTCCCAACTTTATTTAAAATACATTAAATTCATAATCCTAATGATAACTGTGCAAATGTAGATGCAACGTCACATCATTACAGCGTACCCTGTTTCATGTACTGTGACATGCAGACAAACATGTCAGCTAGCAGATATCCACTTTAAATATCCACTGTGTTATTGTGAAACCATATTTATGATATGACATGAAATAACATTAGTAACAGACATTTTTTTAATGTGTTTGTCAAAGGGGGTAACTATACTTCACCTGTGTGTGTGGCAGACGGAGTCAGCGTGTCCAGTCTGGTGAACCGCAGGTCTCACACCTCACGGCTGGGCCTGGCCCACGCCCTCTCCCGCTCTGCAGACACCTTGGACCAGGCAAAGCACCTTTACCAAGAGGTCATCTCCATGGCACCAGGGGTCAGTTTTTATCTGCTACAATTAGATTTAAGGCATTTTCTCAGTAATTCTCCAGTGCAGCTTATACAGGATACCATCACCAGTTTCACACTCACCTAACTGTATGGCTCCAGTCTGTGATTAATTGCAGTGGAAAGATCACATGATCCTCTGTTGGATTAGAAAACTGTACAACACTTTTTTAACTTGATGTGTAAATGGTGGAATATGCAGTGATCAAGAAAAGAAAGCTGTTCCTCTTACTTCCTGAGTGATTGAAAACTATTCACACAGTGCAGTCAGTTATACTCTAAAATAGAAATGCCAGTCATAACCAGTGGAAAAAATACATTCCTAAAGGAGCATGTTTGATTTGGTCTAATTAATCCTTACATTCTGGCTGCCCAGGTCCACGATGCTTACATTGAGCTGGTACAGCTGTTGGAGCCATCAGACCCTCAGGCTGCAGTGGAGGTGTACTGCAGATTCCCCC
The DNA here is from genome assembly GCF_001952655.1 of Monopterus albus. Classification (NCBI taxonomy): domain Eukaryota; kingdom Metazoa; phylum Chordata; class Actinopteri; order Synbranchiformes; family Synbranchidae; genus Monopterus; species Monopterus albus. Next base: position 2,682,312 of record NW_018127932.1, on the reverse strand, counting down.
TGAAGCCTGTGGCTGAGCAAAGCTTTGATGATGCCTTCATCACAGGAGAGATCGTCCGCATACTGATGACGCAAGAGCAGTACGATCACCCGCAGCTGGGCCCCAGCCTAGCAGCACATGGCAAAGTCATGGGTCTAGGTAATTACTATTATTAATACTGCAACCTTGGTAATATTAATCTCAGAAGAAGTCAAATCTCAGTAGTAGTACTTTTAATAAATGTTGAGATGTTTAAGCAAGTGGCTATCGCTTTAAAACAGAGCAGAACAATTAACCACTTTTAATCATTTGGAGTGAACAGATTTGGGTTAAATACTGCGTTTGTTGCAGACATTTGGTAGCCACAGAAAAATAAGAACAGATTTTCATATTCTTTTGTAAAAAAAAAAAAAAAGTCAGTAGCACTCTTCACACCATGGTAGGTGGCAAAGTCCACCCATCTTGAATCACAGGCATGTTAACACTGCACTTATTTTCAAAGAGTGGTTTACCACAGTTTATTAGTCGTCACCCTAACTATATTTAATGAATGTGTTGCTTAAACAGTGTAGTATTAAAATCATGCAGCCAAGCCCATGTGTCCTGTCATGATGAGTTATTTATAGAGATGTATCACATTCAATTGGCCAGATAGATGACATGACATTACACAGAGTGCATTCTGTAGATGCAGTAGATTAGGATAATTTATTTATCTAAAGATGTTCAGTGTATTATTATTACACAAAGTCTCATATGAAGTGTTTGGTTTGAAAGTTAAATGACTGTATATTTCAAAACTCTAAAACACACTTCCCTGTGAAAAACATTGTGGATATTGCTTTGAAGTGAAGCTTGATATGTTAAAGCATTTGCACTTGTGTGACTGCAGTAATTTCGATCCTCTAACCTGTGGCTGTTTGTAGAATGCATAAAGAAATACATCGACATCTTGGATGAAAAGTGCATGACTAAGCTGCTGAAGAATGTCTATGCGAGGATCCATGACAGACTAGAGGACGATCAGCATCTACAGGACTTCTTCAGATTCAAATGCTGGATTTAATAGTGCTTGTAATCCTGTGACAAATGCCTGAATTTATCTTTCTGAATTGTTAAGTGAGTGACAGCTTGCTTACTCTACACCAAAAACACAGTAAGCTGGTAAGACACTTCCTTTCGTACAGCCAATGCTTCTCTTGACTTTACTTACCAAAGAACACTGTTAAATTAGAAAACAGAATTCTTATTCAAATGTACTATCAAAGGTCACAACTTTAACAACAGACAAAATCATAGTGCAACAGAAGAGAGGTGTTTCAGTGAGTATTCTGCAAAAATGGAAAGAGATTAAGAAATTAAATGTTGATCCCCAGAGTTCTTCCAAGCCAGTAGCTACATGACTCGTTTCCTTCATCCTAACAGAGGCTTTTCACCAATACAGGAAATGTATCATCATGTCGCAGGGGTATTTTTCTGAGAACATTACCTGCAGAGCTCAGCCAAGCATTACATGTTTCGAGTCAAATGTTTATCTGGCAAGAAAAACCTAAAGATGAGTGTCAATTGTATAAAATCTGGATGAACAGCTGCCAAAATCTGCAGCAGCAAAGTGTTGTCTTGTCATAAAATATCATCAGTTCAAATACGAAGAGGGTTACAATTCAGCCCCAGAAAAAGGCAGCGATTTACACACTGTTGGTGCATCTCAGCACTGCATCTTGCTTTGTTTTGGGCTGCACAGATCCTCCCTTTAGTGATTTTCTTTTCACACCACATTGAGTTTGGTGACAATGAGCACACGGACAGACTGGTCAAAGCCTGAACACACACACAGGCCCTGCTTATCAGGGCTCCAGTCCAGACTGGCGATTGGCTGAGTGGACAGTGTTACGTTCTGTAAGAGGTTGACAGAGCCGGCTACGCCCACATCCACACCATCTGAGTCCTTCTTGCTTCTCTGAGCAGGATACTCACTGGAAATAGCATCAGTACATAAAAATATATTATAGGTCAGTTTATAGAGTAAAGCAGAAAAACAACCATCATGATTGGTACTTTTGTATCTTGAAATGGGACTAAACGTTGCAGTTGAAGATGGATTACAGTACTTACTATTTCCAGAGATGTAGAGTGCCTGCTCCCCCTGTAGTCATGAAGATGTCTCTGTTTTGAGGCAAATGTCTCACCTGCCAGATGGTCGACTTATGAGCCTAACATAAAGCAAAGGAATAATTTACTTCACAAAACAATTACATGGTAATAGAGAAATTCCTAGTACCTAGTACCTTTCAAACCTGTGTATAAAACCTCTCCTCCAATTTATTCTGGTCAGGGACAAATAATGTGCCAAACTTGCTGTCCCCTATACAGTTTTAGCTCTTCCTTTGTTACCAACTGTTTAAAGTTATGTCATTCATGGAATAGTTTTTATCCCTATTCTGCTTCCACATTGCTCCACTTCCCTTGTAACAGTTTGCCACACTGCACTGCAGTAAGCCGTTATTTTGCTTTTACATAAGCAGAAGACCTCCAGAAAAACAGCTGAAACATTATTAATGATCTCACTGAAACCAATGAGTCTGCTTTCAAGAAATAATACCATACGCAGCACATACTGTAAATATCCTGACATTGAAAAAACAAAAACAAACTATCATACTTCAAAAATTGTAACACAGACAACAGATGGTCCCTTCAGAATACCCAAGCCAGATGCAGGCCAAGACTCTGTTAGTATGACTGCAAATTCTCATCAACAGCTCTGAGGTCTTGATTATAATACAATAACAATTTCAAATCTTTAGCCACATGTTAAGACTTATTTGAAAAACTACATTGATATTTTTTACCAAAATATATCTGGTGGATCCTTGTGGTTCATAAAGACAGCGATGTGCTAACTTTTGATTGCTCAGAAGAACTGGACAAATATTTAGAAAGCTGAGGCCTCAGATCCTTCAGACCTGGCAAACACTTGGACTGTGCACTATTGCTGGTTTAATTGTGTTTTTCTAGCATTTTCCCAGAAAAAGCCACTGGCCCAGTGTCATTCTTGGCCAATGTCACAAAGGATGTTAGACAAACACAACCCAAATACTTCCAGCTGTGAAAATGGTCGAAACGATGTGTGTCCCCATTTCCCTCGGTACCATACAAATGTAAAACTAATGATAATAACCTTTTGACGGTGACATTTTCCCCCATACATGGGAACCAAACACCTACAGTATCTGGCTCGTTCAATTACCTTTTCGGAAACAGAGGCAAAGCCCTTGCTTGGGTGTTGGGTCCTCATGTCAAAGACGTGGAATTTTCCCTCCAGTGAGGTTGCCACCAGCTTGTTCATGATGATGTCTTTCCTGTCAAACTCCACACAGCATATCTGGTTGTGAGGTAAGAAAAAAATAACAGTCACTCCCTGGACATTTATCACATGGTATGGCTCCACCACAATTTATTTCCATACATTTGTTGAAATGAACATAAAGTCCAGGCAAGTTCTTCTACATTCAAGGGGCGCTGAATAAAGAGAAACAGCTGGGTAGTAAAATCAGAGCAGTGCTTTGTACATGACACAATGGGCGCATGCATTCGTCTCAGACTTCCCCTGTGGATTTACAGTATGTCCAGTCTAGATGATGCTGGGAAGTCATTTTCAGCTTCAAGTGCAGGCTGCAGCACAAAAGAAATAATGTATGTTTGGACAATTTATCCTAATGAAAACATCAGTTCTAAATATGAGGACTATTGTTTGTGTTTCAGAGCTGAGTTGGCTGAATCATAGTCTGAGTTACTGCTTTCTTCTGAAAAGGCTGTAATTTTCTTGCTATGGTGCCATGCTGGCTACATGACTCAAGAAATCAAGAGGAAAATCTCATGAAATATTTAACATCAACAACTCAGAAATGAAAAGGCCACAGGGGCTGTCACTCCATTTATTGGCTATTTTTTCTGTTTTACCATTTCAGTACTGTTCACCTCACCCCATTTTTAATGTTGGTTTCCCACCGTACAGACATATTCCGCAGGTCAAAGAGTTTGATGTCCCCATTGTCATAGCCGGCACAAACACAACGGTCCTGATCATTAATGGCATGACCTGTAATGAGAGGGTCAAAGGAAAATGAACAGTTTTCATTTATGAGGAAGGTACAGGACCCCTTTTCAAAGATGGTTTGGAATTTTGAAGTTACAAATAAGTAAATATATATACATAGAACCTGAAAAAGTACAATTGTACAACATAGTTGTAGGGCTATTTTAAATGGAGCAAAGATTGTGCTTTGCTTGTTAATTTTGTATTCTTTTGTTCAGTGGATGTGGCATGGGAGTGGGAAGATATTCATCTCCTGTACAAGCTGGACACTTCACCCAGCTTTTGTGCACAGGACATAGATAAATCTCTGCTCATACCATAAAGATTTATCCGTATGTACCTGGAAAGCAGGAATCTGAAGCTGTACTGGTCATGGCTAACTGAAACTTGTGGATGTTAAGTACTTTCAACACTTAAAGCTTATATTTTACACACCAAATGCAACAGTCCAGCAGTCCCGCTTGGTTTCTCCTTCCACGGGCTCCATGTTAGCTACAGGTGAATCCTTCTGTCTGGGATCCCACACCTTTACTGTACCTGTAACACCCAAAGGAAAAGTAACATTTTAGCAAATTTAACCTTGGTTTTAAATTTTCACCCTAGCATCTACAATTGTGTAGATGCCACTTCTTTTTCTTAATATCAGTGTTCTGAAAATGTTGTAACTGTAAATCACATAAATCTCTCTTAATGCTCCTACCATCTCTGCTTCCAGTAACTATCTCAGGTGCACCATCGCCAATCCCCAAACCGCCAACACCATCAATACAATTCACTATCTCTTTGTGAGCCTTTACAGTGTACACTGGCACTTCAGGCATCTCTAGATTCCTGTAAACAACAAAAGAATCTACACTGAATGAACAGGTAGACTTAAAAAATGGGGTCAGCGTAAATTAACATTCAGTTCAGTTAGCCAGTGATAAAGCCCCAAATCACTGAGTTTTTCCATTGAGAGGCTAATATTATCAAACAGATGATAATGGCTGGATAGTCCATGAGGCATTGGCTCTAAAGGCAATGCCTCATGGAATGGCTTGTGACTGAAGTTTAAACTGTCCTTTCATGCCATTGATTGTTCAGTGAATGTGGATAAAACAAGTTACCATATATTGAGATTTCCGTCAAAATTCCCAGTTGCTATGTGTCTTTGCTGAAGAGAGGTGGCCCCAAATGTCCCACACTTTATAGGTTTAGGTTTCTCTACCTGAAACATATGAGAAGCAGGGTTTAGTTTAGCTCCCAGGGTGGGACAATCTAATAGGTAGTAAACTAGTACTGTGAAACGCCATAAACTTATTTCAGGCCCAATGCGTTTGACAAATACCCAAAACCTAAAAACTATCACTAAGGACAAATATCAGAGAACTGAGATATGCTTGTGAAAGCTTATTTACTTGAAATTACCCAGATTTAATTAAACACCTACAGTTAAGAACCTCTGAATAGTTTAGGTCCTTGGCTGTCTTCATGTTGTCTGTTGCTATGGAGAACAAAACCTAGCAAGATTTTTCTAGAAACCATAAGTAGATAACATTAAGCTAGCTAAACCTAAAATAAGCTGTTTGCACAACATATTTCTGGGAAAAGGAGCAACAGCAAACAGGAGAAAACTGTGTACATTATATCTACCTGCTGGATAAGTTGAGCCTCTCCGTGCTGGATTTCATATATTTGCATAACTCCGGTTCCTTTAGGAAAGTTCCCCATGCAGACAAACTTCGCGCTGCACGGAATCCATTTACTGTCAAAAACGGTGTAGTTCAGACTCTTCTGAATATGCGCAATAATCTGAGGCTTTGATAGTGGCGATGACATCTTTGCTGATCTAGAAATATTATGTTAAATGGGTCAACATTAGCTTGATAAGCACCAACAACATTTATCATGGATCAAGCTCACTGCCAAAATAAAAGGGCCCTTCCTACAGCTGAGCGTGCGGCTGCCCAAAGATATGCCTGACAAAATGTATACATTTCATGTAAACATTTTTTATTTAGGATACATGGACAATCTACACGTATATCAAGTTGAATGAAACTCCATTCTAGTAACAAAGCGAACGGTTTTTGTTAATTACAACCCGATTATTGAATATTGTTACTCTACAGGCGTTGATTACGTGGCTCTTTGGGTCATTTTCTTTGCACGAGGACACACTCGTGGACCTTTGGCAACAGTTCGCTTCTGATTTGACTTGTTTAATTTGACATAGATAAAAATTCGGGATGGACACTGATATAGATACAGTTCCTGGTGCTAGCACATCAACGGAGAATAAAGATAACACAGATTCTTTCATAAAGGTAAAGTCTAAAAGGAGTCAGAAACGAAAACGTGAACAAGATGGAGTGGACATGGACACAGGGGAGCCCGTGAGAGCTAAGCGGCCGCAGTTTCCACCGATTTCAAGCGACCATTTAAGGGTAACTACTGTCTGTGAGCATATGTTCATCGTATTTTCTCACTGTTATCTTAGTACAAACAGGCGTATTTATAATGCTATTTAATCTCATGTAGCAGCCAATCCACGGTTTGCACTTGCGCAGTGTGGTCTTGTGAGTGCACTATGAAGCTACTGTTATGTGCGTATGTACATTGTATTCTGTACTAGCATCGCAGGGGAAAGTAAAACATTAATTAAAAAAAATATATATATCTGTCAGCAGGGGCCCAACAACAAATTTTCACCCTGGGGCACCCTCTGTGGATAATCCAGCCATGAGACTACTCAGCAATACTCTTATGTAATGGCTACAGTCACTAGTTTTCTGTGCAAAATTAGTTTTTAAATGAAAACCATTGGACAAGTTCATAAAATATTTATAACTAATATCTGTCCAGCAGTAGAAGGATTAGAGAGACCACCCACAACTTTAAAATTAACATAGCAGATTAATCCATCAGTAATGCTGAAAAGGACAGCCAACCACAATAACAAGCATGGTTTACTTTTAATGTCTAAATACATTGTGCTGCAAAGAATTAGAGAGAATTTGCTACTTCTTTAGTCTTAAATAGTAGTAAAGGACATTTTAATCTTGGACAAAACATTTGATGATGTCACCTTGTACTCTAGGATATTGGGATTAGGATTCTTCACTGTTTTATAGACCATATGCTTAACTTGAACATAATCTGTAAATGAATTACTAATGAAGATTAGTTAAAGTGGTTTTCTGGTGCCACAGAACCATTTTTTCAGTGTATGATGATGTTTGGGTTGTGTTTGCTTCAGGGACCAAATGAGATGCGTAAAATCCCTGTTCCAGCTCACAGATACACCCCGCTGAAGGAAAACTGGCTAAAGATCTTCACCCCCATCGTAGAAAATCTTCATCTTCAAATCAGATTCAACCTGAAAACTAGGAATGTTGAAATCAAAGTAAGTTTCTGCAACACATTTACTGTAAGCAGTGTGGATGCTACAGTAATATCCACCTGTTCTGTTATTTTCTGGTACCCACAGATGTGTCCTCAGTGTTTGTGATGTGCTTCTCTTTCAGACATGCAAAGAAACACAGGACATTAGCGCACTCACAAAGGCAACAGATTTTGTTAAAGCGTTTATTCTGGGGTTCCAGGTTGAAGTAAGTACACTGATGGAAGGTTTTGTTGAGTTGTGTGTGTTTTCATTTTGGCTGGGGTCTGGCTATTTTTTTTTTTATCAGATTCCTCAGTCTGCTTTTGTACAAAATGTGTGTTTGAAAACAGCTTATAACCCTTCAGGGGATAGTTACCACTAATCCAAGATCTGCTGTAGTCAGAAACATGGTGTGTATATTTTGTGAAGCTGACAGAACCATGGGACGATGTAGTAAAGTTAGCATGTGAGAAGAAAAAGCTTAGATATACAGACTTGACAGAGGTAGAGCAGCATTTTTGGAAACCTAAGGTCCACCCAGTGGTGGTTGGCTGGAGGGGAATTGTTAGCAGATCATTCTTGTCCCAGTTAACTAAACTGGATGTAAAGAGGAAGAGCCTAAAGGCAGTGAAGAACGTGTCTGACACACACCGGTGTATGACAGCTTAGCCTAAGCAGATACAGAGTCTACATAATGCTGGGTCACCGCTGAGTACTGACGTTTTTGCTTGGGTGAGGGTAGGAGCAGCTTAAACATTTGCTAGGCCAGTTTAACAGTATTGTAGAATGGGGTCACCTGTGATGGGTCCTCGGCAGATTTGAGGGCATGATCCGATGCTCACTGTGGGGCTCAGCGGTAGGTCAAAGCATCATTTGACATGAATGCTGGGCGTCCATAGGAATGTTCACCCAGTGTCTGACCCATTTCACAGAGTTGATCACTGTATGTAGCAAGAAAGTAAAGCATAATGAAAAGTAGTAGTAGTTGTTTCTGTTTTACTGTTCACATGATGAGGATGTATTTGTTTAATATTCTTTATTTTTAAAGCTTCTTCTTTAAACAAGAACAAAAATGTCAAGCTTTCATTGATCACGGTTATATTTTACTTTAGACAGAAACAAATCTGACCAACAACCGTATAATAACCGATTTTTTGATTTATGTTTTGCGAATGCCCCTTAAACCTTCATCATTTTTTTGTTTGTGACGTAACACTCGCACCTTCTCCTTCCAGGATGCCCTCGCTCTCATCAGATTAGACGAGCTTTTCCTAGAAAGCTTTGACGTCACGGACGGTAAGACCGCGCCATGTGCTTGTCTGGTCTGAAATGCTCCACATTTGAGCAGCATTGTTTTTCCCTGCTGTGAAGCAAACTTGTTGTTGTGTATCTAAGTGATCTCTCATGTTGCCTGTCTTGGCAGTGAAACCTCTGAAGGGAGACCACTTATCCAGAGCCATTGGAAGAATAGCAGGGAAGGGAGGAAAAACCAAATTCACCATTGAAAATGTCACAAAGACTCGCATTGTGCTCGCAGACACGTGAGTGCTCGAAATATATTCTTGTGCCGTTACCTTATCTGATCACTTTCTTGATTATTAGTCATAATAAAATCATTTAAATCTCTTTTAACTTCACTTTTGTATTTTAATGTGTGATATTTTGACAGTTGTACTACAGTGTTTGTCAGACTAACAGCAGCCTGAGAGTTTTGTTTTTACAGCTCTAAGACAGCTGTACCTGAGAAACATAAGTTGGTGGTTTACTACTGCAAAATTAAACAACACTTAATTGACTCTTTGACACAGGAGAAAGACTCACTTCTCTAAAGCTAGCCTGACTTTTCATTCAGTTTAAATACATACATAGCATTAGGCCATAGAATTATGTACAGTCAATATTAAATTCTTACCCCATGAGAGTATTGTGGTTTTCTCTTTCTGAACCCACACTGAAGGGCTGTTGTACCTGTACTGTGTGCTAGAAATGGCTCATTTGTTTCTTAAAAAGAACCGACAAATTAACATTCTTGTCTCTCAACAGAAAAGTTCACATATTGGGATCGTTCCAGAATATCAAGATGGCCCGGACAGCGATATGCAACCTAATCTTAGGTAAGAAGGTTATTTTTAATTATAGTTGATCATATGGTTGTTATACTTTGGAACAAGCTCTCTAAATCCACATGTACTGCCGAGTAGTGATCTAAACGCTTTGGCCCCTACAGGAAGTCCACCTTCAAAGGTCTATGGGAACATCAGGGTGGTGGCCAGCAGAGCGGCAGAGAGATTCTGAAAGCCGAGTGGTTGCTCTGTGCATTTCTCTTCACCCACTGACTGGTTTTATTGCCACTTTGATGAGCCAAGACTGCTGACTGACCCCTCAGGCTCTGCTGTAATGGCTCATGTGTCCAGTGTTCACTTTTTTGGATCATATGGCACTAAGTATGTGGGGACAGTGCTGAGACATGTGTCAACAGAATGCAGAAATCTGAAAATATGAGTCTGTGTAAATAAATAAATCTCCACTAAAGAATGAGTTCAGTTCTGTCACTCAGATGTACAAGATGTCTGCTTAATTCATTAATACTGATGACTGTGTGCTGCTCCCTGGCAATTCATGTTTCTATTTATGATACAATCCTGTTTAATGACAAACTGAAGAGAAATGAGGTAAAAAAAAAATAAAAACACGTTTCAAAGTTTATTTAAATTTAATTTTCATACAGTATCAAGTTTCCAACAGTCCCACAGCATAAGATGCAGCATGCAGAAAAAGGAAAAAAGATTCTCAAACTTAAATCTTTTCAGATATCCCCACACAAACTAAAAAGAACCCAAGTCCCTCAGAGAAGAAGTAGCACTTACAAACTAAAGCGCGGTCTGAACTATACAGAGAACAGAGAGCCAGAACTGCATTTAACAAATACTTATATACAAAAGAAAGGGAAAAAAAAACCATCAAAATTTCCCCTTTAAGCTGAGTACAGTGTGTGGCAGTTTGAGACAGGATCAGATATGCAACCTTTACTGGAATAGAAGCATCTCGCTGACCCGAGTAAAATACAAAAAGTTACGTGTAGTTCAGTTCATTTGGATTACCTCTCATAATGTGTACATTTACCAAAGTTTGGCAACATCCATATTGTATACCATTAAATTTTTAAATATATTAACATCACCATCCATGTGTAAACAAGAGGATTATTTCAAAAAATTGATCTACATGCACAACAAAAATTATACTTCCATGTCATGCAAGCACAGGGAGGCCCAAGCCGTGCAGAGCTTTGGGATTAGGGACAACAGAGTACTCCAGATTCACATCTCTGACTGAACACTCCTGTTCCAACGAGCACTCGGCCTCCAAAGCAAAACAAAGCTATCCTGATGCCAAGTATCGTAGGAAGCATTTTTCCCTTAGAAATTAAAATTTGGTTGAATTTATGTTTTGGAGGGGGAGAAATGAGGTGATTCTGACAGGAAAAAAAAAAGGTGGGAGAAGAAGCCAACTTTTGAAATGTACATGTTCCAGAAAAAAAACTAAACAAAACTACACTATACAGTTAACCCCACTGCACCCTGATCACGCCAATGTGTTAAGATTTTAAGTGTTTGTGTAGCGTTACAGAAAACTGACCTGTCATGTGCTGTACTGAGAAAGGTTAAGTATTCAGAAGGGCTCATGTCAAGCAGAGGCAAAGCCTTCTCCTCTGGCTGTTGAAGATGAGCACACATTGATTACCCAATATACACATTATTTTAAAAAAATGCCGCCTGCAGATAAGTCTCTTAAATTGCTATATACTTGCACAAACAGTGTAAAATCTCACCATTATTCAATGCCAAACTATTACTCTCAGCTCTTAGCCGAGTCCATCCAGCCTCTGCTTCCAACGTTACGTAAAGTCTCGAAATTCTAGTGAATCCATTATGGCTCCTCTGTCAGCCTGAGAGCAGAGCTGTTCTTTGCTTTGGAGATTGTCTTCTGGATTCAGAAATGCTTCATCGATAGTAAACCATGTACTGTGTTTGCAGCCACAAATTATTTTGGAAAAAACATTTTGTTGGCATTCATTTATCTACCTCTAATTTGACAGGAAACGAGCATAATCTCCAACAATATAAACACATTAAGTATAAATAAAAGTAGCAATCTTTATCTAAAGAATAAAACCATGAGTTGCTTTGCTAAGAGTGACTGAATTCTTTACTGGTCTAATCTAAACTACTTGTGTGGAAGGTAAAAGTCAAGACATTAGAAAATCTGAAATTTCTTAGTGCAGCCAATATGACTCGCAGTTGGAAATGTCACAGGCCAGTGTGTCTGGCATGATTTTAGTGGTGATGATAGGTAATAACTTGGACTGGTTTCTGGATATGTTCCGGTTGGCACTTCATACCCTACTTTCTAGTTGTACTGCAAGTCAAGTGTTAATATATTGTACACTTCCCCTCACGAGACAACCATAGATATACTTGTATTTTTTTTCTTCTTTATAAAAGACAAGAACAAAAAATAAATATCAAAAATAACAATTAAAAAAAAAAGGACAAAATATGAACAAGCCAACCAGCCTCTTCACTGTGCCACCTTTCTCCCCCTTCATCCAAAATCGGAGACGTTCTTGCAAAAGACAAACAGATGTCCTTCAGTCTTTTAAAGTGCTACAACCGGGTTATTGAGGGGCTTGTCAGTTCAGTAACACTTCAAAGTTGGCTTCGCGAGGCCTGTGGTTTTGAAAGGAAAAGTGGCTTCACACAGAGAGAGAGAGAGAGAGAGAAAAAGAAAAAGAAAGATATAGAGAGAATACTTCCATTGAGTTACACAGAGCGTTTTGCCGGACGTCTTGAGCAGATCTTCGGAGATGGTGGAGAAAGCGAGTGTCGAGGAGGAAGGGGGGAAAATCAGCGAGCAGAGGAGCGCTCACACGTCCACCACCATCTTTTTGTGTATATCAAGACCACCAACCACCTGGAAGGATGAGTGAGATGGAGGCAAAAGAAAATACATCCATTAATCCAGCGCTGTTATAGGCAGTGATGGTAAATGTCAAAGCAGAGATGTGAGCTCCCCTGTTAGCAAGAACAGGCCTTTTAATGAAGGCAGTGTAAATAATAGAGGCATAATATATATAGAATAAAGCCATATGAACTGCTTTTAGCTGCTTCAGTTCCAGGATCACCTTTTAAACTTATGTGCTGTAGATTATTTTAATGAATAAAATCCTCAGTCTCAGCCAAGGTTTCTGCATCATCCAGCATTTAAAATCTTATTTTTATACCCTCTTTGTTGCATTTTCCTACAGTGATGATCAGGATTAATATAACCAAGACAGAAATCATAACAGTCTCCTCCTTGAGCCTTGAAGTATTTGATCAGCGCTGCTTTGTTAAAAACAGGGCCCGATATTCTTCCACATCATCCTGAAAATACCTTCCCTTTTTAGTTCAGGGCTCCGGAGATTCAGCCATCAAATGTGGGCCTGGTGCCTGTCACAGAAGTGGTGCCTTTCATTTCAGAAAATGTCTCCGAGCAAAGAAGGATCCACTGGGGTCCAACAGGAGACAAGTTATGTAGATGATTTATTTTAACCAGAGAACTCTGTGTTCAAAGACACCTTGATTGCCTCTCTTATCTTGCGACCATGTACTTTGTCTTAATTATAAGGCTGGAATCTAAATCAGTATAACTGCAGTGGTTCTCAGCATTGAGTTAGGTCCATATCTTTATAGACAGCACTGCCTGTCGTATCTACTTCATTTTTACCTCAACTATCATAAATACCATCTGCTCATTATATCAGAAGTGTGTGTTTTGTTTAGCAGTGAACAATTCTCAAAGAGCTGCTCTGACGCCAATCCATCATGTTCACGTCGGCGCTAATGACTCCCAACTTCGCCAGTCGGAGGTCACTAAAATTAATGTTGAGTCGGTGTGTAATTTCGCTAAAACAATGTCGGACTCCGTAGTTTTCTCTGGACCCCTACCCAATGTGACCAGTGATGACATGTTTAGCCGCATGTCGTCATTCAACCGCTGGCTGTCTAGGTGGTGCCCAGAAAATAACGTGGGCTTCATAGACAACTGGAAAACATTTTGGGGAAAACCTGGTCTGATTAGCAGAGACGGCATCCATCCCACTTTGGGT
>NW_018127932.1:2655350-2665240 GCF_001952655.1 Monopterus albus | reverse complement strand
GAGCCGGGGTCTGTCGAAGGTTTCTTCCGTTAAAGGGAGTTTTTCCTCCCCCTGTCGCCAAGTGCTTGCTCAAGGGGGATTTGTTGGGTTTTCCCTATGTAATAATATTGATAACAGTAAGGTCTAGACCTTACTTTGTAAAGTGTCCTGAGATGACTTTTGTTGTGATTTGGCGCTATACAAATAAAATTTGATTTGATTTGATTTGATTTGATTTGGAAACATCTCCAGGATAAACTAATATAACCATGCCTTAATCTAAACTACATCAAACTACCATGACAATCAAGCTAATAAACTACATATGGATCTCTCCTCCTTCTCTCAGTCGTATATCAGTGACATCCTGCAGACTCTTCCCTTTTAAAAGTCTCTGAACTCAGCTCTCAACAGTGACTGAGCATTTTCTGTTGAAGTTAATGAGTGTGGATCATTTGTCTTGGAGTCCAGCAGTTTGGTTTGGTGGTTGTAGCGATTTCTAAATAATGTTTGATTTACTTAATTAAGGCCTGGCTGGGTAGTGAGTCCACTTCAATAATGGGGGACTTTCCAGCAGAAATACCTTCCTAGTTGTGCCAGTTTTTCCTCCCCAGTGTTGCAAGGATGCTCTCACTGCAGTAATACAGTGAGCTGCTCCTTGTTTGCCACTGCAGGCTGAAAACTGATATTTTGAGAGAAATTCATTATCCTTCACCCCTCCACACTCAGATATGCTCTGCTGGTTTTAATATGCTCATTTTCAAGACACAAACCTCTACCTCTGTGCGTTCATATCTCGCTTCTCTCCCCTCTCACATGATCATTGTGAGAATAATGCCAAGGCAATACGCGCTCCTGACCATTTCTTTCTCACTATAAATATAAAATGATTTCACAGTTGTCAGATAGGTTTCAGCTGCTGGCTGTAGTGTGGAACAAATGCAGTGATAATTTGTTTCTTGGGTCAGTACTCCTGTAGTATAATAGAGCCAAAGTGCCAACTCAGTGCTTTTTGTGCTGCATCTTGTGCACTGTAGCAACAACTCACCAGCCTGTATTTACACCACATTTCAAAGAAGGCACGAAAGTGAAAGCTGGTTCTGCAGAGCTGTTTTCCTAGGGCTTTCTGCCCCTTTGACATTTGCCTTCACCACAGCAGGCTGCATCAGCAGAAATGTCACTGACCCCAAAATACCCCAAGAGAGCTTCGACTTACTGCACAGAACTCTTCAAAGGATATCCTGCCATCTCCGTCCTTGTCTGCATTAATAATGGTCTTGTCCACGATCTGCTGGAGCTGTGTGTCCTTCAGGTTGTTGCCTACCATCATCTTCAGCACCTGGAAGAGTTCACCATTGGAGATGTAGCCATCCTTGTCCATGTCATAGATCCTGAATGCAACTGTGGTGTGAGAGAGGGGAGGAACAGAGTAGATGAGTTACACAGCAACACCTACGGCGCATCAGCTTGTCTTTGATTCACCTCTGCATCAAGTCTTTCACCTTTAGCTGTTCTGTAGCTTTGTCCCTGCTGACCACTGTATACTACTGAGCAAACCAAAACAATATCAAACACACTCCTGTCTGGTTTCAATATGGGCTGCTCAATTTCGAGTGGTCGACAAGATTCAAGCATGATTTTAGAGACAGGACATCCCCAGAAACTGGTGGGGTGACATTTCCACATAAATAATATGGCTAGAAGAATAATCAGCAAATCTTTTTTTATTTTGCTAGGTCTTAGCATGTGAGACAAAGACTTGTCAACATTTGCATCTTTCCTCAGGGGGGAGTTTTTTTGTTGCTGCAGCAGAGCGAGGTGAGACATACAGAACAGAGGAGACTCAGGAGACAATGTCCCAGCAGATTTAACTCCCAATGCAGCAAGACAAGCATGAGTTTGATAGGAAGTCTTGAACCAGCAGGGTGACCTCTGGCCACATGTGGTTTTAATGATCAGCAGCAGCTTTACTTACACCGAAGCTTCTGTTCCTTGTCCCCCTTGACACTGAACTGTGAGACTCCCTCGATGAACTCTGGCAGAGCAGAAGAGAACAACAATCAGTGCTCATGAGACTTTTAACACAGTTGAAACTTAAGTGTGAAAGATATCAACATCTTAATGGTACGGCATGTCTTCTTTGTGATGTTTATTGATAATGGCAAGTCAATAGCAAAGACAGAGGTGGGGGAATACACTTCACATCAGTAAGTAGCACAATACATTACCTGACAGTGAGTCGAAAACTTATGTGTGACAAAACTATACATATTCTCTGATTTCCATGTGGGAAAGCACATCAACTGTAAAGAAGAACTGAGACACACGGGAAATGCTGGGTGACCCTAGGCAAGGAAAGCCCCTAGATACTGTGATATTATTATTTTTAATCATGTATTGAACTTCAAATATTTCTAAAAACTCAGAACAGTAGGTCTGTTTTGTAACACACATCTTAAAGGAGGTGGGGGTAATCCCCCATCATGTATTCAGTGCACAAAGTGGGTTGTCTTTACTGCTCAGTTACTGTGTATTTGTGTGTTGACACAGACACTCCTATTAAAATCAACTCTATTACAGAAAATGAGCTTCAAAATCACACTTGCATTTAAAATTATTCAACCCCCACTGCAAATTAGGTGTACTGGCAAAATTTACAAGCTTTCAGCTGTTTACAATGAAGAAATCAAAGAAGAACAACTCAACACAACTAATGTAATTATGACCGTCTGTATTGGTGTTAATGCAGGACTACATTCTTGAAGCGATCGACCCTAGTTTTGTCCTGTTTAGCACATACATCAGAATGATTTCATTGCTGATTTACTGACTGGTGCAATATGAATACCCATATTGACAAAACCGGTTTTGTGGCATATTTCCTCTTAGATGCTGCCGTTCTTTGGGAGAGTTCCTCTTGCTGAAAACCAGGCTTCTAGTAGACAGTAATTCCTGCTTGTCAGCTTTAGAGCTTCCAACATGATTGGTGTATTGCACAACCTTCCTTCCACAATTTAGATAGGTTTCTCCTTGTGATAGTGGCTTCAGAGGAAACTGGACACGGCTTTTGTAACATTCACTAAAAAGGTTTGGGGTGACCTCAGTTTTTCCATATTTTGACATTTAAGCAGTTCGGGTCCAGTGAATAACTTTTAATGGTACAAAGCTAAGAAGTAAACTACCACAGGTAAAACAAACTAACTAAAAATGTATGTACATTTCAGGGATCAGTAGGTTAACCTTCATCTTTTCTGCAGCAGTGGAGCTAAATGAAGCCTGTAACACTGATGCAAATGATTCCTATGGGTGTCCCAACTTGTGCTGACTGTACAAAGGCAGTGTTGGAAAAGACTGTGTAACGGCACCCTCTGAAGCATCATTTGGAAAACAGCCATAAACAGAGGAAGTCAGAGCTTTACAGGGCTGCATCCTTTAGCAGGGTAAAGAGCAAAAAACACCTCCAGACTGTGCAGGAGGAGGACAGGACAGGACAGTCGGCTTCAGATGATGGAACAGCAGCACAGTGTCCAGATTTTCCAGGTGAAGAGTGAGAGCAATTCAAACTATAAGCGCAACACATCTGTGGGAAAGTCTGCAACAGAGCCGTCTGTCCCAGCTATGTTTGATTCAGCTGTAGAAACAATGACATGTCTGTTCAGCTGCTGGATTATACTAGTAACTGGAAAAATGGAGGTGACCCCAAACCTTTGAATGGTGGTGTATATACACGATAGTCAGAGCCATATTTCCCACACTTTATTTTCAGGCAAGTAGAGAAATATTTCAATGCAAGACAATGGATTTGTGTGACACCTTTCTTTTCCGTTGTTCATACAATAATTAACTGACCTGCTGAGTTCCTGTTGCACAGATCCACTGCACACAAGGTCAATTTTAAGCTTACATCTATGGTGGGCTCTGTATCTGAAGCAGCTGTTCTTTTTCAGGGATGTACCATGTTTGGAAGGAGATACAAATACCAACACCATACAGCAGAGTCATTCCGCATTAGTTGGCTGACTGATTTTAAAAATGATGGGTGAAAAATTACATATGCCTTATTTTAGTCAGATAAACAGGTCAAGTGAACTTATTCTGTGTGAACTGGATGAAGTCACAGCATCTACATAAACCACAAACTGTGAAAATCTGGCCAATTTGAGAAAGACCTTCTGACATTTGATAATGTTGTGGTCAAATCTACAATAACTTGAACCAATACCATAACAGCAGTGCTGGGGTTCATTTTAAAAACTTCACCAACTACAGTAAAACAGAGTAGAATACATTTGTCAAATCCAGTGCGGTTTAGTTCCCCACATCAGCTGAATTCATTGCATACCTTTAAAGTCCACCTCTCCGTTCCCGTCCGTGTCAAATATGTCGATAACCCTCTGCACCAGCGGATTCTGTTGCAGCTCAGGCAGCGACATGAACTCCTCCACGCTGAGTGAGCCCGAGTTATCTAGGTCAAGTTTCTTAAACCTCTTCCCTAGCCTCTTAATCTCATCAGCATCGACTGGACAAAGAGAAAAAGAAAGAGAAGGGAGAAGATCTGGTTGAGACATTGTAGACATTCAGCTGACATTCTTATCCAATGCCAGGGTCATCAAAATTACAACACTGATGGAGGAAAAAAAAATAAAAAGTGCAGGGGTCAGATGCATGGTGCAAGGACAGCTCTCCAAATTCAGGGTAGCCTTATATGGATCAACACTGGGACATAAAAAAACAAAGATCACTTAAATCAGTCAGAAGTGATAGGTTAGCACTTCATTGTTCACCTGTAGCATCCAAGATCTTAGATAAAGACCCACAGACACAGAGACAGGACGTTTTTATGCACACTGGCATCTTTATGAACTGAACTCATACATTTTTGTAGCCACCACTAGCTTACCACTTTGTAGCCGCAACTAGGTCAAGGACACCACTTCAGGCCTGCACAGTCCTGAGCTAACCTCCCCAGTAACCACTGTACATTTTGTTCTGCTTTTCTACAGAGAGACCTGAAAAAAGGTGCAACAACCGAAAAAGCTCCAGTTGCTAGTTTGCAACAACACACAGACAAGTCTGGTACTTCTCTGACAATACTGCTGCGAACCTAAACAAAGGAAAGGTAGATAGAAATGAGGAGAAAAGACAGGGAGGAGAAGAGGAATGAGGAGAAACGGAGACAAATACACAGATCTAACTTTTGCAGACTTACGGCCTTTGTTGTCTACAGGTGTATTTTTACCAGAAGGGCCCTGCATCTTTTGTTCCCCTGCCATCTCAAACAGCATCAGCTCCTCGGGTGGTACACTATACAATGGCAAGGAGTAATCCAGAAGCAGCATCAAAGCCAGTTGTTGATTACAATATAAGCTCATTCACACATAGTCATGTGATCCCACTGGCCAACCACAAACTATTACCTTGCCTCCTTTAACCTGGGGTCCCAAGTAACACAAGCTAACTATTAATCTTACCAAGAACTGTAGCTAACAGAGCAAAGAAGGTAAACACAGAAGTGTGACAAATTTATGAGGCCAAGAGTTCAGTTCATTCCAGTTCTGGTCAGGTTTCCTGACCTCCACCACAAATGAAAGGTTGAGTTATGGTGTAAACTGCAATGGTACAGGTTCACATCATATCCCATTTATTATACAGTGAAGAACAAAACCTCCTGTCACTAAACACACACACACACACACACACGACATGCTAGAATTTTTGCAAGCCCCAATATCTTCCGCATGTCCACACAGATGGCAAACGCAACATTACAGCATGACAAACATGTTAATGACTACAAGTTGAAGCAACAGGATGATTATTATATGATGCAAGGGGGTGGGGTGGGTTTGGTTTCACCATTCGGATATGCTGTGCTACATCAGCTCGACGACTAATGGAGTGTGGTGGAGGAGTAGAGGAGGAAGAGAAAATGCTGGAAAGCACACAACCACAGTAGCAGACTGGTTACAAGTGAAGTTATACTGCTCTCCACTCACAGCTGAAGAGCAGTACAACATGCAACATCTATATTATCATGAATATTCACTAAAATGCATCTAGACCAACTGTACATTTATCGTCTGACACATAAAACTGTTGTGATGTCATGTTCCTCTACCAGATATCTTGTGTGTTGTTGTTCTTGTGATACCCAGTAGTAAAGCAGACAGGACGTCACTTGATAACCAGCTTCATTTGCTTAATGGTGTTACACAACCATCTGAAGACATCTAGCAGTAAAGATATAATTACGCTGGATGGTATAAACCGTTGGTCAAAACACAACAAGACATCTGAAGAGGTTTATGCTATCAGAAACAGCAGTCAATGTTTTTGTTAAACCAGATGATTAACTGATTTATAGAGAAATAATCAGTAATGACAACAGTTGGTAATTGCTACCCTAGTAGAATCAAATTATACAGTAAGAGCACATCAGAATAAGCATGAACCTCAGCCACTGGTAAACCGTGTCTGTGTACTATGAAGACACACACTGAATCATATTTGTGATGCAAAAGCAAAAGCCACTGTGGCCTGTAAAGGAATAAACCTGTGCATCAATAAGACCAAAAGCCCCTCCAAACACAACCAACTATTTTATACTGCATCTCATTTCCACCATTTTTCCCCCACATATAAACTTGATTCATTTCCAGTGAGGGGTCCCTGGTTTACTGTCTTGTTTTTATGTTCGTGACAGCTCCTGATCCAATGAATCTGCACACTATCTGATGTGTCACAGGTATCTGTGTCCACTAGTTATCAGAGACGAACACGCGGCTGTCCTGTGACACAAAACACTTCCTTATCAACAGCCTCCCATTTCCTGTTCACAGCAGATGACACCAGCTTGGAACATAACGGTTTCCCCAGTGTGACGGGTATCGGTGCGACACCATACTGGGTTTAGAGCCGTCAATCAAAGACACATTTATTCAATCAGGACGGCATGTGGCACAGCTACATGGGTCTTTTTGTTTAAGTGTGGGTATAGGTGTGTGTGTGATTTAGGGTTCACATGCACATTCTGCAAATGGTTGCAAAACCAATGGGAGAGCAGCGTCCCTTTTGTTTACCAATGACTTGATTATTAAAATGCACTTGTCAGTAAATAACAGGATGGCATTTTTAGGATTGTGTAATGAGAAGAGAGGGGATAATTCATATACTTATTCTGTAAGTAGAAGTCTCCAAACTGTTCACATGAATTGTTCAAAAAGGGCTCCTTGTCACCGTTCAAGTTCCTTTTGTTGCTACACAGTCGGGTCAGTGGGATAAGCTGGAGTACAGATGAAAAATCACTCTGACATTTACAACACATAACCTTCGGTACAGTCACTGAGCAGGGAACATGTGACCACTGTGCCGAGATCCCTTCTTGCTGTCTGGAGCTGCCAAGTGAGTAGGTACATGTATTATTCATGCTAGCAAGGACAACAGCTTTCTCATAGTCTGAGGCCCCTTCCCGGTCTCAAACCAACAAGTCCTGTGTCTGCCAGAATCACAGATAGACGTGGTGCACAGCTGAGCCAAATGAAACCCGTGATCATGCCGAAAAATACAGAACTATACAACACCAGTGCGACTTTCCCAACCCAAGGCTCCTTCTGAAAACGGTTATGGTCAAGAGGTAGAGCCCCGATCACAACTGGAGGTTTATGAATACAAAGAAAACACCCGATAACCTAATAAGACAGTCTGCTGTAAACAAGCTATGGTTCTCTTAGCTTGTGATTTGAGCTTCTCAAACAACACGGATCATCAGCTTTATAATCACTGGTCGCCATCCTCCTTTACAGAAGTTAAAACATTAATGTGGTGTGATAACAAGTACTGAAAATGGTCTGACAAATGCATTCCCTATGAGCCTCAGTTTGCTTACAAGAATCCAAAAAAAAAAAAAAAAAAAAAGAACAAAGCGTCACTGTATTTAGAAGACAGCTGTGTTCCAGAAATGACTAAGCCTTTTAGAAAAGTGCTGAGCACAAGTGAAAGCAAGGGAGGAAAGGCAAGAGATTGCTTTATTCCAACAACACCTGTACATACAGTTACAAGCAGGAGGGGACATTGCTGTTGCATAAATAGTGACTGAGCTGAAATGAAATCCTTAATAATGTCAAGTTCCTGCCAGGTTCAGCACGTTTCTGTACATCTTGTTTCCACATAAAAAAAATGAATGCTGTGGATTGAGCTGATGTTCTATAATAGGTGGGATAAAACCTGCAACATGGACCCTGTTCCCATGATCACTAGCCTCCTCCATGACCTTTGCTTGCAGAGGAGGAGGAGACGGACATGATTTTCACCCAGCATGCCTTACGCTGCTTACATAGCCTGTATTTTTTGAGCCTTTGGCAGCACAGACAGCTGCGATGATGTGGGCGATGCTGCAAGCTGACACTTAAATGCACACCTCCCATCTAGTTAGAACACTGCAAAGGTACAGAAGAGCTGCAGGTGTTATGTGGTGGAGTTTGTCAGATCACCTTCCAACCTGTAATCACATTTTGTATGTTTTTTTTTTTTAAATAACCAATATGGCCTTGAGTGCACAATGATTTAGCAAATCATTTTTACACTCTACAGATAATAGTGCCTTGATTTAATAATATGACAAGCTTTTCTTTATATTTATTTGGTATAAAGCAAAATAATGCACCCAGTGATACCTTTTTCATTTAATAGAAAATTTTCTCCAGTGAAAGAGATGGATTTCTGAGAGGGCTGCGCAGTCACACTGCTATACTGATGAGCAGCTCTGAGGGAGACCCAATGTAACTGAGAGATGATTATGATAATCTCATTTACTCTACCGAAGAGCGCAACAAACACACACACTTCCAAAGACAATTCATGCACCCTCAACTGTGTTACTAGGCAACCGGACTAGCCCCCCCCCCCCACACACACACACACACACACACACAATCAGAGACAAAAGGAGGAATGTTTAAACAACTGTTCACCGGGTGTATGCATAAAAACTCATAGGGAGATGTCAACAGCCTTGAGTCCTGAGAAGAGGCAAGTCACACTGTCACACACATGCATGAATTAACACTCAAAAAAAAGAAAAAAATCTTGCAATGGTTGGCCAAATGGCTCTCCTTCTGGTCTATTGACCATAGCTCATCTTATATGTTCTCCTTTACTGTCTCTGCTGTGTCAAATACTGAACTTAAAGTTCCTGAAGTGAACACAGACCATCTGGAAATGACACCAGCACAGATTGCTGTTCATGTGCAGCTGACAAAACTATCAAAGTTCTGATTCTGGCTGAACAAAATCAAAAGCTGAAAAAACCTTAGAAAAAAAATCAACTGGACTTAGATTTCTAGATTAAAGATGTTTCACCTCTCATCCAAGGGGCTTCATCAGTTCTGACTGGTCTTGAGCCGGAGATATTTATCCCCCTCGGTGGTGTTTCAGTCCTTTGAAGGCCAACAGTGTCCCATAACAACTGAGTTGTTGCAGCCCAGTATCGGTGAGAGTCGTTACCTGTCTTTGAATCCTCCCCTGTGCACCGACGTCTATTGTGCTGGTGGGCATACCCAAAGAAATGTGTCTATTCATACCATAGCAACAGCACACCTGTCAAGTTTATATTTCTCCCTATGCTAAAGCAATATGCACATAGATGGAGAGATGCCCACTTTTAGTCAAGTCAAGTCAGGATTTTTATTTGCCATTTATCCATAAACAGACAGTCTAGGCATATAGGAATTCTTGTGCAGCTCTCCTTTGGAGTCAGATGAGGAGTCAAAAGCCAGAAAGAACACTTAGTCTTAAAATAAAAAGTTACATAAAGGCAACAAAGCATTAAAACCACAATACACAAAAATAGGGTAATAGTATTTTCCCCAGTGAACTTCAAACATTGCACTTAGTAATTCACATGGTGGAGTTGG
>NW_018127932.1:2608014-2652073 GCF_001952655.1 Monopterus albus | reverse complement strand
TTTTAACTTCTTTGATAAACCAGCCACATAAGGGATGACAGTGTTATCCCCTCTTGTTTCTGGTTTCTCCCTGTTGGTGTTGGGCCTCTTCCTTGCTTTGGTGAAGGCCCACTTAGGATATCCACAAGCCCTAAGGGAGTTTTAGATGAGTAATTTCTCCTCCTTGGCCCCTTCTGCCATTGTGAGCACTTCCTCTGCCCTGTGACTAAAGTTTTGATGACTCCTAGTTTGTGTTGAAGTGGATGGTGTGAGTCAAAAAGCAGGTATTGGTCTGTGTTAGAAGGTTTCGATATACTTCTACCTTCAGCCTTCTGTCCCCTCCCAAGTGGACTGCACAATCCAGAAAGGCCAGACAGTCATCTCTGACGTCCTCACGAGTGAATTTGATGTTGTCATCCAGAGTTGATATGTTTGGTGAAAGCCTCTACCTCCTGGGTCCTGATTTCCAAAGGAGCCAGGATGGTGGCCACGTGCTTGGCTATGTTGTAAGTCATGGAGTTGATGCTGCTGACAATGGGTCTGAGTGGGGCTCCTTCCTTGTGTATTTTGGGTAGGCCATAAATGCAAGGGATGGCCTCCACGGGGTATAGTCGCCGGTCAATAACTCCCTCCTTTTCCAGCTTCTGGTGGGTCCCTTTTCAGTGCTTCATAGGTGGTGGTGTCACTGAGGAGGTCGGAAACTCTGATCTGATAGTCAGCTGAGTTTAGGACTACTGTACACCTGCCTTTGTCTGCTGGAAGGACTGTGATGGTTTCATCTTTCTCTAGTGCCGCTAAAGCCCTCCTTTCCTTGGGGGTAAGGTTCAGGGGTGGGAGCTTGGCACTGGCCAAAGCGGCTGTGACCTTCAGCCGCAGTTCTTCCACCTCTGTCTCGGCCAGCTTGTTGTTCCTGTGGCTGTGATGAAGTCTACCACAGGGATTTGTTTGGGTGTGACCGCAAAATTCAATCCCTTGCTTAGTACCTCTTTTTCTGTGTCCGTGAGTTCTTCAATACAAATTTAAGTACCAGTGTTTTTTTGTTTTTTTTTAGACAAGTTGTCAACAACCTCACTATTGGGCAACACATTAAATGTTCTGCTTAACACTGTGCCATTGCTGGTAGCACAGTTAACAGCCAGCTACCTCAAGCTAACCATTAAACTGCTGTGCAAACAAAATCTGCTAAGTGCAAGTGGCTTTGCTCCCCATTTTTAATTATAAAACACAATGTTCCAAAAATGTCATTAATAAATTTGTCCTCTTGTGCATGCTCAGCCCTCAGACAGTTCACCCAGCCCATTAATGGAGATGTGTGACTCCATTAACACAGCAAACCTGAACTGAAACAAGCAAGCCTGGGGGGGGGGTCATACACAGCAAAATTTTGTCGGCACGCCACCGGTAATTACAGCCTAGACTTGGCTATATGTAGCTCCCCAAACACACAAGATGAGAGGGTGGCTAAACATGAGAAGGCTACATGCACAGCTCAGTAATTACACAAGTTTGACACATAACACTGTGCCAATTAGCACAATGGGATTGTACTGAGCCGGTGAGGTTGTAGCGTGTCGAGGCATTACACTGGAAAACGACAGCATGCTGCAGATGGACACGACATGATGAAAAAGCTACAGATTAAAATGACTGACAAAGAACTTATCAGTTAACCAGCCACAAGGAGCACTGCTTGACGTGAGAAAATATCTGTCGCTCTGGAGGAGTTTTCCCAACGTCTGTCTAAACACCTGTGGAACTTTAACACAACTGTGCTTAGTGTTAACACTGAACCAGCTGAAGGCAGGTTGAGTTTTCAGTGGTAGGCACAGATTCTGGTTTACTTGTGGATCTGGAAATCATTTCTGGGACTGAGAAAAAGAGGCCTACACACATCACCTCTCTGTCACTCCCCCAGTCTTATCTCATTTAGGCCACTGGTGAGAGGATGCCATACAGCAGGGTGTTAACTTCAGCTGAGAGCTGCCGCACTCCATGCATTAGGCTGATTGCTCCGGCCGCTCTGACAATGTACGGCTCGTCAGCATGGGCCAAACAGAGGGTGAAGCAGGGCAGTGTGCTGATGGTGTATATTTTTAGTTGTGCTGTCATCAGAAAACCCCCAACTCACCCCACCAACAGAGGCTTTGGCTCCCGCCCTCAGGGAAACCCCTAGCAACAAGGAACTCCAGTGAGCCGCCCGCCGTTTATTTTGGGCAGCGACAGACAGGCCTGTGATGGTTGCAGGCTTGCTGCTGCGTTGCTGTGTGAGAGCGTGATGTGCCGAGGGATGTGTATGTGTGTGTGGAGGGGTGAAGAGAGTGGCAGAACAGAGTGGGCGCATGCATGCACTTAAGCAAAGTGTGTAGTGCATATGGGTGTGTGTGGAGGTGTGTGTCTGTGCGGACTGTGTGACTAATTATGCTCGCTCCCACAAGTAGGCCATTATATTTTGCCTGATCTAAACTCGCTTAAGCCAGGAGCAGTGCGCTGACAAGAGGATACAGGCCTTTTGAAAAATCATCCTCCAGCACAGAACAATTTTATCAAGGCAAATTCCTCGAGTTGATCTTATGGACATCAACAAACAGAGTTGAGTGGTCTGAGGGCAGGTACAGGTGAATGGGTGCTAGGCTTTGTTGGTCCACTTCTCACTGAGGGCGGTAAGGTTGAGGGGCAGCAGGGTGAATCTGTCCGACCAGCAGGGCAGAGCTAATTTCTCCACAGTCAGTGTCTGCCTGTCCAAGCACTTGATGAGCTGAACAGCTGCTCTGTCAGCGAGGGTGAGCAAGACTGGGCGAGAACGCCAGAGAGAGATGAAGAGAGTAGATCATAAAAAGACAAAGTAGGAGGAAAAAGTGAAGGTCTGATAGAAACAAGCATAGTAGCAATGAAGAACTTTTTCCAACTGGAAAATCTTGTATAATCCAGACGGAAAAGGGCTTCCATGCATGTACCTGTTATACCTGCCAGTCTAGTATACTAAGCTATAATTAACAAGTTTGATACTGTTCAAAAACTTCTCTTTAGCTATTTAAATTTGATGATGTAACTTATAAGTATTTGTATTTCATGCCTATATAGCACTTTTCAAAAGAACAAGAAAGTAGGACAGTCAAAGAGGAGAGAAACAGATAGTGGTGAAAAGGGAGAGGCAGCTAGAGAGAAGCTCTAAATATCCCAGAGTGAATGCAGAGGTCCTTGATGGCTTCAGTCCAGGGTCGTGCATCATCCAATTCCACCTTCCCTCACCATGGTAGCATAATCATGAGGGACGAATGCCTGGAGAGCCTGGCAGGCCAAGGTCTTGTCCCCCACAATGCTACAGTAGTGCAGTCTCAGTATGGACAAGCCACACTATGCCCACAACTCTGCTCGCGCTAATCCAATGTGCCATTTTGAATATGTATGTGTGTCTTGGGTTGGGTTACTTTGCAAACACTCTAGTGTGCAATGCAAAAACACTTCACCTGCTGCACTGTTTTGTTTTGTTTTTTCAAAATTACACTCCAAAAATCAGCATTAACATTTAGAAAATAGAGATATTTCACTGCACACAACACTTTTCAACTGTAGCAACAAAAATCTCAACAACCACCTTTGTAGCCATCACACTGAAATAATTATTCACATCTGACTCCGATTCTGAGACATGATGAGGTCAATCCAACCAGCGATATGGTCCCTGACGTGCACCTACACTACAGAGGGACCCATTGCAGTCTCAGTGCTCATTAAACACATGCAGCAACAGACCCATTTTAGCCTGCTTCTTAACAACCACTCAGCGTAAAATGTGCTGTTTGCACCAGAGCGAGCCGGTGAGAAATCTGCATCTCTGAGGACTTTATCAACAACGCGAGGCTGAGATATTGTGTTGATGTATCATGATGTAGGGAAGGTGAAGGGGGCGGACAAAGAAGAAATGTGAGTCATATCCTCAGCTCTCCTCCTCCTGAGAGCTCAGGAGCACAAAGATGTCTACAAGGCAGACATCTTATAAATATGATAAACATAACAAGGTTCCAAGATCTTCACAATATCAGAAACACACATGTACAGAGTAGGGAATTATCTGGAAATTCAAATGAGAAAGACAGACTGTTTATGGACAAAATAAACAGATGGCAACAATATCGGTTTTGCCTCATTGAGAGAATAAAATATCTGACAATCAAGGAACAGTAGTGAACCACGGTGAATAAAAACAAACACTAAATTAAATGTTGCTGTAAAACTGTCCTGGTCACTGAAAGATATAAAACATTAATATTCAGAACCAAAGACACTACTTCACACAGCAAACGCCATGCATTTCCTGGGCGTCAATAACAAAATACACCAGATAAAAATGTTGCCAGTTTGGTGGCTTGTGCAACTAGAGCAACCAAGTATTCAAGATACTTACAATGTGAGCACATCTCCAGGGGGTAACTGGCTTCATTTCCCTAAAGAGAAAGAGAGAGAGGGACGTGTCACAGAACGAAAGAACAGTACCAGAACAACCTCAACTTACGTGCAAGATAACTGAACTGATTACATCTATTAAGCTGATTTAAGATACGCTAGCAGTGATTTAAGACCCTCCTGGAAACAATGTACACCAAGGGTATGGCTGTAAATGCTTCTGTGCATTGTGGGAATAACGTATTACTCCTGTTTCACTCAAGCTTCATATTTACATGTCTGCATAAGGCGTGGTGGTGGTGTCGGTGTGTGTGTGTGTGTGTGTGTGTGGGGTATTGGCTGATGCTCAGCAGTCCCATCCACATCCCATCCAACACTGCAGTGTCCACTGAGTCTAACTGCTGGCAGAGTGGGGCTGAACGTTCACATGGGAGCCTGTGAGGAGTCCCTAATGCAAAGAGCAATGACTGCAGCATCCTGTCAGGAAAAGTGGATTTAAAGCCCCTTTGTGTAGAGTTTTTATGAGAAAATAGCATCTTTCAAATCAATGCAAGCTACTGTATGCTGTCTGTAGCGTCCTTAATGCTGCGACCACCAGAAACTGCCAAAGCTGGATATTTTCAAACTGCACACACACACCAAAGCTTGAAAGAAAACATGGAGGTACGGAATTTTAATTCGAGGTCTGTCCATGACCACAAACATCTGAACTAAAGGTACATTCATCCCAGGAATACTTGTAGCTGTTTAATCCACCTTTAGAAATCAAAACCATGGCACTAGGATTGGCAAAAACTAATTCCACTGAGAACGCTCAAAAAGGTCTGAGTGACTCAAACACACCCTAAAATGTTTAATTTGCTGCATAGATGGACCGATATTCTACAGCAAACAGAACTGAGGTCATGTTGCATCCTGAAATATTCTCAAACTAATCTTTCCTTTCTTTATAAATCTGTATACTGTACACTCGCCTCAGAGGTTACAGTATTTTAAAAGCAGTGGGGAGAAATTGGTGACACAGGATTAGCCAGGAGGGACACCCCCTGAAATGTTAAAGATGTTTCTGATTTTTTGTGACATTGACCTTTTTCCACCCAAAACGTAATGACTTCTATGGTTGGTCCCCACCAATGCCTGTACCAAGTATGCTGATGATCCTTCCAGCGTTTGTCTGTAACCCTGCTAACCAACACACAAAGAACCAAAAACATAACCTTTTTGACAGAGGAGCTAAAATGTAAAGAGGAAGTAGATGTAGGATGGACAAAACAGTCCAAGCCACAGTTTAAATAACCAAATAAAATATTTATTCACACACTGATGCGTTTTGACAATAAACGCATCTAGGCTTACAAAAGGTGAATGAATAATTGCCTAAATAAAACAGCAGGAACATGACTGGGGGGGGTGCAAACTGACTGCTGATGTCTGCTGTCAGGTAAGGGATGGCTGTGGTGTCACTAGAGGTAAAGAGACTTAGAGCAAAGCAGATTTGGTGTTGAGGATTACAGGTTTACTAACTAAGGCCTGCCTTAGGTCACTGGTGTGGCTAACGTGGGGTCAGGAGTAACTTGCATCAGGTCTTCTGTAACAAAGCCCTCTGTGCGGCTCTTGTTGGGCTGCCCCTTTGTGCCCATGCAAGACGGGATGATTATACAAATACAGAAAAAGAAAAGTGAAAAATGATCTCACATACACAAAGAGGGATACAGGCTCAAAGAGAGAGCCTCATGTTGGCTCATCAATAATGCATGCTTCATTCAGAATCAATTAGGCCTTAGCACACAAAACATGTTTTGTATAATAAAGAGTCTGGCAGCACCGCTGGCTGAACAGCAATGCTACAGCCAATCCAAAAAGCCCACTAATTACAGCCTTACAAAAGCCAGTCATAACGTGACAGACTGGGGACATGGGGCTGCACCAACGTCAAGTCAAATCTATATGCTGGTCATACTGATTATTAAATAAATGGTAAATTCAATACATCTGCAGGTGTAAAAAGCCAAAGCTGTCCTCATGTGAGCCAGTGCCTCTTTAAAAATTCTTGTGCAACTTTAAATGGGAAGCACATTCTCGGCATCTTCAGTCAAAATGTCTCATTCAGCTACTCAATGTACCGACACGTTTGGTAGAGAACAGAGATTCACATTTTCAGTTGTTTTTCTGAGCGAAAACCGATGCTCATTAACTACCAGGATTAAAATGCTACGCCATTTAGAGTGGATGAGTGTCTGTGACCCATTAAAAAAAAATACATGTGCAAATACGGCATAAACAGCAGCAGAACATGAACAGAACAGAACACACGGCGTCACATCACATGCCTGTGGACTGTGAACAGAATAAAACAGCCTAGTAAAACAGCTCCTGTGTGCTCCAGCCTGGGGAAGCCTGTCTGATTAGCTTTACACCACGCCCCCACGAGATACAGCATGTTGGCCCCATGGCCTATCTTTCAGCAAACCGTTTACTTTTTTTGCCGTTTAACCGGATGGAATCCTTATTGTTGGTTAACGGTTAAACAGTTAAGGGTGTGTATCCATAGTAGAGAACAGAATCGGCAGACAACGTTCACAAAGCTGCTGGTTGCAGCAGCACACTTTCACTCGGCCATTTGTTATTCAACATAATTGCTGAGGTTATTTTTAAGGAAAAACTATGAATATTCTGTTTCCACCTGCTGTAATCTTTCTTATATCAATGCGAATTGAATACTGAGTATATGGAAAATTCATCTGTCTTCTAGGGCTCTGGAAACTTGTGAAGGACCAAAATGACCGTTCACTACAAACTACAAAGCAAAAAACTGTGGTGTCTGTGCATGCTCATGGAAACTAAAACCCATTTTAAACAAACCCTGGCATGTCTGAGCTACTTTCCACACAGTGCATGTTACTGGCACACTATTCTTGGGGTGAAAGTGTGTCCAGTGTGTATTCAAGTCTGTTTATTTGTTGTGCATTTTCTCCCTGCTTTGTGCTTGTTTGGTTAGTTCAGGGATCACAAGATTCCCCTCACCCACACATGTTTCTGCCAAGCATCAGGCTTCCCATATACATGTAGCTGAGTTTTATACTAAACATATACAAAGCTCCAGAGCCACAGCAGAGCGCAGAGAGGAGCTGAGCTGTGCTGTGCTGTGCTGTGCTTTCAGACTGATCTTTAAATAGAGGTCACTCCTCCATTTTTCAGTCAAACTTTATACAGCTAAACCCAGGACAATAACCATCTGACTGCGTAATATCACTAATAACGTTCAACATCATTACTGTACATAAACAGGCTATGGAGGATATGTGCAAGAATTAAAAGGAGCTGCTACAAACTTAAAGTCATCTGTTTCTTTTGTCCCTCAAAGCATCATCCCTTGCCTTTTCTATTTTTAATTCCTGTTTTGTTAACTCGCCTGGGTAGCTGTGTTTGCCTGCATACTTGTTTCTTTGTGGATGTGTGCAACGGATCTCTACCAGACTTAGGAGTCAAGTGCAAGTATGAAAATAATTACCCAAATCTTAGCTGCCTGAAGGAAATGTGGCAGGGCTAATCCCCTCAGCCATTTCTATCCCCAGGTTGGGCTTACCTTCACAGGACTGTTATGGCCTCACAGCACCATGTGAACTAACAATGTCTAAATCTTCTTATGCATTAACTTAGTGATGATACGGCTTTTATTTAGCAGCTGATAAGAACATCAGACCATTCAACTCTCATCTTTACCCGACGGCTCAGTTCAAGACTGTTCTCCATCATGGGAATTCATCTTGTCGTACTGGGACGCACCGTTATCAGTAAACAGTGAAACGTGCCACTACTACGAGTCTAAAGTCCAACGTTCATGTTCAGTGATGGTTCGACCTGTCACTGAGCCCAGCAGGGAGTATGTGTCCACGCTGTCATAAATCTGCCTACCAACAACAAGACTACAGAAGAGTGTTGCCTAACCTACCGTACCTTTAACCTAATGTACTGTTTAATCTGCTTGCAGCAAATACTTGGCAGCTTTATCTTAATGAACATTCGAGACCCACTGCTCATCCAAGCTATAGGCAGATACTTGGTGGCATCACACAGCCTTACACCTGCGCTGTATTTGCTCAGGCTACTGGCCAGTTCCAACTGAGTACTAAGCTCATTCAGTCATCCAAACACCATCACTGTATAATTTACAGGGCTGGACCCAATTACTCAACTGTTTGTTTTTTGGATAGATAATTGGCAGAGGTGCACCGAGCGACTGGCGGAGATCGGAAAAGGCCGGTTTTCAGCTGGACTGGCCTTGACCGGTAACTACCCCAATTTGAGGCAAAGCAGCTAAAGCTTGCTAGAATTCAGACCAGCCACAGGGCAGCTCCTGCTGTCTCTCACCACCAATGAACAACAGCCTGACCAACAATCGAAGGTCCCAGCAGACAGACCATAATATCTACAGTGTAAAGCACAGGTCAACGATTAAAGCTGCAAGTGACACGATTTCAATTTCTGCCTTAAAAATTGTTCAAATCCTCAAGATACTGAATTTATAGAGATTATTTAACAAATAAAAGCATTACTACATCCTCGTGTGTGAGGCTGGATTGAACATTGACTCGGAGTTATTACTGGATAAATACCTTAAAAGGATCCCACTGACTAACTTGTCACTTCAGCACTACAGTGAATACAGACACCAACACAACATCACTGCTATGTGGAGTCGCGTAGGAGGTCGCTGACCTGTAGTGAATTTGTTGGAACAGCAACAACAATAACATCAATGGCAGCCAATCAGAAGATAGGAAATGGATGTCAAAGACCTGTGGAATGGCACCTGTCTAACAGGGACGCAAAATTATTTTCTACCATCTTTTTTTCCCCCCATTATATTGTTGTTGTTTTCTGGAAATGGAGGGACATTTAGTGGTTATTTTATCACAGAGATACGTCTAAAAGTTGGGAATCCACATCTGACAACCTGAACTGACTGGACAGTAGTTTACAAACACGTGAGGTCCCACAGTTCACAGGACAGACACAAGCAGTGTGTCCACAGAACTCTGTGTAGACCTCTGGGATAAAACTGTTATGGGTTACTGAGTGTCGACAGTTTTATCCATTTAAAATCTACCACAGTAAAGTGTGTAAAGAGTGAAGGGGTCTGAATAATTTCTGAAGTGACTCTGTACATTTGGCTCCTTCGATGCTGACAAGGCAGAAATCAAGAGGTCTAGGTGAATTACGTCTTCTGGCATCAGTGGCGAGAATTTATTTGACCAGTTTTAACTGCATATACCTTTTGACCATTTCAACTTCTGAGATGTACTGAACATCCCCATGCACTGTAGGACCTATACATCCTATTCCAATCAGTGTATTTGACAGTTACTTGACTCTTCTAGTCACTGGGCACAGAGGCCGACATACCAGATGTTTACTGACAGAACTGACTGGAGTTTGTTCTGTGCTGCTGACCACTGGCTCCAGTGCAACAGAAGACTGCAGTGATGCAACGATCAGTGCGGAGAATAAATCCAGACAGAGTGGTTGGAAGTGCAGTGTGGATCACCACATCTGCTGGTGGTTCGCTGTGGCTTTTATATCTTTTACATTAGCTACAGCTCAATCCTTATGTGGGCGGCACTTGATTGCTAGGCAGCATATGGTGCTCTTAGCATCAGATCATTCCAATACATGCTTAAGCATCCATGTGTCCCTGCCTCCAACCTCCCCCTGCAGCTGTGTGGTTTGTGTGCTCCTTTGCATTTCCAGATGCATCTTTAATGCACCATAATATGCAGTATGTAACCTCAGGGACAGTAGTCTTCAATCCCAAAGCACGAGCTTCTCGCAGCTAGCGTATTGGAGCAGCCATCCAACCAAGTTATGTGGCTTTGCAGAGCTGATCTTTTTTACGTGAGGCTTGGCAAATGTATCATTCAGTAAACAGAGGAGTTCACACTATCTGGGCTGGCGTCTGTCCCGATGAATTCAAAGTGCATCAAATCAATATCTAATGTTACGCATCAAGGTGAAAGTAAAACCCAGCCAACTTTTTAAAACATCTGTGGTAACACCTATAACCTGCTGACCAATCCTCAATGTGAGGTTAAAAAGTAATTCATTCATTCAATAAATACTTTTTTTTTAAATCAGCAATTTTTCCATTTTGATTTGATTTGATTTGATTTATTCTTTCAAGCATGTAAAGACACACAACACACATGACTGTAAACATAATCCAATATCAATGTGCTTATACCTAGTACATGCTTGAATGGAGTAGGAAGAAGTCAGACTTATCCAGTCCTACCCCATGACATCATCTTACCATCATTGGTTTGCAAGCAGTATCTCTACATAGATAATTCTCTTCTACACCACACAAGTAATATACTAAAGAATTGTCTCATTGTGTTAACATTCTTACATAATTACATTCTTAAATAATTATCTCCTACACCACACAAGTAAAAATCATAAAGAACTGTAGCCAAGATGTGCACTTGAACTTTTCAGGTAAAACATTAACCTGGTTATCTGGTGGAGTAGCTGTCTAGTTTGTTTCTAAATGACCTCAAACATATCTTTGACATCTTGTTATTTGTTGTCCAACATATACTCACATACCAACAGGCTGCATCTGCATTGAGCTACAATCGACTCCTATGCATTGATCTTACTCCAGTTTGTGTATTTAAAGGCAGATCGTTTGCTTGTGTCAATATTTACAAACATCTGAATCTCCTGCTAAATAACAGGTCTGAGCAGCCAAAACCGTAAAACCCCAAACAAATAAAGCTGCTCCAAGATAGCCTGTGAACTACTCCACAGACAACGTTTGGACACACGTTCCCATTATGACAACAGTGTGTCCAAACCTCTGACTGGAAGTGTATGGTTTGCAAACAAAGCAATATAAGGAATCACATTTAGCTTTTTTTTTCCTGCCCAGACAATTGTAAAACAATAAACTCCTTCCTGGACAGAGTCTAAACAGGGGACTGCTAGTGAACAAACGGCTGTTACTGCCAGTATGGTGCTGTCAGGACATCAGTGACCTGGGGTCGGTCGGAAAGAAGAGACAGTGGAGGTCCCAAATATACAACTCATGTTTCCTAGCTACGCCATTGCAATTGGTTCCTGATAACATGTCAGCTCTGATCTGCGGGTATATGGATCCAGGCATGGGCACTGCTGCCAGCTCACTTCCACTCATATTTGTCCCTGCATGGAGTATGCCCAATGGTTACTAGGAAGCTCACCCCTAATTTATTTTATATATGTAGTGGAGAAACCAATCAATTAGGCCGGACAGAGACGATCCTTTGGCCTGCTATTGCAGCTTCCTCTAGAAGTGCTGTGAACAGAGGAGCTACAACAATATCCCTGGGCATATTCATGCTTACGAGCAATGAAACACTGTTGCAACTATCAACACAACGCCATGCTACATAGAAAACACTGAGATAAACCTCGTTATATAGTGATGCAGAGCGAATACATGTAACTTGAGCAGGCGATGCATTTTCCTGTGCGTAAAATGCGCCGCATTTAATCGCTCATCTCTGCGTTGCGCGCGTATTTTTAGTCACGAAAACTCATTTGCACAGGCCTCGCTGCTAATAAGACTGTAGACTATGGCGAGAAGGGATAAGAAGTATGTGGGCCACAGGCTTCAGGCTACTGGCAGCCGCGGGGTGTTGCAAAGAAGGCGCGACAGGGAGCCAGAACTGGGTGAGAAAACGTTTCCTTCTCGCTAGGGCTCTACGTTGTCGACTGTTAACTCAAAGCCAAGTGCTCACTACGAACAACACCCTGTCAAAAGGCCACATTATTCGACACACTGCAGCGCAGGCCTTCCCACTGGTGGGTTTGCCAGTCGGCGGAGGGTGAAAATAGGAGCCGTTGCCGCTTACCATCTTGGAGGACGGATGATGAAATCCAGGCGACGTGAACAGAAAAAAGGTTTAACGAGGGGGTCGGTAGGCCGCCGATCTGTGGCGAAAAATACACAACTGTGGTGCTTGCTGAAGTCTCGTTGTGGTGCTATACCGAGCTTCAGACTCGTCTCTCCGTCTCTTCTCTCCTTTTAGCGAGGCTTTCACTGCAGTGGCCAGGGAGGGAGACCCGCTGGGAGGGGACAGTAAGCGGAGGAGGAGGCTCGCTTTGACAAGCAGGCGATGGCGGAGGGGAGGAGAGACGAAGCGAAAGGGGAAGTTGCAGCAGTACTGTACATCCGGGAACTATAGGTTTTATATTTTTACCTTGTGAACAGGTTTGTGCTTGCGCTCCCCCCACTGGTGTTAAGACTGCGCTGCACTCAAATGTACTGGCGGTGCGCGCTGAACCCCAGTGAGCACAAGTAGTCGGTTTAATATTACAGACGCATGCGCAGACTAATAATGTAGCCTATATTTACTCAAGTATTGGGCTTAAGTAGACAACATTCAGCAGGTGTGGGCGTACAGAAAGACCCCAGGTGGTGCCTCTTTGCGCAAGACCGTTTTTTTTTTACTTTATTTATTTATTTGGTTTTGAAACTTTTTATTATTATTATTTTGGAATCAAATTTCAGCTAAAAGCATGCTGTATGAAAAACAAGACCAAACAAGCCCCCGCCCCTCCCTCTCCTCCTTTCCTTGACACAGAAACCAAACGACCCGCCCTGCGCAGCGTCCACACTGGTCTCCCTGGCATTTGGTGGCAGACAGGAACTCTCCGCTGTTTGTCGCTGTTCTGTTGTGAGAATAACCCTTTATTAATAACCCTGTATTTATCTGAGCACAGCCTGCCGTGGCCTAAACACAAGAGGCCGTTTTGACAGCTTGGGCTGGCCCAGCTGACTTTGCTAGGCTTTTTCAGACAATTAGGCAACAATGCAAAATGAATTAACATTCGTTCTGAGCCCGATTTCCCACAAATTACATATATTAACATGTACTTTGATATCAGAAAGTCTGTATGCTCCCTGTCTTCTTGTGTCTTTGGCTGGTGTGCGCAAAAGACGCGGACTGTTCCGTCTGCCCAGGCTGAGTGTAGCAAAAGCTTTAAAATAACTCAGGAATGTGAAGCAAGGATCCCTTTATAAAAAAAGACAACGTTTCAGGTTTGAAGGTGACACAGATGCCTTTGGTTTTCCACTACACTAACAGAATCAGACACTTCTTGCTCTTTTATTATGCTTTTTGCAGGACCTCTCTTGTACAGACACCACCACAGCACCAAGCAGCAGGTTGGGGAGCATCATGTTTTGCCACATCACATATTTGTGATGCACACCAGGATGACACGTTTCCCTTTGTTGCCTTGAAGCCTCACCCGGTGATTGTCAGAACAATAAAAGCTCCCATATACTCAACTTAATTCACTTCTGTAATTTTGTTTGTCATAGTGAGATACATTAACAAGTCTTATGTAGTTAATAGTTTACAGTAGATTTTCCATTTTACTATGAACAACATTATAAACAAACAACCATCGCATATTCATTTCACCACTATATTACACCATTTCATTACTTTGTTGCTCTGATTTCTTGCATAGATCAATTCAGTGAAAATATTTATTTCTACCAAAATACACACAACAATATGAAAACATTTCAAATGTTTCACTGTATAAATATTGAGTTGCCACAAGAAATGGAAAAAACTGTTTTTTTCAAGTATGTCAAACAGTTTATGTTATGAATATTTCACATACAATATTCATCTTAAATAAACATATTCATAGTTTAGTCTTTTGGAAGAGGTAGACAGAAGAAACATGCTGTAAATAGAGGCTCAACTTCAGCCAAACATACATCATTTATCCATTTATTTATAAATCTGGTGTGGTGTTCCTGGTTTAGAGGTGGCTACCAGTGGCTGCCAGTTACTAGAAGAAGTTCAGCTACAGCAAAGCTACGCTAGTCTGTTTAACTAAAGCTACTTAGAAAAAGTAGTTCAAACTACTTCAGAAAAAAAAAGATACAATTGATGATGTATAAGTGATACGAAATTACAACAAAATATAATATAAAGTCACTTGTCCACAAAAAAAAAAAAAATGCTACTCAGTTGTATTTATTACCTGAGACCTAAACCTGTCCTAAATCAAACGGCCACATCTGGGCTTTTCACATTTTTGGATTGTGTGACCACAACTTAAACAGTAAAGAGAAAAACATTTAACTTGATGCTTTTTAAACCATTTGACCAACTTGAGCACTGGTCTAATAAAACAGGCCTCTTGAATCATTTGTCAGTTTTGTAACACCTGACTTGTGACTTGTACAATCTTAACAACTAAAACAACTTGTACCTTTTTAGAGTGTGAACAGCTTGAACACTGGTCTAAATCATCTTTTTACTTGTCAGAGCAGAATCTCTTACCTCTCAAAAGTCCTTACCCAACAAGCAGTTTTGTTTGGCACTGAAAGTGTCTGTACCAGCGCTGAACAGCTGCCCACATGCAGCCTGCTGAAATAAAAAACACTTACTTTCCTTGACGGCCTAAAATTGTTTGGAGTTCCAGTAGTTAACTGCACAAAAATGGCAAAAAGTAACTGAAATACTTGAATCACTATGCAAATATGAAGGTAGCTGAACTACCAGCAAGCTACTGCAGAATGTAGTTAAACTACAAGTTTAATTACATGTAGTTCACTGCTCCCCAACACTGACTGTGACACTGCGGTATCACATCTCCCCTGTGATACCGACAGGTTTGGGTTTCATCAGGGGTGTCTTCATCTCACAACTAAAAGTAGCAGGAAAACAGACTGAAAGTAGTTCTATGTTGTTATCTATGTACAAGTTACTGCAAAGCAGTAGACTGCGAAAACCTGTGATAAAAATAAAAAAAAAACTCTCATTTGAATTCATTTTAAACACTGAGATTTCTTTGGCCATGCTTGGGCCAATAAAATTAAAATGTCACAAATGGGGAACACTGGACTTGATGAAGAGGGGGGAGTGTTATAGTGGTAAACTGTAACATGACATACACTTTATTGTCATGCCAGCAACAGCTTTCTAAGTATTGGTGTGACATGAATGACATGGACAGTTGTTCTGGAGTGAAACTCTTCACATGCACTTCCAAGTACATAAACAAAAATAATTCTATCTGTACAAGCACCATTTGTAAAACACATACTGGAGCTGAATACCCACATGACAACCCACGCATACAGTACTG
This sequence comes from Monopterus albus, assembly GCF_001952655.1. Taxonomy (NCBI): domain Eukaryota; kingdom Metazoa; phylum Chordata; class Actinopteri; order Synbranchiformes; family Synbranchidae; genus Monopterus; species Monopterus albus. The sequence continues at coordinate 2,636,527 of NW_018127932.1, read as the reverse complement.
TACGTACACAAGTCTGAACAGGCCAGACATCACAAACGAACTGTACATGAAAAACAAATCTCAAAACATCTCTGAATCATGATGAAATACAGTCCATAACTAAAGCTGAATCAGGTTGCTGAGAAGTGCTACATGCTTAATTTTAACCTTCATAAATGTGCAACATAGATTCTGACACCTTTGTATAACCACTGTGAAAAGATGGTAACAATTCATTTGACATGAACTGGACTGAATCCAGTTTGGCAGTAAATCTGATGCATTGTCTTATGTTGTAAAGGAGGGAAAGGATGGATTTTCTTTTCAAATGGACAAAAAGCTTTAAATTTTCTAAGATAGATGATAGGAAGTGTGAAAACACTAAATTAAAAGACAGAAAAACCTAAGGGGAGGAGATCGCCAGTAGAAGGAGGACATAAGATTACAAACATCCGTTTGGCAACAAGAAGTAACAAAAAATGTTTTGATTTCATCTTGACATACTGACCATTAGACACTTCACCGTCCTCCGTCAGACAAACATCTCCTTGTTGATCCACATGAGAGTGCACGTGTCGTTGGGTTTGCATTCATATTCAATGCTGCTGAAGCTATTTCCCCACTGGCAGTGGTCCCTCTTGTTGTAGTTGTAGTACTTCACCTGCCACACCGTTTCAAAAATTCCCACTGTCGAGAACTGAGGCACAAACACACATGCCAGTAAGTATATGCTGTACACGCACAGTCACACAAACAGTTTTCAGCTTCTTTGACTGGCCTAATTCAGTGAACTGAGGACGAAGCATTCAGAGTCGACAGATGGGAATATACACACACTCATAAGGAATTCGTGACTCTCACTAGATCATCATGTTCAAAATCACATCAAGGTGAAAAGAAGACTAAGCATACTGACTGCACAGACGGATACATGCCCCCCCACACACAACATATCATCCCAGAGGTTCCAGGCTGTGAACTGCACAGATGGCCATGATGAATACAGACACAAACCAGATGAAATTATATTTGTAACAATGTGTTTGAACCTGAACCTATGCTCTGTTTTTTCAAAAATAAGCTAAAAATGATAGCTTCTTAAACATTTTGCAACGTCAGATACCACTGTTTTCATTGCCACACCAGGAACCACAACAGCTGCTTCCTCTTAGCATCTGCTCAGTAGTCACACTGGAAACTAATAAAGGTAGTGCATGTTAGAACCAAAAGACAGTGCACATCTCATGTTGGAACAGTTATTAATTTAGCTTGTTTTTTAAAATAAAAATCACAAAACATTTAAGGTTACAGTTCCTCAGATAATAATATTTTGTGTCTTCTATGATAACATATTTAATATATTTAGGTTTTGGACAGTTGGTCATTTAAAACAATAGCCTACATTTGAAAACATCACAAGGCGTCTAAGAAAATGGAGTTTTCATTTTTTTTATTTCCACTATACACTGTAGGCTCAACTATGTGTCATGTTATTGCCCAAACAATCGAGAGATGGTCAGCGAAGGGAAATGCCTGTTAATTGTATCTCTAGTTAACTAGTTATCTAGTTAACTTGTGCTTTCCATCGTTGTCCAACAAAACACACCAGTAAGAACAAGTCCCCAACAGGTCCAGTACTCTCACCTGCTTATGGTACCGTTTGCTAAAAACTACAATGCACAGCTATTAAGGACAATTAAGCCTTTTATTTTTTTACATTTTCAACAGGAATGACTGCACAGACATATTAACACATCATTAGTTTGGGTCTTTTCATGGAAACAAAATTGTCACTTTAATCTCACAGTCTCTGCGATGGATTGGCAACCTGTCCAGGGTGTACCCCGCCTTTGCCCGATTGCTGGCCGGGATTGGCTCCACTCAGGGACTAAGCGGTAGAAAATGAATGAATGAATGAATCTCAGAGTCTGTGCTAGTGTATAATCCCCAGGTTAAAGGCTGAATGGAAGTCTTACCAGGTGTGTTTATGTTGCTATGGTTACAGTTTTGCCAGGCACAAGAGTTTCCATGGTTACAGTTTTTCTACTGTGTTTCCATGGTTACAGTTAGCTGGAGAAAAGATGGATGATGACAGATGCATGAATGAGGTGGGTGGTGGACCTATTAGACCTGACCCGGACCCAAGCATGAGGAGCTAGCAGAAGGTAAACAAAGCAGAGAGCTCGCACAAGATTTCGTACATGCACAGGTGACTCTGCCTCGTGCTAACTTCAGGAAATGATGGCTGCTCTGAGGCTTTGGGGCAGCATAGTTGGGTCTGGGGTTTCATAACAAAACAATGTCACCCAGGGCAGTGATGTGTCTCCCTGATGTATTTTTAATCCTTTTTGAACAACAATGGAGATCTATCGCACAGACAAACAAGCTAATCTAGGACCGACATCTGACAGAAATTCATTGTAAGTAGAAGCAATTCATTGTTGGTGTTAGTCTCTGTATGGAAATTACTGAGAATACTATTAATATAGAAAACAGCCAGCCTTATCCTTTAATGGCTGAACAAATAATACTTAGGATTATTGTTAGATTATTGGTCTCATGAGATTTGTGGACAATAAATAAATATAGAATACAATCAGAGTCATCAATTCACTGTGTAGAATGAATGAACCAGGTTTTTAAAGTTGGGCTCCAGCTGGATTTAGATATTCTTCGGTTTGTTGATATTCCCATACTTGCTCAGTAAATGTATGTTATGCCATAGTTTTGCTTGTTCTACAATTTTTCTAAACCCTTGCTGGCTATAAACTGACTGTTGACCGTTGGTCTTCTCCTTCCTCTCCCTCCTGATTGAAGTTAGTTCCCTGCCCTGTGTACATACCTGGATGCTGATTTGAACTGGCTGCCTCTCTCCGCTCTTGGTATGTGCTAGTCCCTCTGTGTCATACTGGCCAGTATAGACCACCGACTGTGGGTCTTTAGACTGCTGCTCCAGGGGAAAGGTCACCCCACCCACGCTCATCGACCTGCAGGTAAGCAACACACAGGATTACTCAGTAAACATTCTTAAAAATAAAGTTTCATGTGAGTCATGTGAATGTGATACCACAACTTCATCACAACATGACTGAAGGAAGCTAACACAAGACAAGATGCATTCAAAAAGATTTGGTTGAAAAATATTGTATTGAAATGTGTACTTGGAATTTACTAAGCACTATTAATAAACCCAATAATAGAGAGGCCAGTAAAGTGCTATAAAAACAAGGATGCTGCTATAGAAATACAGTTAGTTTCATACTCACTGGTGGATCTTCTGTTCCAGGATTTCATGTTGACATACTGTATCATTTAGTGATAAAGGTCTATAGCTGTGTTTCATGCCCTAAATCCAGTTCTCTTTTCATCATCCCATATGTGATCTATTTTTAGCCTCCTTTAGCCATGTTTCACAGCCTGATATTGATATCCAGCACGAGTCCTTATATGGAGATGGAAGTACAATAAGAGTCATGACACAATCAAGACTCTAGAATCCTAATCTGTGGTGGATTTGGCATGTGGCCAACTGGGGTTTATGATGCCTTCAAGTGCTCCCACTTTCCAGCCCTAAATTGGGAACAAAACTTGTTGACCACTCACGTTTTGTTTTGTACGTGATAATGATATTACAAAATCTGTATGAGGTATTTTAAGTGATGTTTTGTTTCCCCTGTCGCTTGAAAATCATGAAAAGGTCCTATTTTCTTTGATATTATGTGCAGTAGACTCGTAACGGCCATATTGTCTATTGTACATGAATGTAACCTTAAAATGTACACTTGCTTTCTCCTCTGTAAACAGCCTCATCCTTGTGTCTTTAATTAACAGTAATAACCAGCTCTTTGTATTTACAGGGCAGACGCGCTGCCGATGAAGTAAACACATTCCCCGTTGTGCAGGGTGTTAAAATGCTTACGTCTTACTTACATTTTACCAAAACAACTAAAGAAACAGACACAGCAAAGGAAAAAATACCCATATGGCGCCAGTATAATCCCACATGCAGGTGAAAGAGACGCTAAAGGGACAGTAAGCAGCGTTGACATTCAGCCACAACAAAATCTCCAGTGCTTGGACAGCTCTTGTCAAATGTCCTTTTGCTGTCCCATATGGAAAATCTCCAGCAACGCCCCCACCCCCCCACCCCCGATTCAAAATATGTCTGTGGCTCTGATCTCTGGGGCATTTTCTCAGAAGGAAGCTGTGGGAATGATGACCTCCTCCAGCAACGCCCCCCCCCCCCCACCCCCGATTCAAAATATGTCTGTGGCTCTGATCTCAGAGGCATTTTCTCAGAAGGAAGCTGTGGGAATGATGACCTAGCCACGATATTTGCTTTATAGAATGAATAGGTTTACCACAGCAGTTTGCTCGGGTTATGACCGGGTCGGGATAATTCGTGCCTGGAAGAAAAATCCAAAAGGCTACCTACGTGGCCACGACCGCTCCTGGTTTAACGACCACCTCAATTTTGTACTTGGACCCAGTCAGCAGCTTGATCGTCCGGGTCTGTCCGAACCTGGCGCCGTCGGACTTGAAGTACACCGCAGTGTTGTTGGGAAGCATCTTCAAGGAGATCCCAATTTTGACAATCTGAGGGACGTCGGCCATTTTTCCATATATCTAGTAAATCTCCGGAATCAGCGGGATTGGGGGCGTGTGGGTTGTGTCGGTCACTTCAGGCAGACGGAGAAATGCCCTATGGAGAAGTCCGTGGCAGAGCGCACAGCATCCGTAATCCCGTCCAACCCGCAGCACAGGCCTAATCCCAAAGGTCTCTCTCCGTCTGTGAAAATCTCTCTGAGCACACTCGTCCCGTTCTCCCTCCCACACATAGTCTCGGTGTTTTCCTCATTTCTTATCCTATTATCCTATTCCTTATCTAAGTGTAAACTATTCCAAGTTGGATATGGTTGTCGCTGTCCACGTGCTGAATTCAGACCCTGCTGACTTTATTAATTGATCTTCAAAGAACTAAAGTATATGTAGCAGCTCAGACTGAGACGGTAGGTAATTATCATAAGACACCTGACAACTGCAACAAACGTGAAAATACAAATCATTAGCATATGGAAATGTTTATTAAGACCAGCGTCCACTAAAAGTAAACTACACGAATACAGCTAGAATGGTTAAAAGAAAGTCTTGAAGTTAATTAAGATAAAACGGTAAAATAATCGCAATTTCTGCGAGTGTGGGAAACAAAATATTAACACACTGTAGGAAAGAAAGTTCTACATAAGATGATAAATCCAGATAGTCAAAGCAGTTGCTGAGGACTTCACATGGCGTTCCCTGTAATTCCAAGGTTGTGCCACTAGAGGGCATGCTTTGATCACAACAAGAATCCCACATGTCTCAAACTACTTAGAAAGTTGTTTCATTGTAGTAGGACAGCGTACTTGTTCAGAAAATGGAAACGTGATGGCGACAAACTGCGGACATCATGGTAAGCCGAGTCTAACATAATAGCACCACCAGATGAGTCCGGTCAAAAAAATGGAGGAGGGATTTCAGTCACTCTTTGATACACTATAAACCACAGTGCTTGAATGAACGTGATTTACGGCAGCATAAGTGGGTTGGTAGTAGCATGTTGGAGAGACATAGCTAAACAAACATACAAATAAACAAGCAGAAAAACAAAAGAAAATAAAAAAAAATAACAATACAACGGTATCGGTGTGTCACGTACAATTGGTCGGTGAACAGGGAATCATATCTGTTAAGGGCGGAGACACTTAGAGACCCAGGAGACCACCTTTACTGCTGGTGCAGCTACAATTCACTATTCAAGCTCTGATTTCTGAATATGAACAAATACGGAAGTACTGTTCAATTTTCAGCCAATTGTTGAAGTTCTTGTTTAGCTATTGTTATAGACTGTTGGGGTGAAACTCGTGTTATAGTAGGTAATTTATAGTAGCTTCAACTATGCCAGCAACTTCATGCCCAGTTCCCTCCTGAAGTCTGATTCCACACGCATAGAGGCTTCAACTTTTGGCCTGGGCATTGTCATACCGGTTGTTAAGGGCACTGGGAAATGTCCTCGCGTGCGTAAAGCCCGCGTCATCGGCGTATTGATGTATATTCATGGTTCCCGAGTTAACGTTTATTACTCGAATAGAAAATGAAAAGTAGACACAGAGATCACAGACTAATCCAGTGGTTTAGGAGGTAGTGAATTTGCTGCGCCCTTCCCTGTCTGATGCGTAAAAGACAGCCATCGTTTGGAGCAGCACCGGCCGGCTCTGCACACTTTGCAACTCCTTTCCAGCCTCGCGCAGATGGTTAAAGTGTCCAAACCGGACTGTGAATCTTCTCACATTGCCACAATATGAGGAGCTGAGTGCAGATTAGACATTTATCCCCTCCCTTACTGCTTTGGTTTATTTAGTGCTTTGTGAAAGTCAACGTATACAAACACCCTCTGGCCCAAGTGCACTTGGCTACATGTGATGTCTGCCGCTCGTCCAGCGCACTCCAGACTGCGCTGTTGATGCCATGCCGCGAAATCACACCGGCGACGAGAGCGGCGGCACCGGCCTCTGGCTGAAGACCTCAACGGGACGCCGTACGCAAGACTGCGCACTGAGAGATGTGGAGTCTGGGCGGAGGACGATGAATAACGCGGTCCGAGTCGGCGACAGTCTTATGTCTCCGGCGGCGACAGGTGCGGTGGGCGCGGAGAGGAAGCAGGGCGCCCGACTCAGTCTGCTGGGGAAGCCGCTGACCTACAGCGCACAGAGCAGTCGCAGGAACGCGCGGTACCGACGGCTCCAGAATTACCTCTACAACGTGCTGGAGAGGCCGCGGGAATGGGCTTTCGTCTACCACGCTTTTGTGTGAGTGCATACACGTTTAGTCATTTTATACTGTAGAGGCACCACGAACTTAAATACTTGTTTCAGTTTTCCCACCTATTATAGAAAGTGTTTATAATGAACATTTGGTCTAAGCAAGTCACAACATAACCTCTTGAAAATAGACCGATTGTACTGTAGTTAATATCGGCTGCTGTTCTCATGACAGTGACCAGTTGAGGTCATGGTGGAAACACACATCATGGCATTAGATTGATGCAAGTTGAATGGGGATGCTATTTAAGGAAAAAAGGAAATGCTTTCTGAAACACATTCATTTTCTTACATTTTCTCCTGTTGTTTAACATTTGCAAATCCAGCTTCTTTTATAAGCAAAACACAAATACTGATACAGAAACATATCACAAACATACTTTCTGGCTCTGTGAACACGTGCTACTTGAGAAAACACTGGAGACATGGGCTACGTGTGTGAGTGATGCATGTCAATAGTATTTTGAAATTTGCAGTGCACATGTAGTATCTGCTATCTAACTGCAAAAGTCAGTATTTATAAAAAGCAGTACTATATTAGTTTCAGTTTCTTCCTAATCTTAATGTAACACTGGGAGCTCCAGCTGATCTGGGGCTCTCAGAGAGAGTTCAGCAAACTGTCAACTGCGTTGGGTGAATGTAATATTAACAGCGTGATCCTAAATCTTCCATGGGTGGTTTGGACAGAGAGTGGGTCAGGGAAAACTCCTGGAGAGACACTTTTGAAAGCTGATGTTTCAGTTCTTAAATCCCAAACAGCTCCGGCAGAGTTATTTTGGAAGAGGAGTGCTGTGAGAAGGAGGAAGTGGAGCTGTCGAAGGAGGGGTTGTGAAGCCGGATGTTGACGTTTTATTTGCTCAGGTGGGACAGCTGAGGTCGCAGGGGTTAACTCGCTACATCTGTTCACGACCACAGCATCCCACACTTACACTTTGGATCCAATGCATATATGAAGTGATGTAAAAATCTCACTTAAACAATTTGTTTAGATAGATACTATAGCTCAACTTTATTATCCCAGAATAAATTTGTCTTGAACATACACACAGTACCAGCTGTAACAGAAATCATAATACCCAACCTACAATACAATGCGTTACTCCCACAGCACCTGCACTACCTTATATACTGTAACTGAACTCGTACATTATACAACAGTTAAAAACTGCTAATAAAGTGTTACAGGGAATATTAGGTCTTAGTCTTAGCTAACTTGCCATGGGGACAAAATAATTTTTAAAACAGTTACATCTGCACAAAGGGACTCTAAAGCATCTGCCTGAAGACAGAAGCTGGTACTCAGGATGGAGAACATGAGTGGGATCTGAACTAATCTTCTCGTATACAGCCTGGAGTGTTTTTTAAGATTCATTTCACCACATCAGATCAATAAATCATTTTAACCATATGAGCTTTTTTCTTTACCTTGACAGTTCCAAACGATAACTGCAAAGAGAACTTAATTGCCAAAAATCTACTTGTATTGGAGCACGTATTGGGTTGTTGATAACAGAAAGGCATGTTCCAGCGGTTTTCCACTTGTTCTAAACTGAAATTGTTTAACTGCCGCTGTCGTTTCTGCTGCCAGTGAGCTTATAGATCTCTTCTTATTCGTGGAGTTAGTCTGGAGTCATAAGTTTGAAACCATTTGTCATTTCATAAGCTGTATGAAACTAAAGTCACTGGTCTTAATATATTCAACCAGTCATGTGAGGTGGTTAAAAAAGTTTGACGTTGAATATGGTACAGTAGCAAGTTTCATTTCAACTTAAAATTAAATATAACCTGTGTGCAGATCTACACATGCACATCTGAAACAGTGCACTGCACACACAGACACACCTGTACACACACAAATACACGTATCTGCATGTTAATATGCACACTGCACTGATAAATGTACACATTGTGTGCATACACACAGTCAGAGAAAGGAAATACATGATTTATTAAAGAAAACTCTGTTTTGATTGTTTAATTAGTAAGTGGCTACATTGCAACAGATGCTGCTGTGTGTGTTTGTGCGTTGGTCCACTCTGTAAATGTGTCAGAAGACTGTGTGTGCACGCTGATGTAGCTATTTGAAATCTGTGGTAGAAATCCCCGATGGGCTGCAGGACGAATCAAGACACTGAGAAGCATCTGGGCTTGCCTCTTGCCAAGCAGTGCTCTCACACTGAACACTGCTGGCATTAAGATTCAATCTCTTAATGAGATGGCGTGTGTCCGGATAATCACATTTGCTGAAATGGGCTCCAGCCACAGTTTGCATTAAGTACTACACTCAGAAGATGACTTCTTTCTCTGTGGTTTTGTTTGTATAAGAGTGATGTTTCACCTAATTTTTTATCTGTTTGCACAACTGCTTTGTGTGTCTTGTGTAACTGTGAAGATGAATAAATATGCCACTTGTCCATGCATGGATGTGTGCACGTTTGTTCATCCATCCATTGTCTATACCACTTATTCCTGAACAAGGTTGCGGGAGGCTGGAGCCAATGCCAGCTGGCACTGGGTGAGATGCGGGGTCCGCCCTGGGCAGGTCGCCAGTCTGTCACGGGGCTGACACTTAGAGACAGACAACCACACACACCCGCACTTGTGCATGTGTTTGTGTACAGTATACTCAACACATATTGTTGTCGGCTGTGTTTATGAGTACATGTTGTTGCTTTTGTGTCTGAGGATCAGACACAATTTTAGAATTAGGTTTAGGTCAGGGGAAGAGTTGGGGGTAGGCATGTAGCTGTGGTGGTTAAGGTTAGGGTAAGGGGCCATTGATCACAGAGCTGTTTGGACCTGTCGACAGGCAGTGTTTACAGTAATACAATACGTTAGCTCTTTTCAAATGTGTCAGGTGTGAGAATAGAAATGTAAATCACTTTCTTAAATGTGAATTTAAGATTATTCCGTCATTCACCAAGCTGCAGCTTCACTAATCCAAAGAAAAAGAAAACATGTCAAATGCACTCAGAACTAAACACCATCAAAGGCATCCCTAAGAGGCTGCTCTTTGTTTCCTGAGATCATGGCGACATTTGAGACACCTGAGCACATAAAAGAGTCTCTGTGTTTAGGTTCAGCATCAGTCCAGGTAGGAAGGAGGATTTGGCTGACACCCAATGGAAATGCTGGAAAATGCTAAGGACCCATTAGATGGGACGAACAGAAAGAAGGATGCATGTGTGTATAAATACTGTCATGATGTGTTCTGGTGTTTGCATGACTAGATACAGAGTGGGTACCCAATTAAAGATAGTGTGTGTGTTATGTCTTCAGTGGGAAGTGTAACACAGCACAGACACAGTGTGGATTTCTGCATGTCACCAGTTGGCACAGTATCATTCATGGAGGAGCAGAAGAGTGGAAGCAAGTAAAAAAGACAGAAGGAATGACAAAGGAAAGAGTAGGTGAAGATAGGAACAGGGACACTTAAGGTTTTACAGAGGCAAGGTCTTAAAGTTGACTTACTCCTTGTGTTCTGGATGAAGCATCTGCTTCTTTACCCTCACATCCTGATAAATGTCCAGACTAGAATGCTTGCATATTAAACTATATTAAAAATCTGTTCTCTTCCTGAAAAGTAAAGTGAAAGCACGTATCTAGGAGATGGAGCCCAGGATGGTTTTCTTACATTTTAGCTTCTATAACCCCTTAACCTGCAGCTATACTCCAGTATTTAGTATTTTGGAGTCATCTGCCAAACAACAAACTTTAAAAAACCCTACAACATATTGTAGCTAATTAATGAGTTAATGATGTAGCATCCAACAACATTAACTCATTAATTAGCAACATTCCTAAAGCTACAGATTTTTGAATATCAACATAATGACACTGAGGTAACAGAACATTTTGGGGGGAAGTAGCATTTTTCTTTCAAACTGATTAATCCGTGCATCAGCCCTAATGCACAACAGAAAATTACTTTTCTGCTTCTAAAGTTAAACTAAACAATATATTTGTTCCCAGTTTTAACCGACAGTGTCCCACGTCTCCTCAGTGCACCAGGAATGCTACTGCTAAGATTCACTTTAGTTTCATTACACCCACTCCTCATTCTCCACAGCGCTCCTGTGTTAAGTACACTTTTAAATCTACAAAAGAAAAATGAGCTAATTATCCTGCACTGGAGCAGAGATCTGATGGATGATCAGATCAGTTTTGATGTCTGTTTATCAGAGAACTTCATCAGTCAGCCTGCTGATGAGAAGGTGCAAGATTGGAAGAGCCTGCAGTGACAAATGTACTGTGACGTTTGAGCAGGTCACACAGGGAGCGTGTAGGTTGAAGGTGTGTGTGTGTGTCAAAGGATTTGCGAGAGAAAGCGCAGGCGTGAGCAAAAGATTGCGTTTCTTTTAGAATACATACTAGTGTGTGTGTGTGTGAGAGAGAGAGAAATAATTCAAGTGGTTGACAGAATTAACATGAAAGTGTTTGTTGTGAGAAATAACAATTGTGTTTGTGCTTTCAGTACCGTGATAACCCACAACCAGTGTTGCACAGATCCTACCAGTGTATGACTGTAGATTGCAGGGTTACATGGTTTGTTTGTTGCTCCATGTGTGTACAGTATATACTTACAAAGTGTTGTGTGTGTCTGCTTGTTAGTCATCCAGCAGCCCTCCCATACATCAGCAGAGGTGTCAGCTTGCTGAGCAGACCGTGGTGCTGATAGATGGAGACAGGCTGAGCCTGCTGGTCCTCCTGCTCACACCGCACCGCTGCTGGTTTCACATCCTACTGGCCTGCCCTGCCCTGCTGCACACACCTCAGATGCTTCCCTGTCAGTTTTTTAACTACAACATACCTCCCATACACCCACCCGCACATATTAAGACACACAAATACACAACCCTTACAGTACTTTAAACACTTGGTTGCATCGTTCAGTCAAGATCCATCTGTGGTATTACCAGCAAAATATAGTGAAAGTAGTCATTGTGGAATTGCAGATTATATATCCCTATTTGAAAATGATTTTTTGGTTCTAGTTTGTGGGTTAAACAAACCGGGTCGATAAAATAACCCATCTCATGTTGGTGTAAACCCAGATCAAATTCCTTATTAGTAGGTGGACAATGCCTCACTTGTTAAATTCAGGATCTCGATCTTATAGACAGTGTGGACCCTCACAGGAGCTGAAAATCTTTTTTCACCGCCTGCACATACAGAAGCATACACACGTACATTTGAGTAATAAGAGGAGTGATGATATCAAAGGATCAGGCAGCAACGTACTTTGAAAAGCAGTGAACACTTGGCCACTACAAGCCAGTAAAGTCTGTGATAATACTTCTGACTCCTTCAGCGTAAAACCCAACAAGCAAGACAGAGCTTTAGAGCTAATAGTAGGTGGATGTTAGAACCAGTGTTGTAGTACCTGAGTCGGACTGGAGACCTCATTTTCAGGACTCGTGACTCGACTTGGACTTGAGCACTGACGACTCGAACTTGGACTCAATAATTTACTGCATTTGGACTCACATGTTGGACTTTTTCTGTAATAGGCCATAATAATTCTGAATATTCACATCATTCACATCTAAATTGTGTCTGTGTGTGTATGTACACACGTACTTATGAGTGGCTATTGTGTCACACACAGTTAAGTAAACTCCTTTTAACATGACGAGAGCTGTGGCAATACCTTTAAACTTTGAGTTATGCTCATAGTAAGGAGACTGCTGGAGTAAAAAGTGAAAAAACACATATACAAAATAAATTCTGTTCCCTAGCTTCATACACATATTGTACACCCACACACTCCATATTTTCCTCCAAGGCATGCTGTTCCATGCCCCCTGAGAAATTCTCAGATACAGATATAGCAAAAATTATGAATTGTATATAACAGAATAGCTTAATCACCCGGAGCAAGAGTGTGACTATTTCAGTAGTTGTGTGTGTGTATGTGCACACAGTCACATTGTAGGAACTCCACTTTGGTTTGGTCGACAAAAAGCAAAACCTCGTAACATAAATAATTTGATTTTATGGTTAAGATTAGTGTAAGGTGTGTGAGGGAGCTCATGGGGTCTGTACAATGTTTATAAACACATGTACACAAAGACATTGTGGCACAAACGTACAGGCCAGCTCAGTCTAACACACTGTGTAGTGTGAATAATTTATGTTGGTTAGTCATAGAGGCTTTTCCCAGGTGACACGCTGGTTCAGGCAGCCCAGCACCAGCTCACCCACGCTGACAAAGTGAGACAGAACACTGCACAAAGACACCTCATAGTCACAGTAACCTCACACTCTCTTACCTCAATTTTACAGAAAAACACACGGACACATGGCTGACTGACATAAGATAGAGGCAGAAGGCTGCCCACCAAGAGCCGGGGTCTGTCGGCGGTTTCTTCCGTTAAAGGGAGTTTTTCCTCCCCACTGTCGCCAAGTGCTTGCTCAAGGGGGATTTGTTGGGTTTTCCCTCTGTAATGATATTGATAACAGTAAGGTCTAGAGCTTACTTTGTAAAGTGTCCTGAGATGACTTTTGTTGTGATTTGGCGTTATACAAATAAAATTTGATTTGATTTGATTTGATTAACTACGAGCTACACTGATATTAATCATAATGCTAAATCATCAGAGTCCAGCTTTGGAAATTTGAGAATTTGCTGCTTTTACTTTGTTTTTTTTACTGTGATCCTATGAACTATCTTTGGGTCTTGGACTGTTGGTTGAACAAAAGTAGAGTAAAAATGTCACCATTAGTTTCTAACAGTTAATTGACAAATTTATAGTGAAAACAATTGTTAGTTGCATAAAAATGTGAATGTGTAACCAAAGGTTTACATACAGTGGCAAACATATGAAGTTTCCTGCTTTTCTGCATTCATATGGACAAACACAATGTGCTACTAACACATACAGTTCTAATTGTTTGTGTCCTCTAGGGAGAGTGGCCAAAATATTAAACAGCCAAATTATCTGACTGTGGACTGAGATTTATTTGTCAGCCTTTCCAGCTTTATGCAAATCAGTCATTCTTGATTGTACATTTTCTGAGATCAGTTTTTTTGGTGAGAAGTGGTTCACATCAGCGGAGGCTTCCTGTGAATAGAAAACTCAGAGTTGGAGTGTGTTTTATGAGTCAAAGATGCTCAATCCTACACATCCAGTCTTGTTTATTTGATTTGCCTCCAGTTAGCGGCTGCTGATGTCATAAGCCTGGAGGTTCACATCCTTTCCCCAGCCTACGCTGTGAATGTTTAAATGATATTTTCAATATGAACAAGACCAATACAGTGATTTGTGTTAGAGGTTAAAGAAGACTGAGTTTGTTTGTTCTGACCTAGATAAAAAAAATCTGACTATATTTTACATATCACTATTAATGCTGTCAATCAATTAAAATATTTAATCAAGATTAATTGCATGATTGTCCATCTGTTCTAATGAACCTCAAAGGGACCCTGAGGTAACTGTGATTACCGACCATATTTGTCTGTCCCAGCGCCAGCTCCACTTTAGCTTTCTCATTTTCATGCATGTTCATACGTGCAGTCTTTGGATGCAATGCTAATTATTTCAATCAGACCCTCGTCCTCCACAATGCTAATCTGCCTGCAAGCGGTAGCCACCCATTTCGCTGTCGCTGTTGAAAGCATGTTGCTTGTAGAGTTGTCCAGGCATCTCCATTACAAACTAGCCAGTGTGGTCTGCAACCAGTTGCAGATCATGGCCTTCTGGTAGATGAATGCCCACTGTGGCTATGAAAGCCAGTTTGACCTGTTAAGCTGTCCAGGACATGAATGAAATGTTTTGGTCCCCAAAGGTTTTGCAAAAGAAGGAAGCACCTTCGAAGTAGTTTAGCCATTGAGACATGATTATGAGATATGATTACTACATGTAGTAGTACCACTATATAAAAATATATCTAAACCAAAGTCTTTGTCATGTTGTGTGGTAGTAAATTCAGCAGCATTTTGAAAGAGAGAGAATGACATTTCATAGCTGGGAACAACAGACCGGTTTAATATTTATGGCACTCAGTTTTAGCTAGCTGAGTAAAGCTGTCCTTGCCTCAGGTATCAGCATATACATACATACCAGATGGGATTTATGCAAACTATACCAATTTAGAGTGTTTCTGGCTTATGCTGCTTGGACTGTAAATCAACCAGCATCAATATCTAACCAGCCTGAGACACCAGAGTAGAAGAGATGGAGGGAGGTGAGACAGAAGAAAGCAGCCATGTGTCAGTGGGTAGGCGTGTGAGTTGGCTTTGCTTATGGTGTGAACTCATTACAATTCCTCAGATAGAGGTGGAAACAGCAAGAGCTTCCCTCTGAAGGCAGAAGTCAGACCTGAGCAATCTGTCAGTTCTTCTGTTTGTCTGCATTAGCTGACTGTGTTCCCGCAACACTCTGACTTCACGAAAATTAAAATTGTTCTCTCTCTGTGTTATGGAATCTGTTGTATAGAATAATATTGATGAGGTGTCACATCAAATAATGTGCTGGCATATTTACAAATCATTACTTACTGATTTAATTTAGATTTTTTATACTGTCCCAGCTTTTTCTAATTTGAGGTTGTAATCCCAGTGAAATGTCTCAGGCATATTCACAAGGGTTTAATGAAACTGATTGAGGCAGACTGTGTTTTCATTTTTTATTGAAAGCTATCAGGAGCCAGAATACGCTGTTCTTGTTCCCCTGAGGAGCATGGGTGCTGTCCATCATCTGTTTGTTGAGTTTAGTGCCCCCTGTTATAAAACCAAGGAGTCTGTCACTGGTTTGTTGGCAAATGGCATATCTTTAATGGGACCTTGAATGGCAGGAAAAGGATGCTCCAGTAGTGATGATGATGATGATGATGGATCTGAGGAGCAAGTTTCTCTATGTGTGCATGTGTGTAATTGCCAAGTATAGTTCTCTAGCTACGTATGTGATGATCAAATGTTATTTATGATTTCCTCTGTGAATATTTAACAATTTATAAAACCTGCTCAGCTCTTCATGCTTTGGAATTAGTTTGTAATGTGAATAGACTCAAATCTATATGTGTGTGCGTGTGTGTGTGTGTGTGTGTGTGTGTGTGTGTGTATGTGTGTGTGAGAGAGAGATCTCTCTCTAGTGACTCCACAAAAAAATAAGCTTGCCACTCAAGTACTATACATGTTGCCCCTAGCAACCAGAGCTTGGACAAGAACTGGGCGACATGTTACACTGCATGAGATGTCCTCCATGTTTGTATGTGTTACTTGTGTGTGCTTAAAAGGGTGTGAGAGAGCATGAGCCAAGAGAAGAGAGAATGCCCCTGCGAGTGCATGTGTGTGTAAAACTTTCTCTGCCCTGTAAAGAATGTGAGCGAGCATGTGCATGTGTGTGTGTGTGTGCGTGCAGGCTTTGGGCCCAGCCCATTGACGGGAGTCGGTCTAATGTAGAGTGAGTCTCTGTTTTGCCTAAGTAAGCCTTCTCCCAGGCCTGCAGCCAACAGAGCAACCAGCCTGACACAACAAGACAGCTGGCTGCTTGGATAACATCACACTTACTTACCGTGTGTGTGAGAAACGGAGGGAGCCTTTTAACATCTGATTAAACTAAGAGAGACCAACCATGACGGGCTAGTTGCCACTGTGAATAGATGTGTGCCAGTCGGGTGTGTTGGATGTATGTGACCAGTGTGTGACAAATACAGGGGTCTGGGACCTCCCACTTAAAACCAGTGACCCTCCAGTGATAGAATCAAATTTTTGGTGTCTCCAAATTTTAGCATAACGGGTCTCATTCAACCAACATCTACTTAAGTGCTTTCTTCAATTTCTTTGGAGGTCATTCTTAAGAAAGGTCCTAAACAAGTCTACATCTGATTCATGATAATGGGACCTTGAATGGCAGGAAAAGGGTGCTCCAGTAGTGATGATGAGGATGATGGATCTGAGGAGCAAGTTTCTCTATGTGTGCATGTGTGTAATTGCCAAGTATAGTTCTCTAGCTACGTATGTGATGATCAAATGTTATTTATGATTTCCTCTGTGAATATTTAACAATTTATAAAACCTGCTCAGCTCTTCATGCTTTGGAATTAGTTTGTAATGTGAATAGACTCAAATCTATATGTGTGTGCGTGTGTGTGTGTGTGTGTGTGTGTGTGAGAGAGAGATCTCTCTCTAGTGACTCCACAAAAAAATAAGCTTGCCACTCAAGTACTATACATGTTGCCCCTAGCAACCAGAGCTTGGACAAGAACTGGGCGACATGTTACACTGCATGAGATGTCCTCCATGTTTGTATGTGTTACTTGTGTGTGCTTAAAAGGGTGTGAGAGAGCATGAGCCAAGAGAAGAGAGAATGCCCCTGCGAGTGCATGTGTGTGTAAAACTTTCTCTGCCCTGTAAAGAATGTGAGCGAGCATGTGCATGTGTGTGTGTGTGCGTGCAGGCTTTGGGCCCAGCCCATTGACGGGAGTCGGTCTAATGTAGAGTGAGTCTCTGTTTTGCCTAAGTAAGCCTTCTCCCAGGCCTGCAGCCAACAGAGCAACCAGCCTGACACAACAAGACAGCTGGCTGCTTGGATAACATCACACTTACTTACCGTGTGTGTGAGAAACGGAGGGAGCCTTTTAACATCTGATTAAACTAAGAGAGACCAACCATGACGGGCTAGTTGCCACTGTGAATAGATGTGTGCCAGTCGGGTGTGTTGGATGTATGTGACCAGTGTGTGACAAATACAGGGGTCTGGGACCTCCCACTTAAAACCAGTGACCCTCCAGTGATAGAATCAAATTTTTGGTGTCTCCAAATTTTAGCATAACGGGTCTCATCCAACCAACATCTACTTAAGTGCTTTCTTCAATTTCTTTGGAGGTCATTCTTAAGAAAGGTCCTAAACAAGTCTACATCTGATTCATGATTGTGTTCTTAAACCACAGAACTGTTCACACCTGTGTGTCCTTATATCGATGTAGGTTGAAAGCATGTACCAGTTGTTCCTAACTAGCATTGGTTAACGTCCTGCCAGTGCTCATAAAAGGGTATGAGACTGCAGGGCTGTGTGAACACAGAAACAGAAAAGAGAAGTTGAAAAAGGCAAGAATGCCGCAATGAAAATCTAAAGACGGTGGAGCAGCTGTGTGATACAAACAATCATGAAGCACAAACAAAGAAGAGGATAGCAATAATAGGCCTATACTAGCATTTCATCCCCAGAATCAGAGTTGTCTGAGCTATAAGCAGTTGATGAGAGAGAGAGGTGGTGTGTTGGGTGGTAGGTCAACAACATCATTTCAACAGTCTGAGAAACAAACCTGTAGACCAAGGCTTGGGATGCAAGTACAGCAGGATGTGCCCATGATTACACAGACACCTCCATGTGAAGCAGTTAACTGATCTAAGACCAGTTGGTCCTGCATGGAAAACCCCCAGTAGTTATGAGGTGGAGAAGAGTGAATGAGTTTCCATATTTTATAGTGTCAGTATATAAAATAAAACAAAAAACATACATGGGATGTTCTTACCTGTTCAGTGAACACTGTATAAGGAGAAGGGTGCACAACTGATGAGTTAAAAAGATGGTCCACAGGTGGCTCTCTCAGGTGTAGTGTCAGCTGAGCAGATCTCCGTGTGTTCGCCCAGGTCCCTTTATCTGTCCTGGGTCTGATCTCAGATGCAGTTCTGGTCAACCGAGCACTTCTACAGACAGCCTCAACACTGGCCACACTATCCAAGAGAAACTTAAAGAAATGAACAGAAATTAGGAATGAAGATATGCACTTAAACATGTCTGGTTTATAAGTAACATGTTTCCTAATTCTAAACTACAAACAATCACACTGTAACTTTCTTTGTAACTGTAACTGTAACTTAAATCTTAAGAGCAAATTCCAAATCAGAAAATGCTGGTGAATGCCAGTATCTTCATATAAACTTTGTGTGGCTTTTACAATCAAATTTGTTCTTAAGAAATGTTGGTGAATGAGTATTGTAAATTTTCTGTATTTTCATGTTTAAATTTTGAAAAGTGAGAATGAACATAGCTCATGCAGCTGACAGTAAACAGGCTGCTGATGTAGCCTATATCAGGGCTGCAGCTGTTGGCACGAATACCAGCACCAGTTGCACTCTAAGTCTGCAAGCTGTACAGTTAATACAGATGAGATAACAACCTCCAGTCTGCACTTTGCAGCACTGCTCATCGTCGTAAAATTTGAAAAACCTAATTTATGACTTGTCTTTTTTATCTAGCCAAGAAAAAGAGCTTCACATTCAAAACAAAATAAAATGCTTGCAGAGCTGCTAGCCTGCTGTTCTTCCACTGCAGATGATCTCAGTGTGTAAAGTACAAATGTTCCAGAACGTCTTTTCTGCGTCAGAGAAAACACAGTTACATCTCAGTGTCCCTGACTTTATCTGAGCAAGAGGAAACACAGGTGGAAATTGTGCAGTACTTCTACCTGCGTACTCTGTACTGTCACTGTGTTATTGACTTATGTTTGTATATGCAGTAGATGTAATAGAATACTGCTATGTAAATCAGATCACAGTTGCACATGGCATGGCTGAAAAAAGGACTCTTAAAACATCATGGGTTTGTTCGGCTGGTGGTGCACACAGATACATCAGCTGCCTTTTTGCTGTATTTCTGACAAACTAGCTACTGAAAGAACAATTTATTTAGTAATAATGACCTGCGCTTGCTGTTACCACCAATAACCATGGGTGGCACCAGATCAGCAGGCTATTTTTTAAAGATTAGAAATAAACAAAAATCACAACAGTTTTTTTTTTCTAAGTGACCTTAACAATGTTGTCACTGCCTAACACAGTACAGGTATGTATAAAAGACAGAAGAAGATATATATTTATCTTAGTGTTCTTATAATTGAGGTTGCCCATCTCTGGTTGACTGGTGGACAAAGAGACAGAGAGGGAGTTTTGTTATTCAAAAAAAGACTATTAAACACCTATGAACGGAGGGAAAAACATAAGACACCCATTTTCATTCATTAAAACAAAATATTAAATCATGCTCAAATCAAAAACTCACACAGTCAGTCTGTTGGAGAGAGAGGGCGGGTAGCAGGGGTGGTATTTATGAGGAAGTGCTGTACACTTGCTAAATGTCAACTCCATCTAATTCTGTATGAGGCTGTTTATAAGGAAACTAAAGGGTAAAGATGACACCCTCC
Organism: Monopterus albus; assembly: GCF_001952655.1. Classification (NCBI taxonomy): domain Eukaryota; kingdom Metazoa; phylum Chordata; class Actinopteri; order Synbranchiformes; family Synbranchidae; genus Monopterus; species Monopterus albus. Next base: position 2,616,539 of record NW_018127932.1, on the reverse strand, counting down.
ACCCCCCAGCACTCTCTCTTCTCCGCTCTCACACACAAGACTATTTTGGAATGTTCAGGACACACCAATTACTATAAATCACCCACATGACACCACGCCCCCCCCCCCCCCCCAATTCGTTTCTGGCAGCAAAAACACCAATGTGTGATATCAGTGGTTGGTCAGATATGAAACAACGTCAATGCTGCAGAACAGGCACCAAGATTAGAACCCTAATGTACTTATACTATAAAAGTATAATGACCCATGTTTATGTTGCATTAATGCAGGACATGTAAACCTTTGTGTCCTCAGTTTGTGCAGGTTATGAAGTAAATTATTAGAAAGGAGTCTAACAATTATTCAGCATTTGTCTTTCCAGGTATTTTCTGTCACTTATAAGCTCTGTTAATGCATATCATCTGTTGAGTATAATTGATTGTCTGAGGAATTGTTGCTACATTAGTGTTGCTTGACAAAACTGCAACTATGCTCTAAACTGAACTGCATGGTGCCCTGACACAACATGTTAAATGGACAATTCATCCAAATTACTTATTAAAAACATATTTATATAGTAAAACCAGATACATATGCAGATTGTTTCTGGAAAGACTCACTGCTCTTGTGAATTTAAAAATTATTTTTGTTTGGGAACTGCAGATGTCAAACCTTCTGTCGTCAGGCACTTTTTGAAAATGAACTCTTCTCTTATGGTGCAGTTTTGTATTGCAAAGTTGCACAACCACTCTTAACAGCTATCTAATGCAGTAGGGTCATCATTGCTAGGGCTGCAGTGATGTTAGAGAACACAAACGTTGTGTTTGGAGACGGAGAGTGTATTCACCTTGAAGCTCATCCATGTATAAATGCATATAATATGCAGAATTCCCATGCATGTAAACATGAATGTCCACAGCTTCGAAAAGACCTTCACACATAATGACACATACGTAGCTCACAACCACAATAGATCTTCTATATTTGCAGACCCAGAAGCAAACACACATGTACATATGTACAAACTGTGACAGTGTTTGCAGCTTCTCCACCATGACAGCCAAGTGACAAACATCTTCTTCCCCCTCTGTCTCTTTACCTTGTTGAGTAAAGAAAGGAGGATTGGAGGAGGGGAAGACGTGTTTTGGGGAGGCTGGTGGATAAGTTAGGACTGGGGTTTCTGTAAATGGTGCATCGAGAGCAGACTCAGCCATATTAAAGATGTTAGGTCAGACACTAAGCACAGACTTGTCCCAGATCCAACCAGAAGAGATATGGACGGTCCAAGTCATCGTGTCTGGGCTATAAACACATGAGTTCACTGTACAAGGGACACCATAAGTTACAATATGTAGTGTCTTTGTACCTTTTCTCTGCTTGCCTTGCCTTCTCTTTCTCTTTATTTCATGCAGGAGAGCCAGCAGCAGTAGAGATGACTTTATTGTCATCCTCCCTGAGTTCATTCTTTAAAACCCAGACAGATTTAGAAGCATGACGTTACCCATAGTTTGTGTGTTATGAATAATCACCTACAAAGGAGTGGATTGCTCCTAATGCCTAGAGCATGTTATCAGGAAGCTAACAATGAGCTTTGGTTTCAGCTTTGTGCTCCAGAACAGCAAAATTAGCAAACACAGCCTAACTTTATCAGTCAGTTCATCTGACTGCATGCTTGAAATGTAGCTCTCCTTGACACTACTTTATTAAAAGCTGCTAGTAAAAAGTAATACTTGTATGTAAATAGTAAGGTATAAATGTGCTAGACCACAAGTAAGATGAGTCTGCATGCTTGAAATGTAGCTCTCCTTGACACTACTTTATTAAAAGCTGTTAGTAAAAAGTAATACTTGTATGTTAATAGTAAGGTATAAATGTGCTAGACCACAAGTAAGATGAGTCTGCATGCTTGAAATGTAGCTCTTCCTGCCAATACTTTATTAAATCATGCTAGTAAAAAGTGATGCTTGTATATTAATAGTAGGGTATAAATATGCTAAACCACAAGTAAGTCTAAAATTACATGCAAAATGTAGTAAACAAGACTTGAACAGGGACCATGTTATGTTTCCTCTACTATATATTATTAAAAAGCTTTTAAAATAGGCTGCAAACTTGCAAAACTGCATGCAAATTATTATTGTTCTTATCTTTAAAACTACGTCTAGTTAATTTTAGGTAGGGTTGGTGATCCTTGAAAAACCAACGAGAGGAAACTTGACTTAGGCCAACTGTTAGGCTGACAGGCAGGTAGGCCGTCCAGTGGTTTTACTTTGGACGAATAAAATTATTGGTCAGGCTTTTTTCAGTCTTGCTGCTGCCACAGATGTTGTCAGTGCATTTAATGTGCTCATTGGCATCGGGATGAAAAGAGAATTTCATGATATGTAACAAAAAAATGCTCCTGAAAAGAATTGCCAACCCTACCTTTAATGATGTTGGAAACAGCACTTGACACAAAAGTGAGATCCATGTAGTAGTTTTTTTGGCACTTTAACCCCATCAGAAATTACCAAAAAAATGGAAGTGTAAACATCGACAGATTGATAGAAAGTGGGCAGACTCTATCTACTGCTGAAGATCATGTGCTGGTTTCCAATTTTCCAACCTTTACCAAAAACATTAAGCTGTCTCAGTTGAACCTCGCTCAGTGTTCTTTCAGCTGCCTAAACATTTCCTGTACTGTATATGATTAACAAAAGGAATGTGCATTTTATGGGACTGTCACATATTGTGGTTTTTGAAGGAGCACACTTACAATCTGCATTTCAACGTTTCTGCTCATTTTATTTGTAAGAGCTTGTTGGAAAACAATAGAAGAGGATGGTCTCACCATAACTGTTACCAGAGCAGTGACACAGATTTTCCCCCATGCAGTGTCAGGGCTCAGTGCAGCCTTCACACAGACTGCATGTGTATGTGTGTGACACAAAGAGAGGTGCAACACTTATGTGTCTTTTTATAACGGGTGTCTTTGTGGCAGAGATGCTGAAGAGCAGGGTGACGATAAAAGTGTTGGGAACATTAACAGAAATAAAAACATTTTTATTCCATCAATCTTTGAGTGAATTGCTGAAAAACAATATTTTCCAGCCAAGAAATGTCCTTTTAACTCAACGTCTCTGCCAGCCACTGTGCGTGACATTCAGTCAGTATCTATGTGCCTGGGAAGTTGTAATGCTTTTTTCAGTATGAATTACTTTTATTATTCATAATTAAGAAAAGCAGTGAGCCTAATACTACAAAGCAAAACAAACACACCCCCAGTCAGTGATACAGCTGGCCCAGAATCCCGTTCTCTATTTGGAAGTAGATGAGTGGAGGAGATCAAAACATCCATATTGATGGGATCGAGGTTGGAGTTAGGGGTTTTAAATGGTTTGTTGCAGAAACACCCCTCTTATAAAGAAGAGCATTCAATTGAAAACACATCTATGTCAACCCCTGTATGCCAAAGCTAATTTGAATTAGCAGGCACATGTTGTTTTAGATGTAACATCATGAGAATTTTACTATATTGAATTAGGGAGGTTCCACTCAAGTGTATTTTTTGTTTTTTTTTTGTTTGGCCCTGGTCACAATTAGAGTCCTTTAATGTTGGATATCTGCCAGAAAAATCCCATCTTTAAATTACCCATGTAAACAACAGTGTACTAAAATTAGCATTGTATGACCGCACAAACATACATTTAAACTGCTTTAGAGGTGAAAAGGGGCCTTGTGATGCAGGTTTGTGTTCTGCTTATTCAACAGGCGTTTGATAAACCGCTCCAACTGCCAGAATTTAAAGCCCTTCTCCTAATATACAAAGCCCTTAATGACAAGGCTCCATCATATCTTCAAGACCTCGTAGAGCCTTATCATCCCAACAGAGCACTTGGCTCTCAGAGTACAGGTCTGCTTGTGGTTCCTAGAATCTACAGAAGTAGAATGGGAGGCAGAGCCTTTAGCTATCAAGTTCCTCACCTATGGAACCAGATCCCAGTCTCAGTTTGGGAGGCAGACGCCCTCTCTACCTGTACGATTAGACTTAAGACTTTCCTTTTTGATAAAGCTTATGACTTCTGTTGTGATTTGGTGCTACAGTGGTGTGAAAAAGTGTTTGCCCCCTTACTGATTTCTTATCTTTTTGCATGTTTGTCACACTGTAATGTTTCAGATCGTCAAACAAAGTTATATATTAGTCAAAGATAACACAAGTAAACACATCATGCAGTTTTTAAATGAAGGTTTTTATTATTAAGGGAAAATGCCGAGATCCAAAGAAATTCAAAACCAAATGAGAAAGAGAATAATTGAGCTCTATCAGTTTGGAAAAGGTTATAAAGCCATTTCTAAAGCTTTGGGACTGCAGCGAACCACAGTGAGAGCCATTATCCACAAATGGCGAAAACATGGAACAGTGGAGAACCTTCCCAGGAGTGGCCGGCCGACCAAAATTACCCCAAGAGCGCAGCGACAACTCATCCAAGAGGTCACAAAAGACCCCACAACAACATCCAAAGAACTGCAGGCCTCACTTGCCTCAGTTAAGGTGAGTGTTCATGACTCCACCATAAGAAAGAGACTGGGCAAAAATGGTTTGCATGGCAGAGTTCCAAGACGAAAACCACTGCTGAGCAAAAAGAACATAAAGGCTCGTCTCAGTTTTGCCAGAAAACATCTTGATGATCCCCAAGACTTTTGGGATAATACTCTGTGGACAGACGAGACAAAAGTTGAACTTTTTGGAAGGTGTGTGTCCCATTATGTGTGGCGTAAAAGTAACACCGCATTTCAGAAAAAGAACATCATACCAACAGTAAAATATGGTGGTGGTAGTGTGATGGTCTGGGGCTGTTTTGCTGCTTCAGGCCCTGGAAGACATGCTGTGATAAGTGGAACCATGAATTCTGCTGTGTACCAACATATCCTGAAGGAGAATGTCCGGCCATCCGTTTGTGACCTCAAGCTGAAGCGAACTTGGGTTCTGCAGCAGGACAATGATCCAAAGCACACCAGCAAGTCCACTTCTGAATGGCTGAAGAAAAACAAAATGAAGACTTTGGAGTGGCCTAGTCAAAGTCCTGACCTGAATCCAATTGAGATGCTGTGGCATGACCTTAAAAAGGCAGTTCATGCCCGAAAACGCTCCAATGTGGCTGACTTACAACCATTCTGCCAAGATGAGTGGGCCAAAATTCCTCCACAGCGCTGTAAAAGACTCATGGCAAGTTATCGAAAATGCTTGATTGCAGTTGTTGCTGCTAAGGGTGGCCCAACCAGTTATTAGGTTTAGGGGGCAAACACTTTTTCACACAGGGCTATATAGTTTTGGATTTTGTTTTCCCTTAATAATAAAAACCTTCATTTAAAAACTGCATGATGTGTTTACTTGTGTTATCTTTGACTCATATATAAATTTGTTTGACGATCTGAAACATTACAGTGTGACAAACATGCAAAAAGATAAGAAATCAGTAAGGGGGCAAACACTTTTTCACACCACTGTATACAAACAGAAGTGAATTCAAAATAATAATAAATAAAGTCTCAATTCAGGAATATAAGCAAAATATTTGAATCAGTAAATTTTATATTGTCATTCCAGTGGTTTTATAACAATTGGTCTATAGAACAAGATTATGTGCTGACATTATTTCATTGCTCAGCTGTGTGAATGCTGAATTAGCATGACATAGTCTAGCTGCTGTTAAACCCTTTTATTTAAGACTAGATTTCCATCCATCCATTTTCTACATGGCTTATTCCCGACTAGGGTCGCGGGGCTATCAGAGGGCTGCCATGTAGACAAACGGGGGCAATTTAGAATCGCCAATCAACCTAGGCTGCACGTCTTTGGACTGTGGGATGAAGCCAGAGCTCCCGGAGAGAACCCACATAAGCACAGGGAGAACATGCAAACTCCATACAGGCCCGGGCCTGTGAGGCACCAGCGCTAACCAATGTGGCACTGTGTTGCTGAGGCTAGACTTAGTAGAGTAACATGTGAATCAGCATTCACACAAACACACTGCACTGATTGAAGCTGAAGCTTCATTTTTCTGTCAACACCATTCGATGGTGCCAATGAGAAGGTGGGCGCAGACTCATTTGCTTTCCCTTACAATGGATTAGAGGGAGTGGGACAGCATTTGATTTGTGCATGGGCTGGCACTGGGACTTGGTGGAGATGAATGGCAAGCATCTGTTCCTTGATATGTGACTAGAGTCACTCTGGTCCACTGATTTAATCTCAGAGCTGGATGGAGACTTTCTGGAAATAGATACTGTGCTTTGATAGGTGACCATTTTCTAATTTGAGCTTTCTCAACTCATCTTTCATCGTCTTGTTCTCCTCGTTCAAGCTTTTATATTTTTCCTCGTATCCCCTGCAGAGTCCCTGTGATGCCATGAGCTGCTTGCTGAGGTCTCTGTTATGCAGCTGACACTTTTGGAGCATCTCTATTGCATCCACTGGCCGTTGAGCCAACATTTGCTTCAGATCTTTAATCTCCTTGTCTTTTTGCTCCTTATTGAGCTGGTGCTGATGGTGGTGGAAGTACCTCCTAACAAATAACTGACAGTACGAACACGTTTGTGCTTTACACATAGAGCTGCCCTGTTGGTGTGACTTGTCCTGCAGCTGTTGAATGCGTTGCCTCAGTGTCTTGTTTGTGACAGAACACTTTTGCTCCAGCTTCTCAATGTCTAAACAGAGACTTGTGATTTGGTTCTCATATACTTTGAGCATTGTGTCTTTCTTAAAATGACTGTCAGTCAGGAGGTTGATCTTGTCTTGCTGCTGCCTTACCAGGTCTTTGCAGTGCACTAGGTCTTTCTCGAGCCTGTTCTTCTCTGCCTCTACCTTGGCCATTTGCTTTTCTACCACATGCTTTTCATTATCAGAAAAGGTTAAACACTTCTCCTGAATCTGTATGGCTTCACCAAGCGGTTGCAGCTGGTTAAGACCATTTATTGTGCAGATTTCCTCCTTCAAGGCTAGTGTGGTGTCATACTGGTTTTCAGCCTCTTTTTCCCCTTTTCCAAATCCTGTTTTAGAGCCGTCTTTTCTCCCTGTGTTTTTGCCAGCTGTTTTTCCATAACCAAATGTGAAAATGATAACTCTCTCATTTTCTCTGTCAACCTGTATATCTCCTCTGTCAGGTAAGACAGTTTCTTCTCATTAGCAAAGCTTACTTTTTGAGTTTTGCATTTTCACTTTCCTGCTTTTCAGCTTCTTTATGCGAGCGTTCACTTTTTCCTATATAGTATTTGATGTTAGCTGCCTTGTCTTCATATTTTTTTGCAGCCTCCAGCTTACTTGTCGTGTCCTGAATTTTCAAATCATTGCCATATAACTGCTTTTGTTATGGTTTCACGTTGATCTGCTTCCTGGATTTATGTTTCTGTTTACCTGTTCTCTCCCCACCCCTCTGTCACTGCTATCAGTCATCATTCCACTCACCTGTTGCTCGTTATCCCCCGGTCCTGTTACCCGCTGTTCTGCCACCACAATCAGTCACCATGCCATTCACCTGCTGCTCATTATCTCCCAGTCCGGTCCTGTTTTCCGTTCATTCGCTGCTGGTTCATACCCTTAGTACCATGTGTTCGTGTTCCCAGATTATCCTCTTTGACTCTGTGTTCCGGTCCAGCTCCTGTTTGTTTCTGCAACTCAGCAGCCCCGTTTACTCTCCGCCCGTGCTACTCCGCGTGATAGCGCTGCTCAGACTGCCAGTGCTTTGTATCCCATCTTACCTGACAGCCTGCTACCAGCTCTCCTGCTTGCCCTCCTGGTCTCCTCCCTGGTCTCCTGGTCTCCTCCATGGTCTCCTCCCTGGTCTCCTCATCTTCTCCTGGTTCCTCCCTGGTTTCCTCGTCCCCTCTTGGTTCCTCCCTGGTCTCCTCCTCCCCTCCTGGTTCCTCCCTGGTCCCTGGTCCCTGGTCCCCTCCTGGTTCCTCCCTGGTCTCTTCGTCCCCTCCTGGTTCCTCCCTGGTCCCCTCCTGGTTCCTCCCTGGTCTCCTCGTCTCCCCCTGGTTCCTCCCTGGTCTCCTTGTCCCCTCCTGGTTCCTCCCTGGTCTCTTCATCCCCTCCTGGTTCCTCCCTGGTCTCCTAGTCCCCTCCTGGTTCCTCCCTGGTCTCCTCGTCTCCCCCTGGTTCCTCCCTGGTCTCCTTGTCCCCTCCTGGTTCCTCCCTGGTCTCCTCGTTGCCTCCTGGTTCCTCCCTGGTCTCCTCATCGCCTCCTGGTTCCTCCCTGGTCTCCTCGTCCCCTCCTGGTTCCTCCCTGATCCCTTGTCCCCTCCTGGTTCCTCCCTGGTCTCCTGGTCCCCTCTTGGTTCCTCCCTGGTCTCCTCGTCCCCTCCTGGTTCCTCCCTGGTCTCCTCGTCCCCTCTCGGTTCCTCCCTGGTCACCTTGTCCCCTCTCGGTTCCTCCCTGGTCTCCTCGTCCCCTCTCGGTTCCTCCCTGGTCCCCTCCTGGTCCCCTCTTGGTTCCTGCCTGGTCTCCTCGTCCCCTCCTGGTTCCTCCCTGGTTTTCCCATCCCCTCTCGGTTCCTCCCTGGTCACCT
>NW_018127932.1:2601863-2604521 GCF_001952655.1 Monopterus albus | reverse complement strand
GTCCCCTCTTGGTTCCTCCCTGGTCTCCTCATTCCCTCTTGGTTCCTCCCTGGTTTTCTCGTCCCCTCTCGGTTCCTCCCTGGTCACCTCGTCCCCTCTCAGTTCCTCCCTGGTCCCCCGTCCCCTCCTGGTTCCACCCTGGTCTCCTCGTCCCCTTTTGGTTCCTCCCTGGTCCCCTCCTGGTACCCTCTTGGTTCCTGCCTGATCTCCTCGTCTCCTCCTGGTTCCTCCCTGGTCTCCTGGTCCCCTCTTGGTTCCTCCCTGGTCTCCTCGTCCCCTCCTGATTCCTCCCTGGTCTCCTCGTCCCCTCTCGATTCCTCCCTGGTCACCTTGTTCCCTCTCGTTTCCTCCCTGCTCTCCTCATCCCCTCTTGGTTCCTCCTTGGTGCCCTTGTCCCCCTTTGGTTCTTCCATGGTCTCCTCGTCCCCTCTTGGTTCTTCCCTGGTCTCCTTGTCCCCTCCTGGTTCCTCCCTGGTCTCCTCGTACCCTCTCGGTTCCTCCCTGGTCTCCTCATCCCCTCTTGGTTCCTCCTTGGTGCACTTGTCCCCTCTTGGCTCTTCCCTGGTCTCCTCGTCCCCTCTTGGTTCCTCCCTTGGTTCCTCGTCCCTCCTGTGTCCCTCCTGGGTCCCTCCTGTGTTCCTCGTCCTCGGTTGCCCCCTGCATTACCTGTGCTTTGTTCATTAAACTACTTACTTTAGCTCCCACTCCTCCTGGTCTCTGTCTGCAGCTGGGGTCCACACCACACTCACACATAACAGCTTTTGCTGTCCCTCTTTTTCTTTTTTTTTTTTTTTTGCAATGTTCAAATCTCTTTCCAATTGGTCCACCTGTGTGTAAAGTTTTTTATTTTGGGTTTTTATTTCTTGAAACCATTGCAGCTCTTTCTGCTTTTGCTTCCTCTGCAGCTTCTTAGAGATACTATATTGCTTTTGTTTTTCCCAGCATTGCTTTCCCAGATTCTCAATTTTCTGAAGAGAAAGTGCTTTTTTGTGAACTATCTGGCTCTTAGCATCCTTAAGGTTGGTTTCAGCCTTCCTTAGATGCCTTCTCAGGTGGTACATCAGAATCAGAATCAGTTTTATTGGCTAGGTATGATGGACACATGAGGAATTTGACTCAGGTGCATCGGCTCTCAATGTGCAAGCAGTAAACCAGCATAGGGCTGAGTAATATAACAAAATAAGCAGTATTAACAGCAATATTGACAGCAACAAACAGTGCAAACAGTGCAGAATAAGCAGTACAAATAGACAGTAAACAAAGCAGACAACAAGGAATATTCGTTGAAATGATATAAATAGGGATAAGGGATAAAGATAGAGTACTTAAAACTAGAGACCTGTACATCTGTGATTCATATTGCTTGATTTGACTTTTTAGCTTAGAAACCCCAATCTGTTTCCTTTTCAGAGAGGCTTCAGCACTAATAAAGTCTTCAAGCGCATCTGGCACTGAAACTTTCTGCTCCATGTCTTTGCTCCAGGAGCCATTTCTTAATTTTTGTTGCATGTGGTAGTTTTTACATACAACTCGTATACAAACAAGTACATAGCACAGTACAGGATTGAAAATTATTTGCAATCTCTTTCTTTTAAAGGGGGCTTCAGCACTAATAAGACTGTTTATGAATTTGATTGATTTGTAATAACAATAGGTTATTCCTGTTGTCATATTAATGATATTTATATGATTTCAGACAACATTTAAACATGTACATTAAAGTAAACCTTTAACATTAGTAATGTCATTTTATTTTTTGTGACCACACAATCCGAGTAATGCTTATGTTAGCAGTCCCTATTGTTATACCATATAATCACACAAAGTTGTTTATTAGGTTTAATTACTGTTTTTTCAAACCTGACATCCAGAGCCCGAGTGTCTCCTATATGTTGTGTATTGGGTTGTGACCTCCAGCTCCGCCTTGTTTCTTCTTCATTTGTCATATAAATACAGTGTTGTGTCAAACCCTCTTCCCTTTTGATATGTTCCACTGGGAAGAGATTGGTCTTGAGGTCCGGCAGCACATGCTAGGTGCTGATTGTTTATTTCATGTTGTCAGATTAAACGGAGTGCACCTCCAAACGCGGTCCTGGTGTTTCGTGTGTCCTTCAGCCACCACACACGCACCCTATACAACACAGCGCAGAAGTCCACCGGTCACTCTTACTCCAGCTGTCAAGGTTATTTAGACTACAGCTTTATACACTCTCTGTGATTTCTGTATTAAATCTTTTAAAGATTTAAAGAGAAGAAATACACGATGGGGATATTTATTGACCTAAAAAAAGCCTTTGACACAATCAATCATGAATTATTAATGGAAAATATATCGATATTGGCAAGGGTTAGATATATTTTGGATGGGAAAGCACTACGCATTTTGTATTCCTCATTGATTCTACCATACTTAGAGTATGGCGTTGAAAACTGGGGAAATACATACAAAAGCTCACTTCAACCATTGTATATATTACAAAAAAGAGCGATAAGAAGTGTGCATAAGATGGGATATAGGGATCACACCAATGGAGCTTTCATACAGTCTAAATTGTTAAAATTTTTCGATTTAGTGGGATATAAGACTGCTGTGTTTATGTATAAAGCCAGGAACAATTTATTACCTGGTGGAATTCAAAAACTATTTAATGAAAGGGA
>NW_018127932.1:2599823-2601706 GCF_001952655.1 Monopterus albus | reverse complement strand
ATGATTGTTAACACTCTGTAATAATTCTTTAGTATATCACTTGTGTGGTGTAGAAGAGAATTATTTATGTCGTGATACTGCTTGCAAACCAATGATGGTAAGATGATGTCATGGGGTAGGACTGGATAAGTCTGACTTCTTCCTACTCCATTCAAGCATGTACTAGGTATAAGCAAATTGATATTGGATTAGCATTTGTTGGATATGTGTAAAATTATATGGGTTGACATATCAACTGTCTTTACATGCTTGAAAGAATAAATCAAATCAAATCAAAAATCAAATCAAGCCAATAAGTACAGCCACTTGTCAGAGCCGCCAAGTCAATAAAAGCAATTAAATACAAAATCGCTCCAGAGAGCAGATGATTTCTTACTGGAAATCTGCTGACCTGTGCCCCAGGTGAGCTGCTTGCATGGCCGAGCACAACCACAAGCTGTGAGCAGCTTGACTGATGGAAGGAAATGGTCGTAAGACAAAAACAATTCTATGGCAGAATTTAGGGAGAGGCAAGCTGATTAACAGTGGAAAAGAAAATGCTTAAAGAGAGACTGTAGTTCATCCTGCTCTGTTGCAGATGAAATATAAACTGGATGTTTTATCTTTAAGGTTATATTTAGTGCCTGAACCTCCTAACCACAGCTTACACAGGTACTCCTACACATGGCCCTGTACTGAACTCCATAGTGTCCCCACAATTAATAGTAAATTACATAATATCTCCAGGAAACAGAGGGAATTATTGGGATATTATAATTAGCATGTTTACATTGCCCTCACAAGGTGTGCTTTGGTCTAGGTGACTAAAACTACATTTTATTTTAGAGAAATGCTCATATGAGTTGTTTTTGGAACAGGGCATTGTTTCACTAACCTGTTTTGTCATGACCTGTGTTGACTTCTTGACATTAGATAGTGATAGAAAAAACACTGCTGATGGACCTGAGGGGTATGTGTGTGTGTTTGGACAGAGACTGAGATGGAACGAGCCAGAGAGGTGTACTGGTCATTTCTCAGTTCACAGCACTGAGTTTCCTCCTCTAAGCCTTCAGCTGGGAAAAAATAGACTTTGTTAGTTTGACACCTTGATCTGTGCTGCCTTCAATTTGCTGCTCAGACTCAAGCCTTCACTCTTTTTTCATATACTGTTTATTTCTGTGTGGACTAAAAAGCATGTGAAGTCACTAAATAAAGGCATTTCCTATGTGATAAACCAGTCATCAAACTGCTCTAATCAAGTGTAGGAGAATTTATTATGACTTAGAACAGATGTGTCAAAGTGATTTGCATATGAATTACTTATTGCTTATACTGATTGCTTAAAATTCTATTACACGCATTTTATGCTGTCCATTGCAACTATATTTGTCATGAGTTTCTTGTGCACAGAGCCTTGTCAGATGTAATTTTTCAGTTCACAGCATCAAGTTTTAGATTGTTGTCAGTCACAACAATAATGTATCAACACCCCTGAAGAACAAATCAGTTACATGTATTCATCCATCCATCATTTTCCTCCGCTTATCCGGTTCCGGGTTGCGGGGGCAGCAGTCTAAGCAAAGATGCCCAGACTTAAAGGAGTAAAGTTCCAGAGCCCAAGCTGTGTGTGGAGATGAGATCCTGTGGTCCCCTCCGGCCCCTGGCTGCGCCTAGAAATTCTGTCCATAAAAATAATGAACAGAACCGGTGACAAAGGGCAGCCCTGCCGGAGTCCAACATGCACTGGAAACAAGTCTGACTTACTGCCGGCGATGCAAACCAAGCTCCTGCTCCAGTCCTACAGGGACCGGATGGCCCTTAGCAAAGGGCCCCGGACCCCATACTCCTGGAGCACCCCCCACAGGGCGCTGCGAGGGACACGGTCAAATGCCTTCTCCAGATCC
>NW_018127932.1:2597704-2598616 GCF_001952655.1 Monopterus albus | reverse complement strand
GATCATCGACCTCCGGCCTAGGGTGTCCTGGTGCCATGTGCACTGATGGACACCCTTATGCTTGAACATGGTGTTTGTTATGGACAAACTGTGACTAGCACAGAAGTCCAATAACAAAACACCACTCGGGTTCAGATCGGGGGGGCCGTTCCTCCCAATCACGCCCCTCCAGGTGTCACTGTCGCTGCCCACGTGGGCGTTGAAGTCCCCCAGTAGAACAACAGAGTCCCCAGTCGGGGCCTTTTCCAGCACCCCTCCCAGGGACTCCAAGAAGGCTGGGTACTCTACACTGCCATTCGGCCCGTAGGCACAAACGGCAGTGAGAGACCTATCCCCAACCCAAAGGCACAGGGAAGCGACCCCCTTGTTGACCGGGGTAAACTCCAACACATGGCGGCTAAGCTGGGGAGCTATGAGCAAGCCCACACCAGCCCGCCCCCTCTCACCGCGGGCAACTCCAGAGTAGTAGAGAGTCCAGCTTCTCTCGAGGAGTAAAGTTCCAGAGCCAAAGCTGTGCGTGGAGGTGAGCCCGACTATATCTAGCCGGTACCTCTCAACCTCCTGCACAAGCTCGGGCTCCTTCCCCACCAGCGAGGTGACATTCCATGTCCCCAGGGCTAGTCTCCGTGTCCAGAGATCGGGTCATCAGGGCCCCTGCCTTCGACTGCTGCCCAATCCACTGTGCACCGGCCCCTTACGGATCCTCCTGCAGGTGGTGAGCCCACAGGAGGACGTCCCCACGTCACTCGTTCGGGCTAAGCCCGGCCGGGCCCCGTGGGGGGAGGCCCGGCCACCAGGCGCTCGCATTCGAGCCCCAACCCCGGGCCTGGCTCCAGGGTGGGGCCCCGGCTGCGCCATGCCGGGCGACGTCACGGGACTAGATCTTGGTCTATTCATAAGGGGCTTTTGAAC
>NW_018127932.1:2585624-2597276 GCF_001952655.1 Monopterus albus | reverse complement strand
GGGGTGGGCCTACGGGAGGACGTCCCCATGTCGCTCGTTCGGGCTAAGCCCGGCCGGGCCCCGTGAGGGGAGGCCCGGCCACCAGGCGCTCGCATTTGAGCCCCAACCCCGGGCCTGGCTCCAGGGTGGGGCCCCGGCTGCGCCATGCCGGGCGACGTCCCGGTCCTTGATTTTAATCTATTCATAAAGGGCTTTTGAACCACTCTTAGTCTGACCCGTCACCCAGGACCCGTTTGCCTTGGAAGACCCTACCAGGGACATATAGCCCCCGACAACATAGCTCCTAGGATCACTCGGGTACTCAAACCCTCCACCACAATAAGGTGGCGGTTCAAGGAGGGGTACATGTATATATGTTCTAATTATATTTTCCAACTTATTTCACTGCACACAGTGTAAAAAGGAATAGAATAACAGGTCTGACTGTGGTCTGCACTTCGTTCCCCCTAACTGCAGTTCTCTTCTTCTCTGTCTGTTTCTCCATTAGCCCCCCTCTCTCATATACTCAGTGTAGAGCGAAACAAACTTCATTTTTGTGTTGATTTTTATTTTAACAGAAAGGTTGAGGGATTAGTTTGTGTTTAATACTGTGTTGGGTGTTATGGCTGCGGGTCGGTGGACTCCCAGCACCCCGCCCGCCAGCCGGGCCGCCGCCATCACTTGAGTATCCTTTTATATTAACTATTGTTTCTGGGGAACTGATTCTTGTCTTCTCTGAATCCTAATGTCTTCTCGCCAGTTTGAGTTTTCACCGGTTGTTTTAAGTTTCCTCGGAGCCCGCGCATATGCTGCGGTCTCCTCGCAAGTTCGAGTTCTTCAGGTGAATCCTGTTGAGCTGTACAACTTCCGGCTACCCAGGTGCACCTCCCACATCGGTCGCCAGTGAACAGCTGCAACATCCACACTGCATCTTATTATTGTCTGTTACCACTACTGATTAAAAGACCTTTTCATCTTGAGCCTTTGTCCGAGTCCTGCACTTGGGTCCTCAGCTATTTCTGATGGCTAGTCGTAACATTGTCTTCATGCTAAGGTTTAAGTTGTAGTTATTGCAGGAAAGGTTAAAAAAGGGAGTGAGAGTCCTCACAATTAGAGTTGCACACATAAGTGCGCTCACATGAGTCTGGGCCCACTCCTGTCAGTCAGTGACAGTTTCTCACTGACCTTTTCTGGCCCTTGTTGAAGTGTTAATTATGTTTTGCACCTGCTGCATTGTTCTGTCTGTAGCCTGCACAGACTTGACTACAGTTACCTTTCTCAGGTATTATAGGCTTGTTTACGCTTTCTGAATTTGTAATCATCAGGTAGTGGAACACCAACATTGCAGATGTGCAACTCGGTCACAAACACACACAGAGGCAATCTCCTGTGCTCAGCATGTGTGCTGCAATGGTCCAATCTCAGCTGGGAAATGGAATCTGCATGGATCCCAAGGAGTTCCTTCTTTGGTGTGTGTGTGTGTGTGTCCCTGCTGCAACAAGCCATTACCTAAGTTGGATATTTATTATTAGAAAGCATTTATTCTTTTGATGCTACAAGTATGTAGCATTTAATTCACTTTACAAACATGTTTAATATCATACATACAGTAGCAGCAGGTCATACAGCCGGGGAACCGGTCTGTTATGTCCATACACACCAAAACAGTTCTGCACTTCATGATTAATTCCATTGCTAATATTTAGTGCCAATGCAGCAGGTAGTGAACACTTCACCTAGAGAGGCAGAAAGTGATGGTGCGGAGGTCAAGGTGGTGCTTGTCTCGTGACAGAGCTGTGATTAACATTCACCTTTTTCTTTGCCATAAATACATTCTTCCCTAACTTCTTCAGAATCTTCACTAAAATTAATCAGAGATCAGATCACTGAATAAATGTTTTTCAATAGAACTCTGGTTAATTAAAATTGCTGTCTTCTGGGTATGGAAGGAAAAACTAATATGGTCCTTACTAATCACACTGTATAATTCTGGAACAATCTGGGGGAAAGTGGGAAGTGTGGGAATGTGTTTCAGCTTCATCTTCAATTAAAATATAAAGAGCAGTACTGAAATGACCTTGAAACCTTGTTTCCCCGTACCAGTCAAATATGATCACAGATGCTGATAATTAACAACACGACACATGTGACTGTGTGGTACTATACTGTAGCTATAGATACAGGCTACATTAGAAGTAAAAGCACTGGAAATGTACTTGCCAGGTAGTGCATAAAATCACCGGTAAATGAAATCACTTTGCTGAGTCACAGTAAGTCCGACCCTCAACTTACTCATAACTTCTAATGGGATATCTGCAGTACAGACAATATTTTAATTTTATTACAGTTTGACAACTTGCTGAGAACAGGCACCTGCAGCCTACTATTCTAATAATCATGAACTGATGTTTTCTGTAAAAGCTGCATAGACCGAGTCTGACCCTCCACTAACAATCACATTGTTAATAATGCAATCAGTTTTTTTAAGTGCACCTCAGTTCAGTGAATCAGCACTGAACACGTAGTCACAGACTCTACATCCACAGAACTGACGCAGTAGACATCTTAAATCCTCCTTACGAGCTCATCTCATAGTGTCCTCGTATGCAGCTTATCTGCCTGACATTACAGCTGACCAGTACCGCTTGTGCTTTTATAAATGTCATCGCAGCCTGCGCTCCGTCACTGTGACAGTGTGTGTTCTAGTGAAGCAGCTCCCAACTGGTCGTCACTGCTACAGGCCAAGGTGTTTGTGGTGGGAGAAAGGCACATTTTTACACCAGATCCTAATGATTGCATGAGTTTACATATTATAAAAAAGGAAAATGATCCAGGATATCTCTGGATTAGTTTGGCACAGCTGGCTACTCACATTACACCTACAGTTTTGTCGAGGCATGATGTAGGCCTAATAAATGGACAGAATCGACGTTATGGAAGCTTTGTTGGATTCTGTTGATCTTATGAGCACCACCTTTTCTTCATTAAATGCAAGGTTTCACAGTGACTCTTGTGTAAACTGCAGACTGTTTGTAAAGGTTTTTCACATTCAGTCATTCCTCCACACTGTTTACACACTTCTCTTAAAGTGGACACTGAACAGCAAGCATTGTGGCTACAGACAGGAGCAGTTTTAAGAAACCCACTGAACTACATGTGGCCTTTTTCCACAGGCCTGCTATAAGATGCATTAGCCACACTGTGGCTGTGAACACAGGAACTGCTGAAGGGTTAAGGTTAGGAGATGATGGCTACATACGTAGGTCTGTTATGGGATGAAAATGCCTGTATGACAGTCTGAGAGTCTGGTTACAAAACTGCTGACCCAGCCTCCACAACTTTCAGTTTCACTACATCTAGAGCATGCAGCTTCCTGCATACTGAACTTTACAATCAGGAGCTATAGAATTCCCACTGTGAACATAAGTTCATGGATACTGGGCTAGATGGTGATGATGGTCTTTGAGAGCAGGTGATTTGGAACAAATCTCCATTCTTTGTTTAATCCATGTTTAGTTTTCACTCCTTTTTCGCTTGTAGCTAAATTTTGAGCTTTGTTCTTGTTCTTACTGATATCTAACAAATATCCGCCTCCCGATTTAATAACATTTCTTCTGCCATTTTTGAGCAGTATTTACTACTAATACATGAGAGGGCAGCAGGATGACAGTGTGTATAAAGATTCTTTTCTCTCCTTCTCCCCCGTGCCTGCAGAGTTGTTGGTCATTCCTACTGAGGCTGTACATATTTCATGCCACCAGTTGCCTGCCTCCTTTTAATACTGCAGTCACCAAGGAGAGACAGCTGACTTATATGGAGTCCAGAAATAGTCGCCCTGTCTCCATGGGTTTCTCTCTCCCAGCTCCTTTCACCTGCACTATATGAAACTGCCTGCTATTGATCGACATACTTCTGGCTGTGTGTGTTTTGAGCATGTGTATTTTCCTGCACCAGAATTCATTCATGTAGGGCAGCATCATATACCTATAAAAACCATTTTATCCGGTGTGATGGCAGTGAAAACACCATGTAATTTGGTTTCTCTGCAGTTTTCCCGGCAGACAATGGATGCTCCAGGCAACAGCCGATGAGGTCTCTTTCATTTACGCATTTACACGCCACTGCTTTCATCTGCTGTGACGCTTTTCATACATTTAATTTCTCTTTATTTGTTGTTGCTTCCCCCCATATGAGCATGACGCATTCATCTCTGAGTTGTTAATACACCATGTTATCCATATGCAATGTGCACTGTTCCTCTTTGTATCTCTGTGTATTTTTGCATTTCTTTTTAATTTTTGCCTTGAATCTGAAGGCTGCAAGAAATGGTTTTTAATTTACATAATTTATTCATTTTTTTAATCAAATTGCTTGTTAGCCCCAAGTTTTTTAAAGTCTTGTGTCCCTTCTTTTGAGCTTTACAATAGTTTTGAATTGGGGGTATTCTAGTGTTTATTAGTACAGTTAAATCTGAAGATCTGGCATTCAATATTTTTCTCATGCACTCTGGCAGGTCATATAATAATTTTGAATTATAATTTATGAGGCCTCTCTGTTTTCGAAATGTGTACTTTGTAACATTTTCAGGAGAAAAAACACAGCTCATATTTTGATCTCCATAACATCAGCAACACTTGAGATCTGATGGTTCTGCTCATGGAGTGTCAACGTTTCCAGTTCTTGACCAGCAAATAATGTGTCAAATAAAAGAAAACATGTAGTTAATACAAAGTATGTGTTTTTCAAATATTTAGTTTCCATCGTTTGCCCTCTCTTTGGAGATTCTGCACTGAAGGGTGAATCAAGCAATAGAGGGAAGTAAAAAGATGCATAGACAGTGATGAGAGGACAGAAGAGAGGGATGCAGTCTCACACAATGGAGCTTGATGTCTCAGTCCAGCCTCACTAAGCCACTCCTGATCCCAGCAGGATTATGGATGTTTATAAATGCTTCAAATGTGAACAATTGATGTCAGAGTTCAGATGTGACTGTTGACCAATGTCACTGACTCCCGTCTGGGCCAGCGTTGAGAGCAGACACTTAGTTTCTTCTGATCCAGCAGTGAAACAGGGGTTTATCTTTTACTGTGTGTAGGTACAATATGTGCACAAATCTGTTCATATGAACGTTTGTATTTTTAGCTTGTCTTTTTAGCTCATGTGTGTGCTGTATATGTGTTCAGTACGTGTGGCGATGATTGCAGTTGCTAATAAGAAGTGATTTTAAAATGGTTTCTGTCATATAAAACTTTGAGAGCTGCTTCCAAAACAAGGCAGTTCACATGTATGCACGTGTAACTCAGATCTACTGTGACTGTCACGTCCAGAGCTTGACTCAGACTCGAGACCCAGACAAGATAGAAATACATCCAGGATCAAGAGTGGACAGGAGAGAAAAGAACAATTAGCAGAAAGCCCAGAGTGACAGCAAACATTATGTTCTGGATGAGCCAGTGTTGAAACATATCTTACTGCAGATTTTATCACAATTGTATCATGAAGACAAGTCATTTTAATTCATCCTTATTTTGAAAATTAAGGTAGCAGGAAATTAATGTTAAGGTAGCAACCAAATCTGATCAAAAGTAATAATAATCACCTTTTCTGGCCAAGTATGTTACTGTGGCCTGGTGAAATTGAACCAGTGCAGGACACAACAATGTCTTTTGGGTGTTTTATTCTGAATATAAATAAATATATTGGGGTTTTCTCCAAAAAATATAAATTGAACAAAACAATGAATTAAACAACAGCGTCAACCCTGTCCCTCTCTCATTCGGTGCGGGGCGTTTACAACTGCGCCCTTGCCTTGAAGTACAACAAAAAAATACTCTTCCGTTGAAGTAAGGAATACAGAAAATCCAGAAATAACTGTGATTGGGGGTAACTTGGGGGTTTAGCGTCCAAGGACACTTCGACATGTGGACTACAGGCACAATGACTTGAACCTCCAACTCTCCGGTTGAGAGATGGCCGCTCTACCCACTGAACCACAGTCGCCCCACAAAAGTGTTTAATATGTCATTTCTGACATCTAGTGAACAAACAAATCCACTATTCATCCCTCTTTAGTTCAGTTTGTTATTGAGACTGCTGTTAATTTTACATAGTGATGATGAGACACATTATTTTCACTGATGTGTACAGTAAATGTGTTACGATACAGAAGACGGTGTAGATTTTGGTTGTCAGAACACTGGGGGGTATCCCTGTCAGTTTGATTGTTTGTGTTGAGGACTTATCTTTTTGGAGGCAGGTGGAGGACAGCAGTCTGCAGGAGGAAGAGCTCCTTAATGAAGTTCTTTGTCAGTCTCTTTTGACTCACACATTAGTTTTTACTCAGCGCATCAAGAAAACGTGTGGACTCAGATGGATGTTAACTGTCCAAGGATGAATGATTTAATACATGTGTTTGTCTGTGTACACTCTGTGTATCTGTGTGTGTTTGTCTGTGAATATTATACTGGTAGCATTCTGAATGAATATTTACTTTGTGTGTGCGGGGGTGGCTAGTGTGTGTGTTAGCATGTGTGTTTTCTACTTTAATAGCTGTTGAAATATTGAATGGGATTCCTGGATGCGAACAAGCTCTTTAATTTCACAAAGGAGCTGTCAGAGAATAAAGCGCATTACAGGTTATTACACAAATTGATTTACTGGGGGATCATCCTTTACAATGTGGTGTTTGTATGTCTGCACATGCAGTGTCTCATCTGTGTATCTCTTAAGCCTGTGCATTGAAGGTCTCTGCATGCATGTGTTTATATTATTTATCTTTGCATGTGCATTCAGTTTGTCCTGTGTCTCAGTGTGTGTCTGTGTGGACCGACTACCTTTGGTGTGTTAACAGCTGAAGCCTCAAAGCAGCTGTTGTCATAAATTTTTCACCATGAGTCAGTGAGCACAGGGGTTGTTCATAGAAGACATAGCTACCAGGGGAAATAACAACCTACAAATTATTATCCACCATCAGTATCAGCCAGAACTAGCTACACTACCAGTCAAAGGTTTGGACACACTTTCCTACAAACTGAATGGGAGAATGTGTCCATACCTTTCACTGGTAGTAGTAGTAGTACAATACAGTGTGGTTAGAGATGTACTGTAAGGTGTTTAGAGCTGCTATTTGGATCACATTGTGACCCTGTATTACATCATACAGAACAATGTTACCCGCTCAGTTATAATTAGACTAAGAATCAATGAGCCTGGAATATGACTCACTGAGTCATCAAACTTTAGCTTTATTTAGTATAAATACAGAAAGTGAGCTCACCACTTTCTAACTCCACAGCACTGTTTTTTTGTTTTTTTTTTAAGCTGTAACATTGTCTACAGTGACAACATTGAACATTTGAGGTGATCAAAATTCACACAGCTCCCTCTGGAGCCACAAAAGGCTTTATTCAACTTTTTCACATGTGCAGCATTAAACTGTGTTAGATTTCCGCTACTTCAAAATTTAGCAAATAAGGAGGAACACCAAATATGCCTGTAATTATCTTGAATAATCAACTGTAATCAAATAAGGCAGTTAAATGTAGATGCATGTCAACAAGTAAATATTAATAATATTTAACAGCAATATTAACTCTGGCTCCTACACTGCCTTTCTGTGTGCAAAAATAAATGGCACATAAATTATATTATGATATGAGGTCTCTGTACTGACTGCGCTAAATCCAGCGGCTGATACACTTGATTCGACAGCTGTAGTGAAACTAAACACTGCTGTGGTAACATACGGTGTGATGTACTTCAATAACAAATTGATTTATACAGTAGTTTATCTTTCTTAATGCTTCATGTGCTTGTGGTTTACAATAACATATATCAAAGTCCTCACAAGAAAGAGGTTTCTTCTGTAGGTGCACCCTGTCTGTGTAATCCACGACGACAAAACTGTACTTTCACCTTTTCAGATTAACGTGAAGAACAGCGGCTTTTCCTTCTGCCTCAGAGAAACACATGATACTGTATTTTCAGCACAATAAAATGAGTCATACTTTCATTTTGGTGCGTGACTCACGTCACTGCATTGACCTGTTTGAAACATCAGAATCCAAGTAGTCTCTGGGGCCATAATCATAATTTAATTCTTATCTAATATCCCCATTGTGCAAGAGTGTAGAGAGAATGAACTCATACAGCAACTTTGTCATCTACTGGCCGAGTTCAGACACTGTTCTCTGGGTTGAGTGCCACAAGGGCTATGTAGCACGTGTTATATCCCAGGTGTGAATTTAGAATTTACAGCAATGTACAGATGAGATTAACAAATCACTGTTAAACTGGCTTTTGTAAGAACACATAAAGGTCATAGTAGCATTTGATGACTGACTGTTGAGATGTGAAGACTCTAGTGCAGATTGTAATGTCACGCTCTCTGTTTCCAAGGCATGTCACGAGTACTGCTTGTACGTCCACTACACTCTGCGTGCTTTGGAGGAGCGGTTGGGATACTAACAACAACAGCAGTTGCTGCATTTACATCTGTTTGCACAAGGAGAATATTTTCAAAACAATGAAGAATACAGCCTGGACAACCAGCACTGTACAGGCTCTCATCAGCATCTTCCCATTGTGTAATTGAATCAGTACTGCAGGCCCTTTTAAAATGATGTACGTCCAACGTGTGTCGCCTTTTAATGACACACGATGACGTACATGCAACAGTTGTCAGTTTAAGAAAAACAGCGAAAAAGCAAAGCAGGACAGATCACGTCAGACCATACGGTTATGCTTGGTGATGGTTAAGGGAAGTATTGGGTTCACTAGGGTCCGGTAGTGGAAACGCAGCTATAGAGTACAAGGTGTAAAAGTCAGAACTGGTGGTGACAAGGGTGTGAAGAAGACACTTTTGTCCATTTGGTTGCATGTAAACAGTTGATTGTAGCACAGTTTGCAGACATGACCCAGCTTCTTCCCTCTGCCCTTCCCAGGCAGAGCCCCTCATTCCTCTCTCTGCTGGTATTAAAGTGTAATGAGCCCAAATTGTGGAATCTGTCCAAACAAACAGCCTTGCTGACAAGACAAAGCTTTGCATTTAGCACTTTACTTGCCAGAGGGGATTTCTTAAGTTCAGTGGAGACCATGGCTAGAAATGGAGTCTGTAATAGACTGAAAATAGAAGCAAGACAGTCCTCAAATGTTGGTGCTGGGCACCGCTTGTTTATTCATGCTAATTTATTGGTATTTTGTTAGTTCCTTCCTAATGTCTAGTAACAGAACAGTGTGTCTAACAACTGAGACACTTTTCTGATCTGTAATTGTACAAACCCAGTCCTTAGCTGCACAGTGGGCATTTAATAGTACTAGATACAATACAGTGGTAATACATTACTGATCCAGTACCGCTAAAATCCCCTACAAGGAGTAAAACCCACACTGCAGAGCTGAGTCAGGACGCCAAGACATACTGCTGAAACATACGGCGTACAGCATTAAGTCTAATTATATGCAATATTCCCCAGCGCTGACACTTGCTCTTTAACTAAACATGTTGATTTAGAACCTGCATGTCTACTCTCCAGACTGTTCCAGCATATCATGCACTCCCCCTTTGCTCTTTTTTAATTTTCCCATGGCAACCATTACCAAAGACTTATGATGTTTACTCCACATTTCAAGTGCCTTAAAAGTGCATCACTGTGTGCTAACAAGTATTTTGACATGACTACAAACAAGATTTGTGGCTTTCCTGGGGCTGTGTAGTTCCACTTTACATCAATTTACTTGCTGCATTTATGCAGCAAAACTCCGCTCTTCTTCTATTGTTTACTGCTTAGTGGTATTGTGGTGTGTGATCCCAAATAAAACAGAGAAAATAAGAGTTGGCACAGGTGTTTATCTGCTCACTGACAAGTAGATTCTCTTTGACAATCCAGACTCTGACCACCTGCAGCAAGAACAAAGGGATCTTGTATTTTAACATGACAACCCCAAAGCTCCTTCATGTCATATTAATTTCAGATGTAATATCCCCCCCTTGCCCTTTTTAGCCATTAAGCTGGTAATATGGCCAGGACCCCAGCTAGCACGCCTGTTATTGGATGCATCTGTGGGGACAGAGCTTGGCCGGCTGCTCCCACTAGCAGGGAGCTGGGAGCTCCACAGATGTCGATGCATCCTGCTGGTGATGGCTTTACTATAAACAGTGGTTTAGTGGGAATAAGTTCCAGATGCTCCAGAGAAAGCAGCCACACACACACAGGCACACCTGGATGCACACATACCTGTGTGAACATTCAGTCATCCAGAAAAAAAAAAGCCTCACACACATACACACACAGTTCCACATGCTGACATCTCTACTTCTGAGACTCTGAGGCTGCATGGAGAAGACAGTTCAAGGGTCAAAGACCACATGAGACCACCTGGTTATTACTCACAGACAGCATTGTGAATGTGTAGACAGATGGAATGCGTATCGTTTACTACGCCACACCCTGCCTGTTGCATGTGTGCGATGAGCCTGATACTCTGCAGCCACACTGACACCTCCAAAGCAGCTGCTGCAAGACAGTCTGGAGACAGTTACACAAGCAGGTGATTATGATATTATGGCAAACTCACTAAGGATCACAAAAAAGCTTCCACAAGCCTGCCAGCAGGGTTGTATATATAGCTTGATATTTGGGAGCACTGATGTGATCTTCAAACCACATGAGCCTTTATTGCTTTCTTGTTTGGATGGACGGACGGATAAACATGGTGGCTCATCAGTTTCCAATGATCACTGAGGAATTCACAGCTGACCTGGAGGGTGATGAACGAATATGCTGTAAGGAGGCTAAAAGAGGACTTTTTGGGGCAAGACTGGGAAGCAGTTTACAAAGAGGAAGACTTAGATAAAGCATATGAGCAATTTTTAAATATATTCATGGAAGTATATGACAGGAACTGTCCTCGTAAGCAGTATAAACACAAGAGGAATTACAGTGGGAAACTGTGGATGAGTAAGGGATTACAGAATGCATGTAAAAAGAAGAATGCGTTATATAAGGAATTCATAAAGTACAGATCAAAGAAGACGGAAGAAAAATATAAGTTATATAAGAACAAATTAACTGCGTTATTGAGGATATGTAAGAAACAATATTACTCTAAAGTATTAGAGTATAATAAAAATAATATGAAAGGTACTCGGAATATATTAAATAAATTGATTAGAAACAGTACCAACAGGAGTAATTACCCCCATATTTTATGGACAATGATACATAGTCAACAGATTGGAGGATGTAGTTGAGAAGTTTAATAGGTTTTTTGTGAATGTGGGTCCTGGTTTAGCAAGTACCATTTGTACAGACGTCAATACAAATAACAATACAATTGAAAGAAATATGTGTTCTATGTTTCTTAAGCCAATTGTTGAAAATTATAAATATAGTGAACAAATGAGGTAATAAATCATCCAGTGATAGTGATTGTATCAGTATGGCAATGGTTAAATGGGCAATCGAGGGGATATGCAAACCATTAACCCATATTTTTAACATGTCGTTTCGACTTGGGCAGTTCCCCAATAATATGAAAATAGCAAAGGTTATTCCATTGTATAAATCTGGTGATAAGCGCAACCTCACAAATTATAGACTGGTTTCTCTGTTGTCACAATTTTCAAAAATCTTGGAAAAACTTTTTAATAACAGATTAGACACATTTATTGAT
>NW_018127932.1:2567975-2584511 GCF_001952655.1 Monopterus albus | reverse complement strand
ACTGTTATAATCTTTTTTTAGTATAATATGTGTGTGCGTAGAAGTGAATCATTTACTGCTTGCAAACCAATGATGGTAAGATGATGTCATGGGGTAGGACTGGATAAGTCTGACTTCTTCCTACTCCATTCAAGCATGTACTAGGTATAAGCAAATTGATATTGGATTATGTGTAAAAATGTGTGTTGTTATATCAACTGTTTTATATGCTTGAAAGAATAAATCAAATCAAATCAAATCAAATCAAATCCCTTCCAGGATTTTAAAATTATTATTACAGTTTTTCCCATATGCCAACTGAGGATTACAGATTTTACAGACTGTAAAACTCTGTGATTCAAATTTGTGATTTGTAAATTTTGTCTATATGTAACTTTTTACATGCCACTGCAAGGCTGTAAAATACACCTGTACAACGTTAGACTGCTGCAGGATCCACTTAGTCTTGGTGTGTGTTTGTTTGTGTGTCTTTGAAGACGAGTGTAAATTATGTCAAAGCCAGACACCACAGTGTTGACCGCAGGCAGCTCGCAGCCACCACTGCTGTGTGTGTGTGTGTGTGTGTGTGTGTGTGTGTGTGTGTGCTCCAGAGATGAAACGCAGCCACAGTAGTAAGCCAGACACGAGACCTGATAATATTCCATTATGTAGTGATCTTTTCCACAACAAGGCTGCAGGCTGCTCACAGCCACATCACAGAGCCATGACTAAACATTTACTCTGTAGATTAGTTGCCTCCAGTGAGGCAGTGATTACATTTATTTTACATTTTAGGAGTTTTGCTGACCTTTTTTTGAGAAAGGCTTGCTGTATAATGAATGACTCTAACAATAAAAAAGCTCCAGTTTATACTGTACATTTGCATTTGAGATAGTCTTGCTCCAGAACAGGAGTTCACACAAAACAGAATGGTTTATTCAGACAGCAAACTGTGTAGTCATTTAATTTGTTTAGTCTGAAAAATCACAACAATTCTAGTGGAACCAGAGTCACAGAGAAGCCAAAAGACATCAGTCTCAGTGCCTTGAGTCCTAGAAGGGCTTATGGGTAACAGGGGACTGACAGGAACATCTGATCACCAGCAGTTCCTCATGCCTGGAGACCTACTGTAAGCTAACAACAGTTTCCAAAACTCTGTCCAGCAACACAAGGCATATGTGAGAGTTATGTGAGTTTGTTAACAAACTGTAGTTCAATTTTAGGTCTGTGTCATAAAACCAGATCAGTTAGCTCAGACTCTTTGAACTTTCTGGCTTCACTAAGCTTCAAACTGACAATCCTAGTGAACCAGTTTCACAAATCTGGTCTGCTAACACTGGGCTTTATAATCCTGCTGTAAATTTCCTCTGCATGAAAGAGATTGTGCTAATGCTAAAGCAGAGGAAGTTTCAATAAACTAAGAACAGTGTATTTGATGCAGTGTTGCTGAAGAAGTGAAAGTCAAATAAACTGATACTTACATTATACAACATAATGACCTTATGCGCTGAGAATGAGCACACTCTTGAAAACTGCAGCTGCTGGCAAAAACTATGACAGATATCCTGCATGTAACTGTAAATGAGGAGGCAGGATGGTTTGATTACCTGCCTGGCTAAATATTATTTTTGTGTATGTGTTTTCCTCGGCTTCGCTAGTCCACATGTCGAAGTGTCTCTGGGCAAGACAAGACTGAAACCCAAGTTACTCCTGATATCATTGGCGTGTGAGTGTGTAAGTGATTGTGTGTGTGAATGGGCAAATAATGTAAAGTGCTCTTTGTGCATGTCAGTGTTTAGAAAAGTGTCAAGTCCATATTATTATTTAAGCACATTTTCATGAAAAAAAAGTGAAAAAACTGTGGATGGTGAAGCTAACAAGTAGCCAGTAATGTGGGCAGTTTGTGAAACGAGAGCAGTTTTGGTCAAAGTGTAATTAATGAACCCATTTTACAGAAAGCTTTATGGTCACAGAATAACAAAACAGAATTTCATCAGTTAAGAAATAAGAACAACAACAACAACATGAACACCATCTTGTATAAGATGAGTCTGTAGCTCCGACATTAATTAACCACATTAATGATGCCATGACTAACAGTGTGTAACAGTTTGAGAGTCTGTGAATTGTTTAATTATGGTTTGCTGATTAAATAAAGCTCACAGACAGTTTGAAAAGTTAATCAGATTCAGAATGTAAACATGTTAAAACAATGTTCAGAAATGGAGGTAGTGGTTGCACAGAGGTTAGAACAACAGGTCAGGGAGAGCTAAGTGTGATTGCTGATGTTGTTTTACAAATTCCTTTATCCATAGTGTTTTTCTCTGTTTTCCTGTTTGTTGTCCATGTGGGTTGTCTGGTGATCGATGAGAAGGTGAGTAGCCTGGTCATTTCACACACATGCATGCACACAGCACGACGCCCCCACTCCACCCCAATGCAACACATCACATGAAGGATTATATAATTAGTGTATTTATTAAGTCCAATAAGTTGTTGGCACTCAGAGTGACTTTCCTTACACCTTCAAGAGTGCGTGTGTGTGTCTGGGAGCACAGCCACTCTAATGGATGGAAAATCTCTTTACACCATCCAACAAAAGATCAAAACGTTCCTCACACTCGCTTACACAAACACACGCAAAGAGTGAGTCTGCACATGTGCATAAACGCACATGGAAACGCTCACCATTTTCTTTCTTCTTCTCACTCTTTCTTTGACTTTACCAAGCTCTCTGTCAGTTCAACACACACACACACCAATTCAGTCTTCTCAGTTTTTTTTACTTCTTTTGGCAATCTTAAAGAACACTGTCATGATCCAACTCATGCTATTAGTCCTGCTATGAATAAAATGACTTTAGACAAAGTGCCTCGTATTAAAAGTTCAGTGATGGTTTGTTTTTCTCTCAGTCAGAGATTCCAGCATGGAGCTAGTGCTGTGGAGGATTAGCTTTCAAATTTCTGACCATAAAGAAGTGCTAAAGTGGTTAAGATCAGCTGACATAATATCTGTATGTTTCACTGAAATGCTGCAGAAGCCGAGTTGCAGAGTAAACATCTGATCTTCTTAACACATATTACGTCATCAAAACACAGCAGTTGGTTCCAGACTGCTGCCTCACCCTGTCTACATGGAACGTGTCTCCCCTTTGTTTCACCTCTGGTACTACCTCCCAACGTGGGCCAGAGGTGGAACAAAAGTGGCCCGCCATTCCAGCTTTGCACCTTAAACACAGAAAACAATCCCACCTCGAAAAGGCAGTGTGTAAG
Organism: Monopterus albus; assembly: GCF_001952655.1. Classification (NCBI taxonomy): domain Eukaryota; kingdom Metazoa; phylum Chordata; class Actinopteri; order Synbranchiformes; family Synbranchidae; genus Monopterus; species Monopterus albus. Next base: position 2,581,260 of record NW_018127932.1, on the reverse strand, counting down.
GGGCTAGGGAGATCTTTTCTGCCACCTCTTCAACATGCTGCACTGGCCGAAAAGCCACCAACAGGGTCCAAGTAGTGCCAACGGTGCTGAAAACACTGAGAAGACAACCCCTGACAGATGCTCACCAAGAGCCGACCGTCGGCTTGGTGTGTCACGGCCCTATGAAAGGCAAAGCAAGCTCCCACGCTCAAGAGTTTCTTCCAAGACACAAATATCATCCACAAGTGCGACACCTGGTGAAATCCCCATAATTAAAATTTTAGAACAACCTGTAAAATTTCATATATCTGGAGATTCTTTGTCAGATTCAAGTTAAAATGCCTACTAGCCTGTTTTACTTCTCAGCACAAACTTTGTTCACATTGCCATAACCTTTATAGACTGTCATATTGTAGAGATACAGTATGTTGTAAGTGGATGTGACTTTAATGGAAGTCAGTGGATGTCTGGAGGATGGAAGATCAATAGAAAAACTCTTACGACTTTAGTATCACTCTAAAAAGCTTTCATAACTCTGTTTTTAGTCATGGTTAAATTGAATTTGTGTGCTGTTGACCTCCATTATACAAAACATACAGTACAGTACCACTTACAGTGCAAGAATCAATTAGATAATAAGAGAATGAAACAAACCGATGTCCATTTGTGATGGCTGCACACACAGACAATCATATCAGACCAGTGTAACTGTATCCCACACAAATGCACATCAGAGCTACTCATAATCCCTTATCGTCCCAATGAAAACTCCCACAAAACACCCACATTTATGCGCACAATAACAGCATCAGTGTTCCTACCACACAGGAGTCACGTAAGTTTTTTTCCATTATATGGAAGCGCAGTGAAAACCAGCTGCACTTGCTGTCACAACGGCCAGTTCAGGAAATAGGTAGCAGTCCTGGACACACACATTGTGTTTTCATTTTTTGTGGGGACTTTACATTGACATACGTTCATTTTCTGTAGACTTATCCGAACCCTAACCATAACCATTATTTGTCTAATACTAACCCTGACCCTAACCTTAAGCCATGTTGCCACCCTAAAATTCAATGTGAGTGTGTTAACAGGTTTCGGTCCCCATAACATAAGTAAGCTGTGGCTCACGAGGTAGGGCAGTCGTCTCCTGACCAGCAAGTTGGTGGTTCAACTCCCGGTCTCCCCACATGCCTAAGTGTCCCTGGGCAAGACACTGAACCCCGAATTGCTCCCGGTGGCTTGATTAGCGCCGTTGTGTGGCAGCTGTCATCATCGGTGTGCGTGAATGGGTGAATGGTGGTATGATCTCCCTGTAAAAGCGCTTTGGAAAAAAGTGCTATATAAATACAGTCCATTTACCATTTAATACAAAGGCACATAATGCACACTGTAGTCTTGTCAGTGTGCAACAGCTGGACATAGCTTAAGTCACAGACGCAAGTGTGAAGGCATGTGACCACAAGGCTGCTCACTACTTCTGTTTGTATGTGCATGTTTTGTGTGTGTGCACCACAGACCAGCAGCAGCAGCAATGTTTAATATTGTACACTGATGCTTTAATGCTGCACATGTACAATACAGTGCATAGTTTTCTTGGCATTGTTCTGATGTATTTTTTGGTATATCTAGTTTTGTTTTGTTTGGTATTTAATTATCTAGAATAAACTTTCCAGAGTATAAGAACATGGACTGTTAAGCCTTTCACAAGACCTGAAAAGTTACAGTAAGGACTCCTTAGATCCTGTCTTATGTCTCCTTTAGCGTATGCACATGTCCCTACCACTGCTAGATAGTGGGTTTGTCTGAGTCTGAAGTTGCTTTTGCTAAAGAAGAGAGCAACTGTGAGAAGATTTCCCAGCACAGAAGAAGAAAGAGTCGGGACCTTTACTCATCAAACACACCAGTAGATTGGCCACATTGCATTCCGGTGCATCAAGGCCACTGTGGATGATGAAACAGGGCTCTCCATCTCATCTGTGATGGATGACTTTTAGGCTCTGCTGCAAATAGCAGCTCCAAAGAGCCAGAAAACACACTGTTCTTTGATTTTAAGGTACTGGAACCGAAATCTGGCATTTACAGCAACACTAATGTTTTTGATGGAAAGTTTTCTGCTGTCAAACCCCATTGTAGCAGCTAGAATATTTCATGATCGTGATAAACAGATATGTACTGTATAAGGTTTAACAAATAATTCCAAAAAATAAGAGCTGATACAGATGAGGCTTTACCGCACAGGGAGATGGGATGCACACAGGGAACTCTGCAGTCTGCACATGCATTACACATGTGCCCACACAAAACATAGACCCACTGTGTACATCTCATTGATACACACAAATAGATGCACACATTAGATTTCCCACAGTTTCCCCACCAATCAGACATCAAACATCAGTCCTAGGGTTCCCAACAAGAGCTTCTGATCTGGTTAAATGGGTGTCACTGGGGCACACACCTTCATTTGTCCCTATTGCTGATTATCCATCCATCTTATCTGGAGCCCATCAGCTTGGCTGATTAGGACATTCCCAGAATTCCTTCTTTTCCTGGCTGTTGGAATGTTAAAATGTTGGCTGTAACTGCAAACTCTTGCCCATAAATCTTTCTTTCTATCCGTGTTGTATTCTTTCTATTCTACTGCAGGAATCACAGTGACAGTATGTGTTTGGCTCCTTTACAGTTATACAGTATGTACCAATATTTGAGACTTTTATAGAAAGTATAAGATGTTGATGTTTTGATTTTTTTGCTTTAACTACACAAACTATTGCCCAGTTAAAGTCTGGGTTACAGTCACCAGGAAATATTGTGTCTTTCATATCTGCAGTACACGCACTTTCTGCACATGCTTTCTTTACGTTGTTAAAGTGAGTTTTCAGCTATAACAGATGTATTTTACTGTATGTGCTAAAAGCAATGAGGCTTTCCATTTAGTAAGCAAATCATCAGTAACATTTCTGACACAGACTCCTCATCATCCCTAAACACACATATCCCTCTAACCATCTCATATCTTGGGCTCTGGAGGGGAAAAAAGCACATAAACACAAAATCAAAGACGCAGATTACAGGTTTTAAAATGACTTATTTTCTGTATGATGTTCAAACTGTAGCCTAAACAGTTAAAGGGCAGGACACAGCAGAACAGATCTGTGAGGACCGATACAAGGTGAATGACTTGATAGCTTCTTAATATGCATATTTATGCACATGCACACACAGCACTCAAAGTGTTATAAGCAGCACATATGCCTTATATAGAAAAGACTTCAACACCTACACTATTGAGTCAGTCTGTGCCCATGCTCAGGGAACCAGTCAGCCATCTGTTGGCCTAATGAGCTGACTCCACTCCACCACAGCAATTCAACAGCAGAGCTTCACTCCTCTGATTTCCTTATACTCCACAGTGTGTTTAAGCCTCTCATCCTGTTCTGCTCTGTTGAGCTCACAGCAGCAGGGCGTTTGGCTTTTGCACACAATTTGAGATTTTGTGTTTGTTCACTTGTTTGATGTTCGACTACCCAGTCATCTCCTTGAACTTCTTTATGTTGTAGGAATTACACACATCTCAGTGTTACTTAGGATCTTACAACAACATCTTGTCATTCAAAAACAGCATGGAGCACTGCTTGGGTGTCAGAGAATGTAGAAGAAAGTTTCTTTGTTGCATTTCAGCTTGGGAGGCAGATCAGGGTGGACAGGCTGACAAAACACTTGACTTTACCAGTTAACGCTGTTTCTTTAAACCATGACCTTAACCTCTAGAGTCCCTGCGTCCTCATATGAGGACCGCACAGCTTGGGTTTCCAAAGCTCAGGACTCTAGAGGTTAACTTAACTTAACCTATACTTATTAAATATTTAGCATAAGAATGGTGCAACGCTGTCAAGTATTAGACAGTGTCAGCATTTTTAAAACCAACAATCAGGAGAAATGAAAATCACTGAAGCAACAGGAAGTTCCTGGCAACAGGTGTACCTCCTCAGTCCCTTGAATTATCATGAGCAGTGCTGCACAGATTTTACAAACAGCTGGAAAAAAATGCAGCAAATGTGTAAAATGTAGAATTTTCAGATCCCCTTTTTCAGCTTGGATTCACCACACGTCCACCACAATCCTTCCATCCATCCATTAGTATTACCTGCTGATCCTCCAGGGTCATGGGGGCTGTGAGGTGAGAGGCAGTATACAACCCAGACAGGTTGCCAGTCAATTACAGGGCTGACGTCCAATTTATAAACGACAAATGCACATTTCATTGCTGAAATGCACCACAGCAATGAGTGAAAATAAGTGGAACAGCTGGTAATGACTCATATTTTCAGATGCTCAAGGTCAGAAAACTAGCAAGCACTTAATTTAACTAAAGAGACATTTTATTTGCCTCTAGTTACTACACTATAGGACATTGCACACAAAATAAACTAAACCAAGTGCATCCAGATTCAGCTAATAAACAGATCTGGAAATGACAGCAATGCTCCCTCTGTTCAAAGGAAAGCAAGTAAACATGATTTCTAAATTGGCCTCAGAAGACACCCTTACAGTTTGCCAAAATACAGAAAAAAAGAGCAGAAATAGATTTCTTGGCTTATGTGAGCTCAATTAGGCTGCACGGGCACTATACTCATTTGATCATAACTCTCTTTATATTGTACCAGCTTGGTCTGAGTAATGAGCCTTCATACACATGCTGCTAGCTCATTGTTAAGTGGCATTAATCAAGGCACTGAGCCTAGTGGATTACCTCAGACACTGAAGGTGTCATGTCTTTTGTCATAGTGTGCACAATATCGCTGGCTAAGCTTAGTGGAAAATGGCACAGTTTCAATCACAGGAAGATGAATGAGGAAGGCATATCAGCTAAATCAATACAGCCACCATAGATTTCATTGTAAAATAGATAACTCCTGGTCTTTAACTGCACAAAACTGCAGAGTCATGCTTCTAATCCACTTGACTCAGTCTGAGTTGGTTAAGACTGTGTTTATGTGTAGGAAAAAGAAACACAGAAGCTTAAACCCCTCCTCTCTCCACTTTGTCAGTACAGTACTCTTGACACATTTTGGTATTGGATGTTTTTGGCTCAATTTTGTCAAAATGAACTGCTTAATAAAAGTAAACATATAGTTTTGTTACATCTCTCTCTCTCACTCTCTCTCGGTCGTTCTCCATCTGCTTCTGACATCTGCTCCACAGCTCGCTAAACAGGAGTCTAGGAGCAGTATTAGTGCTGAGATGGGTGCTGATGGGAATCTGATGTATGGTGTGTGTCTGTGTGTGTGTCTGTAAGCCAATGTTTTTATGAGCTCTGTTAGCTGTTGGCTCTCTTCAACACTATGTCAGTCTGCATCTAGTTAGCGAGAATACACGCACACACACTAAAAGCTTTCCGGCTCTTCTCGCACCCGTCATTCTTCCTTGGTGCCTCCCACATCATGGAAAATTGGCTCTGCCAAACTTTACTACCTCACTTGCTGTCTCTTCACTGAGATCACATGGCTCCTGGATTTGGGAAAAAAAAAAACAAACAGCTGCTTCTCAAGATGGTACTGCTGCTGAGGAGTCATGCTCAGGAAATGCTGTTCAGCTCAGTCTCTCTCTGCTGGCTGCGTTTTACACTGTGAGAATTTTTTTTTATGAACAAATTATTATTGATTGAGATCTAAACCAAATCACTGGGATTGAGTACAAGCTTTTTTGAGCCACACAGGAAGTAGAACTCAAGCAGTACACTTTCTTCCAAGTGAAAAGTTAGATATTGTAGCTTTGAGGACAACAGCCATAACCCTTTAGCCCTGGGTCAAGAGCTGGCGTTAACACAGATATGCCTTTCTGAAGCAAGACACTGAAATCCTTCCTTTCTTAAATTGAATTTGAGAATGACTATTATTGAAGTTCCACTTTGTTTTTGATGGAGGAAACCTTTCAGACGTCTGCTGAGAGAACTGGCTAGTGCAGCGATGTGTCCTTGGCCCGGCTCTGTTTGGTCAAGTAGTTGCTTAGAAATAAAACCGTATGTTTTATCATTGCCATCATCAGGTAAGATACTGCACTCAGCTGGATAAACACAAGGATTAACTAATAGACTGCTGGCAAGGAGTCAGCCTGGCTCTATCCGCCGTTCTCACTCCTTCCTTCCCGGCCCACAGTTTCTCTCGCCTTGCTTTTCCCTCTGCTCTGCTTGTCTGCTCTTCTCGCTCTTCTTGCATCATATGACTATGAAAATAAACAATGTAGCAGAGTGAGTTGCACACACACACGGCCATATAAGAATAGGTAGTGAGAGTAAAAACATGACCAATATCATGACAAATGAGAGTGAGATCCAGAGAGAAAAGGAAAGATGAGTCAGTGAAAGAAATTGACGAGAAGAAAGAGACTGACTGTGCTTAGTCGATTCTCTCAGCTTGCCATCTCTTTCTCAGCCTCTGTCTCGTTATTCTTCTCTCTCGTTTTATTTCTGATGTGCTGAACGAACAGGGCTTTTCCTAGCAGGAGAAATGTTATTTATAGCTAAGCTAAATTTTTATCTCCTCACCCTGCTTTCACCCAGGAAAACTCGCTGATCACATCCCTCTTACAGCGTTCAGTCAGTTCCATTCACAAGATTCAGCATCTCCACTTATTGCCACTGTGGAGTTCTCTGCTGATCCACTTCTTTTTTCATAATTCCCATCTTCTATTGTATCTTCTGTTGCTTTATTACCTTGACATTATGAGACAAACTCCTGCACTTATTCAAAGCCTCATCTGACTCTCCTGATCTCCCCATTTCTCTTGATTCAAAGGGTATGCATGGCTGGCACAGAAAGAAAGAATTAAAAATACATAATGATACCAGACCATATTGTGTGGAAAACCCTGACCTCTCACATACTCGATCTGTCTCACAAACACACACACACACACACTTTTTCTCCTATACATCCTCAGATGCCACACACAGAGTGCATTCCTTTATAGTGTTTCTGTGGTACTTGTTTACATGTTCATGCTACATGGCTCCACAATTCACACCGACTCCAGCCACAAAGCTGAAAACCTTGTCCTCATAGACCATTTTGTCAAGGTTTTCTAAGGAACATCAATTAAAATTCTCTGCGCTGGAAACAAATTTTTCAGGATGCCATGCAGATTACTGCATGTTTCTAGTTGCATGTATATCTTCCATCTTAATTGCATTTTAAGTCATGGTGCTTGTGATGAAGCCGCCTTGTGAGCCCAAGCTGCGAATCACCAGGGACCTGATTACACACATACTCACCTTTTCTCCTCAAGCTTTCCCAGGCATCTGTGTCTGTGCCTGTGCAGGAGTAGTGCAGGTTTTTGGCTGTATATGGTTTTGTCTGCACATCCTCAGGTTATTCATCAGCATTAAGTCAGAAACAGTTTATTTGCCACTGCCATATGCAACAGAGCAGTCATTCTCTCACACCTGCAACTTATCTAGGGTCCACTGAGGACATCCAGCCACGACTTTACCAGATGTTGATCTGGCGGCGTGACCTCAGAGTTGGCCAGCACTCAGCTGAGTTATTTAATAGAGTTAACAGGCAATTACAATGGAGCCTCCACATGTTTAGGAAGAAGGGATCCAAACTGCTGCTGTAGAATAATATGACACCATATCAATAAACAGCTGTCAGATTATTGATGCCTGCTAAGCATTATGCAGTTAAGAAATCCATTATACATGTTAAATTAAAAAAGCTACAAATATATTATATTCTCACCATTTTACAAAACATATGTGACAATTTTTCGCTTTTCAGGAAAATGTTGTGTGATCCATCATGAGCATTAATGACTTTTATCTTTCTGGTTAAAGTAAGTGGAATAGTTTGATGTTGTGTAAACCAGGTGTATCTGTGTGTTGGATCTGGAGCCAGGTGGTGTTTAGCTTAGCTTATCATAAAGAGCAGAAGCAGGTGGAAACTGCTGGCCTCTCTACAGGTCAGGATCTGTCAGCACCACCAGCTCTTCCCAATGAACATTGTTTTTAGAATTTGAGGCTTTAGATGGAGTTACATATATTTTCAGCTGTAAGCAGGGTATACTCTTTCTAGGTTCTACCTCTTAGGAAGCTATACCATCTTAGTTTTGCTAGTCAACTGTCAAAAAAATAATAACATAACATGAAAGTCAGTGAGTCAGCAGTACTGCAGATGAACATATAGTATGTTGTTAAAAGGATCAACATCTCTGTTGGAATCACTGTAAATTGATTTTCTACCCTGTGATGAAAAGACTATTATATTTTTAGTCAATAGGCTAAAACATGCAAAACCCCTGGGTTTGTTCTTTAAGGTGGGTTTGCAGTGGTATTGCCTAAATAACCTGCTGGACAACCTTGCATCAGATTCACATACTCTTATCTTTCTCTAACACATTTGAACATGTATCAGCAGTTCATCTCTGTGACTCACTGGTCACGTAGCTAATTCATCTAGGTACTGATCAGTCAGTAGTGCTACGGATAACAAGTTTCATTGTGCTTCTCTTTATCATGTCTGTCTTCACCTACTGGATAATTTCAACATCATTTGACATAAAGGAAGAGGTGGCACTCAGACGGAAAAAACACATCCTGCCTGAGTGCATAATGTGATCATATACTGAATGCATCTAGGAATGATTTAATATGTAAAAACACTCCAGTGTGACCAGTTTAAACAACAGCATGTAAAGAGAGCACATGTTAATTTAATCCCTGTTGCTCCTGATCACACAGTTGACTTAGAAGATGTCACACTTTCCCACCAGCATGTGTGAACACAGCATAAGCTGAAAAACAAGAACCATCTGATGGCAGAAATTGCAGAGACAATTCCTCTCCACAAAATATTCAGATCGTCTAATCTGTTTCAGCCGATGATCTTTGTATCTGGCTCCCTCAGAAAAGAAAAAGCTTGCTGTGTCAAATGTAATTTTGTGTGTGACCTGACAATGACTGCAAGCAGTTTTGTTATCAAGCGAGTAATATGTTGTGCATGTAACTTCTGAATGCATATTGAAGTAGCTATTCAATTTCCGATGTTGGACTGACATCTCACAAGGCTGTAGTCAGTCTCTGAAAAGAGAAATAATGATATCCTTTTTCATTTGGGACATTCAGGCCTACAGTATTCAGTTTGTAGGATTTCACTTTTTAGGCCTAGTGTCTTGTGAATAGGGACATTAGAAAGAAACAGAAGCATGAGGATGTTTTATTTGAAGTTGAGGCCTTGACCAAAAACTTTTTACAAATATTAGTTATTGACTTTTACTTTCACATTTGCACAAAGCATGAATGTTTCGGTTTTACAGGGGCAGTGGAGTCAGGAAAATTCGGTCTACTGCTTATGTTACTTTATAAAGTAACATAAGCTTATGTTACTTTATAAAGTAACATAAGCTTATGTTACTTTACAAAGAAATGTTTACTGACAGTGCAGTTTTCACCTGCATTGCTTAATAATACTTTCACCTAATATGTCTTTACCCCTAAAATGCCATATTCTGCTTTCAGAAATAGGGACGGATGTGAGACTTTAGACAAAGTTGTGTGTTTTGTCGATTTCTGAAAATGCTTAAAAGTTAAAATTCCAGCTCATCACCGCATCTCCTTTGTTTTTAGAGACAGCACTGCATGGACAACACTTGTAGTCTATCCATTCTGTTGCCATTCAGTGTTTTGTCTGCACACAGATGCAGGATAAGGCTAGACTTAGAATTTTACAATACAATAGAATTTTTACATTAAGAAAAAATGATCTGATCTCCATGCTGTCAGTCTGTATGACAGTAAAGAGTTATTAAAGAAGGAGCCACTGTCAGATGCAGATGTGGGCTGAACGTTAGGAGGCACCAGTCCTCTTCTGCTCTAACTCAGCCACAAGTACTCACACTGTTCATACACACAAGAAAAGCAGGGTACAGGGCGAAACAGAAGATTAGAGAGAAAGTCAGTCAGCGAGGCAACGGAGAAGGGAACAAGGACGGAACAAAATCTGTACACACACAACAAACAGTCAAAGATCTGCAGAGATGAAAACCCTAAATATCAGATGGACAGATGGCATCTTAAAAAAAACACTGTTCAGTTCAGCGATACTCTGAAGAACAGCAGACGGAGGCTGCTAGCCAGTGCATATGTTGTCTGGAAGCTGCCTTATGAATTTTAATTTGTATTTGCTCATTAACCAAGTTACCATATGACTTACACAGGACTGAGTGGTTTCCTTGCAGCTGGCAGAGTAGGGACATTTTGGGTCAGTCAGGCAATGAGGAGGGAGCTGTTACGATTTGGCAAATGCAATCTGTGTTTGTACTGTGATTAAAAACAATGTTTTATGGCGATTTATTCTCAGCGTTATCACAACACCAAGCCTTCACTTTGATACCGATCCAAGCTTCAGTATTACTGTCAAATCTATAACACATCCTATAACTGTAAGTATTTATTGCTGACAAATGTTTTCAGTTGAAATTTAAATCACAGACTACATATTTCCCCACTTACCTTCATTGATACTAGCAATAATAGCTTTGGTTTGATAGCCCAGAGGTTTGAAATATCAGCTCTAACATTTCTTTAGGGGATTGTGTTTACGGGGCTTATAGTAACTAAATGGTACATTTGTAGGAAGGGGCTGTTTCTGCAGTAGAAAGTAGCTCATTCACATCATTCTGTATTTTGCAGGTTCAGATATTTCTCAGTGTATGTTTTACTGCAAACGTGTACATTACCTGAGCTAATGAGCCAAAGCCTGTTATTTGGTGATGAACTTTATGTGCATATTTTGCCTCCACAGGTTCATCCTGGTGTTTGGATGTCTGGTTCTGTCTGTGTTTTCCACCATCCCTGCTCACCAGGAATTCTCCTCACACTGCCTGCTGACCCTGGTAGGATACACACAGACACAAATATATACATTACAATATGTACTCGCAAGTACAGACACACACGAGTAAATGTGGTCAGTCACAATGTGCCTTTCTATTGTTACTACACTGACACTTTAATAATGTTCAGAGCATTATGAAATTGTCACATGGCTTCCATCTTTGCTAACCCACTGCTGGCTGTAACATATGAGAGTGGTCTCGATCTTCTTACATAACTATCAGCAAGAAAACGATCTCCCAAAATGTAAAACCATTCCTTTAGAGGAACATTCTTATTATTGTGGTGGTAACTACTTTAACGAAGAAAAATAATAATATTAAGTGTTTAAACCTTTGTTAGTGCAGACACATTATCTGACATCTTCCTTCATAGCAGGACAAGCACAGGTATAACAGGAACGATGGTTCTGTCCCACTGAAGTGTCACAGTAAGTCAAGCTAGTGAGCCAGCATGAGGAGAGCCCTGGGAATGGCACACCTCAGTGGAGTAGAGCCATTATTAATGCTATTAAAGCCACCTGGGCTTTCCTGGTGTCAAAATGTTTTACAGTTCAACAGCAGTAATCAGAGCAACCAGAGTACAGGCATTGTTTTTATTTTTAATATTTACCTCACACTGATAATTACTGAAAACATGCACCAAACTGGTGTCTGCAAGTGTGCTGTTACATTTTTGTGTCTTGTGTACATTACCTAGTTTCGATGGAAAAGCCACAGTAAAGACAAACCTGACTATTAACTAAATTCAACCTTTGACCCTTTGGTATCTGTTTTTATTGTCTTTACTGCCTCCGTGTTTGTAGCATTTAAATTTTTAAATATATGGGGGTTTGTGCGTGTGTGTGCGTGTGTGTGTGTGTGTGTCCTGCAGGAGTTTGTGATGATTGTAGTGTTTGGTCTGGAGTACATCATCAGGATATGGAGTGCTGGCTGCTGTTGCCGCTACAGAGGTTGGCAGGGACGCCTCCGCTTTGCCAGGAAACCGTTCTGTGTCATAGGTAGGTCAAACTATTACTTAAATGAAACCATTTGGGGGAACTGTCTCTTTGGTGACGATCCATAGACATCTGAAATATAACAAGGGATCCTGGGTAGACAGCACTTTGTTGAAGGAGTTTTGTATTGTAGCTATTTTCTAACCTTGTTGTTGTTGTTGTTTTAATAGTAGTTTAGTGTAGTTTAATCTACAGCTGTCAGAGTGAAAAGTACAATATTGTCTGCTGACATGTAGTGAAGTAGAAGTATAAAGTAGCAACAAATCCTCAAGTAAAGTACAAATACCTCCAAATTGTACTTAATTATGGTGATTGAGTAATTGTACTGCATGTCTCACATTGTCAGTCTAAATTTGTGAATCCTGATGTCTTTTAAAAACAAAATCATGACACCAGGTTTTCTTGACTGGGTATAATCAGCTACTTGGGCACATAATACACAGGATGAAATGAAAGTAGTGTTTTAAATTGCCTTTTAACTGTTAAACTGCAGTTTATCAGTGAAGCCATTCACTCCAAACACATTCATTTTTTCAGTTTTATGTTGGGCTCAATATTTCTAGCACTAAAGTGGCTAAAGTTTAGACAGTCAAGAAAAGCACAGATTAAATATTTGTTTCCAACAATACTGTCAAAAATACGTATTTCCATGTTGTCGAGGCTTGTTCTACATCTTACAGGGTAAATTTAAGAGACTATCCTCGGGTAGTGATGTTATTTGTCCAGACTGATAAATGGCATTTTTAAAATTTCCTCTTCAGTGTTCAATCAATGTAACTGAGGATGAAAGCATCCATTTAGAGGATTGTGGCTCTCTGTGCTTCACATGCAGTCTGCTGGAAAATCCAAGGGAAGAAAAAGAAGGGTATTTCAGACAGAATGGCAGAGGAAGACTAATCGAGATAGAAAAGGCAAACAGCTATTTGTGAATCAATAGTTGTTTTAAAGGTGATGTATGGGCTGGTGGCTGGATTTAGGAAGTAGGTGAATCAGCCACAGTTCCTGTTACTAACAATGGGCAACCTGTGACCTTTAATTTTGACTCCTGTGCTCCCCAGACATCATCGTTCTCATTGCCTCGGTTGCTGTGGTTTCAGCCGGTAGCCAGGAGAACATCTTTGCCACCTCTGCACTGCGTAGCCTTCGTTTTCTTCAGATCCTGCGCATGGTGCGCATGGACCGCAGGGGAGGGACCTGGAAGCTGTTGGGATCTGTAGTTTATGCACATAGTAAGGTGGGACATTTGTCTGAGCTGTGTCTCCTCTGAGCTATTTGGTAACACTTTACAATGAGGGTACATTAATTAACCGTACTTAATGCGGTAATAAGCATGAACTAATAGGTAACTAATGCATCTATTAATCATGTACTAATGCTTTTCATGTTAATTAAAGTATTACCTCATACATTAT
>NW_018127932.1:2558973-2561975 GCF_001952655.1 Monopterus albus | reverse complement strand
AAAAAACACCACCAAAAACAAATGCCTGAACATGGCAGTGAGGACTTTAATGCTTTCTTATTGGCAGAAGCTCTTTATTCTCCTTCATCTGCTTTATGGTCTCTGAGGTTGCTTTGTCGGCCTCGACAGCTTCCTTGCATTGTTTTGCAATGTCAGAAAGCTTGCTCCCCTTCACCTGTTGAACAAGCTGCGCATACTTTTCTGGAGCAGCAATTGCCAACTTGGCAATTTCAGAAGTTTGTGAAATTGTGTTGCAATCCACTCCAAACTTGCTGAATGCCTCAGCCATTGTCTTGCCCATTTGGAAGATGCCCAGCACTGTCTTATATCGATGCACCACCTCTGATGGTTCGCTAACTAAAAACAAACAAATAACCAAACAAAAAAAAAACTGAATGAGAATAAATTCATTGGAATAATGTATGGTAGACACATATCAGCTTAAATGAAGAGCCTGGGAAGTGACAACTCTAGGTTTTGGTACTGAGGTCCAGTTTCAAACCATCTGGAACCAATATGATCAATACTGATGGGGGCTTGTACATCCAAAATACAAGCTTCTCTACAAGATTCCCCACATCATTGTCCTGACACTAACTCATTCACTTTAAGCATTATTTAATCCAAATATATATACTGTATAAGAGGTCTCCTAATTTGTAATGCTTAAGATTACTGGGTTACTGTAGGTGGCAAGTGACAGTAGGTGCTGGTACAAAAATAAATGGTGATTAAACAAGCTAACAGTATGTGGAGGTCATTTGTACACAACTTTTAAAATTTTAAAAACACATACTGCAGGAAGACAGATGCAAGTCAACGTCCAGATGCTATCACTTGTTTTAGATTTAGAGGTTCTGTCAAACATATAGCCCACCTACAACCATTATGTTCTGTCAGTGTTGAATCTCAATGTTGGCAATCTCTGACAGTGTTACCTCTCTCTCTTTTACACCACATCCTAGGAAATTCCTAATGGCTCACTTGTTTTTCCTCACTGCTCCTTATGAATTCCAAAAATGGGAGAAGCTCCCTTTTAAAGTTAATGGACATGTATCTGACACTGCAAAACACAGATAATGATGTGTAAGGCATAACAAAATGGGTTCAGTATCTGGAGCTTCACTCACCATCAGAAAGTTGAGTCCTAAGGAAGTCTCTGTCCTTTGTCAAAGCTTCTACCTTCTCCTCCAGGTTCTCTACCCTCAACTTGTACATGTTCATTTCTGATTTGGCTTCAAGAAATTCTGCTTTAGCAAAAGCCACAGTCACTGTTGGGGCCACTGCAATCTGATCACCTACAATAACACAAAACGTATGTAGAATAATGATCAGATAATTCATTAATAACAGCCAACACTCACCTCCATCATTAAAAAACATTTGTTTATATACACAATAATGGCAAAGGCACAGTAGCATTCAAAGCATTCAATAATGAATCAGAGAATATGGAAGAAGAAGAATTAATAACAAAAATAATTATTAGGATACAAAAATGATAGCCTACAGTAAGTGTTTATTTTTTGTGTAATTGATGCTTCATTCATAAGTGCCTCTTTAGCGTTCTTGACATTGTTGGCATTAAAACCTTCACCTGCAGATGCACTGAAGGCTAACAATAATAATTATCAACTGGGAGAGAATGCTTGCTACCACTACTTCTGAATACTTAAACACGTTTTATCACAATGAAACTCGGCCTGGATTTAGAAGTTACCTATATGGCTTATGTTAGCTGTAGCTAGCTAGCGGGCATGGCTAATAATGAAACGATTCACCATTAAGATGGCTAGTTAGATAACGGTAAACGCTAAACTTGCCCTCTTTTGTGGCAGATTTGTCTGCTGACTCTGCATTTCTCTTCCGCATCGTTCGCCTTGTTTGAATTGGAGAGTTTTTAGATTTTGCGTCCATCTTGCTACGTTTGGGTGCTACCTAGTTAGCTACACATTAGGTCTTCTCAGACGTCTTCTTCCGTGGCTGTGCCTGAAAATGCATTGCGCGAGTTGATGCTGCGCGCGAAAAGACTCCTTGTCAGTTACAGATATAAGCAAACACTCCAACAGGAAATAAAATTTGGTTCAATTAAAATGTTAGTGTTAGAAGAGGGTATTGTTTTCACTTCTGTTCAGACATTAGTTGTTGCGTGTGCTAGCCTCAGGAGTGCTTGTGAAGAGAGACACTGATACTGGCCTTCTGCAAAGAAATAGGAGGGGTGGTGCAGCCTGACCCCAGTCAACTGGAGAGGTAAGACACTGTCCATCCTACCTCCTCCCTCTCCTTACTAAATGACCAGAAGTCTTATGAAATAATAGCAATTTCAGTTTAATTCACCAAATTTTCATTGTTTATCTACAGGTTTCATGGTTGAGAAAGTTAGAAGAAAGCTGGTCTCCCTCTTCCAAGGGAAACCAACCAAAAAGAGAACCTTGAAGTTAATAAAATGGCTCCAAAAGAAACATTTGCTAAAAAAAAAGTGACGTGTGCAAGGTGTCATGGTTAAATGAAGCTGAGACCTGCCAATAAGGCCGACCACTTTGAATGGTTAGTACTTCCCTTTTTTATTATGCAAAAGAATAGCTGTAAAGAGAATTCTCAGCTTTATACATCTGACTGGTGCTGCAGGTGCTTTGCTTTTTCTGTGGTCATGCTTACTTTTTGTGTAAAATAGAGACCTCATGCCCAGATCACAACTGTATTTCTTATGTATAAAAGCTGTCAGCAGAATGCTGCAATTGTTGAAATGTTTGTTTTGTTAGTGCATCAAGTTATGTAATGCAAATACTTTCTAACACTGGCCACCATTGAGTAGTCATGGTATTGTGAAACTTGTGTTGGATCTGTTTCCATTAAGTCTTCCCCTATGGTATTCCCCCATTCAGCTAAAGGATATTTCCCTATGTGGATATTTAATATTTCACTTATGAATGTAAGGATGACCTATAATAGATAATGACTATTTCTGGGACTTGATAGCCTTTGGCATGATTTATATCAGT
>NW_018127932.1:2552120-2552769 GCF_001952655.1 Monopterus albus | reverse complement strand
TTCATGCATAGTGAACAGCATAAGGGCAGCACGGTGGCGCATTGGTTAGCGCTGCTGCCTCACAGTGAGAAGGTTACAGGTTTGGGCCCCACCTGGGACCTTTCTGTGTGGAGTTTGCATGTTCTCCCCGTGCTTGTGTGGGTTCTCTCTGGGTACTCCGGCTTCCTCCCACAGTCCAAAGACATGCAGCTTAGGTTGCTTGGTATCTCTAAATTGCCCACAGGAGTGCGTGCGTGTGCGCGCGTGTGTGGTTGTCGTTTATGTGTTAGCCCTGCGATGGATTGGCGACCTGTCCAGGGTGTACCACGCCTTCGCCTGATTGCCGGCCAGGATTGGCTCCGGTGACCCCGTTCAGGGACTTGGCGGTAGAAAATGAATGGATGAACAGCATAAAGAGAATCACTGAGATTTATGCCTGAAAATATTTAAAATGTAAAATTTTAATGTCTTTCAGTATGGACGAGGACGGTTCGCCAGCACCTGGCAAAGAAGAAAGTGGGTCTTTGGGATTTTGGGTGTTGGCCAAAGCTGCAACAGACCCATTTTAAAACTGGTTGATCGTAGGTCCAGACGTCATCTTCTCCCGCTAATTGTGCAACATGTGCGTCCTGGAAGCACCATCCTCAGTGATGAATGGCGGGCCTACAGA
>NW_018127932.1:2543565-2551247 GCF_001952655.1 Monopterus albus | reverse complement strand
ATATGGTTCCCACTTTACAATAAGCGTCACAAAAAGCATTAACAAATGGTTAATAAAGGTTAAGTAATGGTTACTCACTACTGTTATACATTTTTAAAGAGCATTAATAAATGCGTAATTACGAGTAAGTAATGCTTACAGTATACAGCAGGGGTGGCCAAGTCAGGTCCTTGAGAGCTACCACCGTGCATCCTTTCCAACTCCCATGCCCCTGCCCACTGCTGCATACCTGCATCATGTGTGTTCAGTCAATCAGAAGCTGGAAGATACCACCTTAGATGAACGTGGAGCGAGGACAAAGTGAATTCGTTGGTTGAAGGATGGACAAGTAAGTGAACAATTATTATGCTTAAATGAACATTAAAACAGCCTTCTCCTAATGAAACTGCTAATCTGTGAACTTCGTGAAATAAATGTTAATATCTTTATTGACAATTTACTAGTATTACCAAGAGAGCATTTGAGTTGTTGAATGCAATGCTTATTATTGTATTATTTAACGTTTAGTTAATGCTTATTACTGCATCAACAAATGTTAGCAGTGTTGTTAAACACTATTAAATAATGTATGAAGTAATACTTTAATTAACGTGAAAAGCATTAGTACATGATTAATAAATGCATTAGTTACCTATTAGTTAATGCTTATTACTGCATTAAGTACGGTTAATTAATGTACCCTTATTGTAAAGTGTTACCTGTAAGTACGGTTAATTAATGTGAAAAAAGACCTGATTTGGTTTATGTTGTATGACAGCTGAGAAGTAAGAGGCCCCTTTAATCTGTGTTTTTTATGTTGAAAAAAGTGAATTCTTGCTGTAAAACAACCCCAGAAGGTGTTGATTAATTTTCAGAGCAAAGTATCCAGTGAATGAGATTCATCTTTCAACCTGCATGAGGTACTATGAAAAGCTAATATAATGTGTGTGTCTTGCAGGAGCTGGTGACTGCCTGGTATATTGGGTTCCTGGTACTAATCTTCTCCTCCTTCCTGGTCTATCTGGTGGAGAAAGAATACAACAAGGAGTTTGCCACCTACGCCGACGCTCTGTGGTGGGGCACGGTGAGCACACACATGTTACACACAGAACTGAACACACATTTTGTCTGTTGAAAGCCCTTTGGATACACTGGAATGCACTGTTTCCTCCTCCATTTAAAACCCATTACACCTTGAAAACATGACTAGGGCCTTGAATTGAATTTTGTATGTAACTGAAAGCCAATACAAAGATCTAAAGGCTGGAGTAATGGGAGAGCTAAGAGCCCTCACCAGTGGGTGGTGAGATTACAGACCAGCATCAACGTAAATCAGCAAAATCATAATAATATTTAACCCACAGAGTCTTGAGCTGTTCTCAGTATATCATATGGTACATCATATTTGCTGTCAGTCTTTTTATTTGAGCGTCTGAATCTTGCACATGATTTAAATATATAAAAATGTAGTCACAGTTGTTATACACAAATTATGAGAATTTAAAGTCCTGGTCACCTGAGTGCTGACCTCTGACCACGCAGATCACCCTCACAACCATCGGCTACGGTGACAAGACCCCGCAGACGTGGACAGGACGGTTGTTGTCAGCTGGCTTCGCTCTGCTGGGGATCTCCTTCTTCGCCCTGCCAGCTGTGAGTCAAACACATCATAACACCATGACTGTCTACATTTGTCTCCCCACAGCTTTGTACATCTAACACTAACAGGAGTAGGGATCATTTTCTGCAAATTAAACTTAGTACTGTGTGTGTGTGTGTGTAGGGCATCCTAGGGTCAGGTTTTGCCCTAAAGGTGCAGGAGCAGCATCGACAGAAGCACTTTGAGAAGAGGAGGAACCCAGCTGCCAGCCTCATCCAGGTAGACACGTCTACACAAACACACGTACCCAGTACCGATTTATTTTGCAGCAGCTGAGGACCAGTGTGAAAACAGAACTTTCTTTTATTTATGTGCAAATGTTCATGCGTGTGTGTGCATGCTTTTTTGTTTTGACTATCTCTAAACCTTTTGTGTCTGGGTCTGAATAAATGCATGATTGTGCATGTCCACTCTTTACCCTTTGGATGAGTATGTGCAGAAATGTGCAGAAATGTGTGTGTGCGTGTGTGTGTCTTTACCATCTCTCCTCCCATCAGAATAAAGGTGTTTCATTAAAACTGTACTTCACGGGAGTGTGTGTGTGTGTGTGTGTGTGTTTCCCATCTCTGGGCTGTCAGGGTGTGTAGCTGATGGTGACTAATAGTGTGTGACTCTCAGGTCCAATAGCAACATACACTGCCAGGATTTATGGCTGTTTCCATGGAGTTCATTCCCTGCATAGACACTCCTCCAAAGCGTCACTCATTTTAACAGATAAGACCAGCTGCATTACTTTCTAATGAACCATAACTATCTGGTCTGGAGCCTATGAATATTTGTGTGTGTATACACAAAAGCGTGCATTTGTTTTGTGTGTTTCTTCATATTTCTATTTGTTTCTCTATGGTTTGCGTGTGTGTGGTCACTCTCAAGTTATAACTACTGTGACCTACTTATATTTTTGTCCTAAAGAAAAATCAATTTCAATACATTCTTTCTTTGAGATTCCATCATAGATTCTATCAATTATGATAATATAATACTGACTAACTTTGTTAGTCAGTATTATATTATCCTAACCCTAACCCAAAACATGGAGATATAGCATGTGGTGTACCAGCTGTTAGACATGTGTTTAATAAGGACTTCCTCTGGGCGTGCACAATGAGCAATCAGTCAGCATTTAAGTCAAAATCTTTGCAGTTAACTTTGTATTTTTAAACTACACATTTGGAAGTGAAAATAACCTTGATACTCCAAATAGCTACCCAAACTGTCTGGTGTAAAAGATTGCATCCTAATGAAGGGCTTTCCAGAGTGACCGTGTCACAGCAGGCTGCTGAGGCCTGTCCATTTTCAAACACACTTAGAAATGTAACCAAGAAATGCTACATTTTTACCTTCAGCATCCCATAATCCACTGAGTCAGATGTTTAATGGAGCAATCAGGCAATCCTTGTCATCTTGTAAAACAAAGAACCGTTAAATAATCATGTAAATATATTGCTTGAATTACACAGATGGAAAAAAGTTACTGCAGGGTGTTATTAATGGAAACCATAAACTTCACTGTTTGTCTTAACACCCTGGCTATGTTGTTAATCACAGACTGTTACAATAAAAAAGAAAGTTTTACCATCATTTTCAAGTTGTGCAGTGTGTGTGTGTGTGTGTGTGTGTGTGTGTGTGTGTGTGTGTGTGTGTGTGTGTGTGTGTGTGTGTAAGTGAAGTATCACAACTTGTGCTATCATTAAATGTCATGTCATCTGTTTGACTGCAAACCTCCTGGGGATAAACGTCAACATTCTTAGTGATGGAAATTTATGCATTATAATACAGTGGGTTTTTTTTTATGGAGGACAGTTTGGGTGCACTCACTTTTGTTTCACTTCCAAATACATGGTTTAGGTGATACTGTATAAGAAAAGTCTCACCAGGACTCGATGCATTCCAAGTATTTTCACACATTTATGGGAATTAAACCGAACATTGTTTTGTCTCTTCTCCCCGTTTTAAATATGAATCAGTTGATAAGCTTGACAAAGAACAGTTGGAGCCAAATTGATCCTAAATAACCCACTGAGGGAGCAATTAATCCTGTATGTCATTAATGTCAAACACATGGTCACTACGTTTTCCAAAGGAAACTTGGAAGCAGCTTTGATGTGTTAAATATGTGGATGACATTACTCTTCTGTTCATCACATCACTCCCCCATCTCACACAGCTCTCCCTGCTTTAAACCACTGTGTGCTGTGGGTGTTTGTGTCTCTAAGCCTGAATGGCAGGATTTTACCACTGTCTACAAGCCTCAGCAGCTGGTCAATTGTAAATTTCACCTGCTGTAATAACTATTTGGTCTGCCAGCTGTATTTTTAGTACAAGACTGGGTCTCCATATGGCTTTAATTTCTAAAGTGGGCTAAGAAACAGCAGCCAAAATTGATCAGCACTTGGTAGGTGGCCAGTGTTAATTTCCCACCCAGTCTGTATAAAGTGTTTATGGAAAGGCTTTACAGTCATGTCACAAATCTTGTAGCCACAGCTGGCATCATCAAGGAGGTTCACTTTAGGTTTTGGTTCATTCTTAGACATTGCCTGAGGTGGATGTGCATTTTAATGTAATGTAAATGTTCTACCACCACCATGCTTTACTGCTAGTTAGGCTGATGCACAAAAAAGTCTTGGTTACTGTTGAGAAGATTAAAAGAGACTAACTGACTGACTCTGGGTATCACGTGTGACTTGAACAGTGACTTCTCATGTCCAAGTCTAACATTTGATGAAAGAGTCAGTTTCCATTGCATTATGTTCAATTAGCAAAGGTGTTTGTTTAGGAAAAGAGTCCACTCTTAAGACCTCCAATATGGCTGCCAGCTGGTTACAGCACATCCTCTAAAACGCCTTGTGTATGTTACATGATCACATAAATCTCAGTCCCTTGTTCCTCACCATGTTTGTTCCATTGCACTTTTGTGCCATGTATGTATGTGTGTGTGGACACGTGGATGTGTGTGTGTGTGTGTGTGTGTGTGTGTGTCCTGTCCATCTCTGCTCCATCCCCCGCCCAGGCGGCTTGGCGTCTATACTCCACGGACGGTGCTCGTCCCTACCTCAGAGCCACCTGGCACCACTACCAAAGTGCTCTCCCCTCCCTAAGGCATGTATCCCCTCCACCAGCACCACCAGCACCGCCCCCACCTCCCTCCAACTCCCAACCTCAATACATCAACACTACCCAAAAACTAATCAGCTTTGTCTTTTTTCCCTCCACGCCTATCCACCTCCTATGTTTCTCCCTTATCCCCCTTTTTCCCTCCCATACTTTACCCCATTAATTGTTTCATTTATCATTATTTTATTTATCCTGTTGATTCTGCACGTAGTGTGTCTGGCGTAGTTATGCTGCTGATGAGAACTCGGTTTCCATTGCTACCTGGACGCCTCATTTGAAGGCGTTGCATACCTGCAGCCCCGCCAAGTAGGTAACAACTCACAGACTTACAAACATGGCTGCTGCTGCTCAGGCCTTCTCATCTCTCCTCCTTAGCTGGTGTCTGTAGCTTCAGCTTTTTTCCTCCTATATGACTAACTGCAATGCAGCATTGTAACCATTTTCATAGGAACACTTGAATGAATATTTTTTTTATACCCCAATCAGAGACTGTTTGCTTAGCATGCATAAGCTTCAAACCATTTTGACAGACAGCTTTACTCATTCACACATGGGAGTTACCTAATGCACAATCTGTACTTGGTGGCTAAATGTCTTGCTGATAATTGGTAGATTGTGCAACTTTTATACATGCAAATTGTAAGTTTTTAAAAAAGATGTGCAATCTAAAGCTAGTTTACCAAAAGGAAATAGACCATTTCCATTATTTTGATACTATTACACTGTATAACATAAGAAGAGAAGGAACATAAAAATATAAAGACTGAAGTAACCAAATTCATCCAGTGCACACCGGATTTCAAACCTTTCAGATTTCTCTGTCTGTCTTTTAGCAGATGCTTACTGTGCATGACCAAAGCTTGCATATGCTTTGAAATAATTAACTCCAGTAAATTATTTAAAGTATTTTTCTTCTTGCTTTTTTGGCTCGATGCCTCTCATATCCATTAGTGGGAACTTTTGTATGAACCCATTTTAATCTGAATCTCTTAATCTGATATACCGATTTCTCTCCCTTTGTCTCTTCCTCTTTATCTCACTAACTCATGAAGGAAAGAGCAGGGCGAGACTACTTACAGGTTTGTATGACTCAGCTCCTCCAAAGACACAAACACACACACACACTCTCCACATGTGATGCTATAAAACTTGTTTTATGCCTATTGTTTTGTCTTAACATTGTTGAAATTGTGATATCTGGTTTTCCTTAGTAAATGCTTTAGTTAGTTCCTTTGTTGTTTAATTGCAGATTGGGTTCTCATATTTTCTAATGATGAATTAATTGTTGATTTATGTCTGTTGTTGACATTTATCAGATAATAAGGATGGTTTTGAATCTATTAAAAACTGCAGTAGCCATCTAAGGCCTGGGATATATTGATGAGTTAGTTGCTTGGTTTATTAATTGACTGATTTAGTGAACTCTTATTTACCCATTAGAACTAATTCAAAGGTCTAAAGTTGATTTATAGATGATAACTTTTTTTACACAGTTATGACGTGGTAAAGTGCCAGTGATGTTGTAAGCCAGAATGGGGGAAGAAAAGAAAAAGGTTAGAAACATTAAACCTGAGAGAAGGTACTGTACACTGCAGTACTATGACATATAAAATATTATAGTGGGCAGTTGAGCAACAACATGGTGAATGTAGTCTGATAAAAGGAAACCAGAGGTGTCTGCTCTACATTTATTTACCATTTGAATAAAACTTGAAAGGTCAGTAGCTAATACAGTCTCTTAAGTGCTCTGCTGTAGTGCAGTTATTGACTGGAACTGCACTGGATTCAGAACGACAGACAGCAAGACGCATTTATAGAGACAGCTGTCTTTACATTATATACAGTGAAACTGAAGGTATAGAGTAAATAAAGTACCAAGAGCTACTTCTGAATGATCGTTTGTGAAGGGTCGCTGTGCTGTACTGTCCCAGCTTTCTTCTCCTTTTTTTATGTCCTTACTTTACTTTTCCAGCTTTTTCTTTATATCTCATCTTCTTTTGTTTCTCATTTCACTGCAGTGTTTCTCTCCACATTTGACTTTGAGGCAGGGAAGGGTAACAGGCTTCTGTGTCTTTGCTGGGTGTGTGTGTACGCATATGCATGCACACACACCTCAAAAACAGGAGTCTGTACCATGTCTGTACCATGACACACTTTTTCCATTGGGACAGTATTTATATAATTCATCAAACACAAGTCTAGGAGAGACAGAGCAAAGTTGAGAGAGGGTTATGGGAGGGGGCTGGGGGATTCCAGAGACGAAAAAGATATTTTTGAGTTTAATTATGCTAGTAAAGCTTTTACAATGCAACACTTTTTTGTCAACATTTAGTGGCCTTATGAAGAGCCATGAGCAACATACACTATGGAAAAGGAAAAAGAAAGTTTAGCTTAACTTTAACAAAGTTTTTCAGTCAAACACACAAACAAATGTGCTTCTCAACCTTAAACAAAATAACATTTAATTAGGCTTTGTTGCTTCAGCAACATTCATTACCCAGAAATCCCTCTGTTTAAAGGACTGTGTTTAATTACCCTTTCCCTTCTTATAAACTTTTGTTGAAGCAAGTTCAATTCACAATTGTGAAATCATAATTATGCACACTTTGATGACACTGTTTCTTTTCTCTATATTACACACAGTATAGATACCGGCTTTCATCAAACTCGATTTGACAGTTCTAGGTGAAAGGTTATTCAATCAGAAGCTTTGACCCATGGGGAACATGAGACAATGGATGTCCTTGAGTTATTTATTGGGGGTAATTATTTAGATGGTAAAAACAGCGTTTGCTCGAGATAAAACAGAGCCTATAGCATATGTTCCTCAACACAGAGCTGTGTTCTTTGTAAGAGAGGTGCAAAAACGGGGTAAAACACCTTGCAGCTGTTCACCCCCCTCTCTCAGACTCGCTGCTTTATGAACCGC
>NW_018127932.1:2542828-2543476 GCF_001952655.1 Monopterus albus | reverse complement strand
ACACACACACACACACACACACACACACACACACACACACTTGTTTTTGTCACTTACTGGGTTCCTACATAAACTTGCATTAATTTCTGGGAGACTTGCCCTATTCTTAACCAAAGCCAAATGTTTCTCTAAACTTACAACCCCATCAATTTAGTAAAATTCGACAGTTTACTTTGTGGGGACCAGCCTCCACACAGATGGTGTGCTCACAGGTTTTGGACCCCACAAGTATAGACAAACAAGGCCACACAGGCACTAACATTCATTCATTTCTTGAAGAATTACCGTAACCTTTGCTATAACCACTACACACACAGTATAGAACTCGATTTGACAGTTCTAGGTGAAAGGCTATCCAATCAGAAGCTTTGTCCCAGCTCCACAGCTGGTGGCAGCAGCATGACCCCGCAGGCGAGAGCTGATTCCAGGATCTTTAAAGCCGTGTGGGAGACGCACGGCAGCAGTTCGGGGAGATGGTACTACAAAGTTGTGGCCCAGGGGCTAGGGGATAAAAATGGGGTAATGGGTATGTACAGGTTCAACACAGAATGTGGTGTTTTTCAGGAGACTATGAACCTTCGTTGTATAACTTGGATGGAGATTTTTAACAGGTGAGGGGACGAGATTACCACGTTATTCTGTGCCAGC